>NC_141755.1:17651989-17985239 GCF_982258835.1 Parasteatoda tepidariorum | reverse complement strand
TAAAGTTATTACAAATTATTCTCTAGGTATTAAGTAAAATTCTTTTGTGTTATTGTAAAGTATATAGTTTAGTTATATAATTTTTTGTTTTCATTTAATAATTAATATCAATTTTAAAAAATTTAAATAAACAATTTTATTTTAGTTTGTGTTTCTTCTTAAATAATTTTTAATTTTAAGTGGTGATTACATGTTAATTGAAAATGCACATTATTTTCAATGTAATTATCTGGTTAATATCTTTTTGTATGCATATTTATTTAATGTTAGTGTTTATAATTGTCAGTTAACAAGGAAATAAGCAAATGAATGTTTGAGGAAATTTATTTCAACAATATATAAAAGCTTTTACTGACAAATGTTTTCAGAAATTTATTTCATCAATAGTATTATAAATAATAGTAATAATATAGTAGTATTATAAAATTTATTTATTTCCAGTTTCAGCAATATTATTCAGAATTCTTCTTCCTTTCTTTCAAACACTTTCTCTGTCTCCGTTATCTCAGCCACCTTGTTACTGATGCTTGTGTGACGTCAGGGAATTTACTTCGACAGCACCTATAATTCAATTTTAGCGTTTAATGATTTCTGTATAAGATAAACAGCAAAAAAAAATAAGAGAAATTATCATTTACACTTTAAAATATTAATCAATACTTATCGAATATTAAGAGAACACAATCCAACCTTAAACTACAATATATCTGTTTAAAAATTATTCCAGAAAAAATGTAAACAAAAGTAATTTTTATTGTAATTTTGGTATGATAATGGTAGGGTATTATATTAAAGTTAGTGTATAAGTATTATATGGTATTATTTAATGTTGTTATATACCAGTTATTATAGTTAAAAAAATGAACCAAACTCAAAACAGGCCTAAATAACATTTTAAATTGGCAACGAAGCCAATTAAAATTAATGTTAGAAATGCATTTAAAAATTCGACTTTTTAATGCGTAACTACTTGAATATTCTCACGAGACAAAAATTTTTTTAAAATAATCTATAAATTGGTGTTAATCAGCACTACGAAATCATTTACAAAACCGAAAGGCATATACCGATACTCACTAAATTTATAAAACTGAAAGAATAATTTTAAATTTATTTGACTTACTATTTTTTTGTTGTATTTAATGGCAACTTTACATAATTAGTATTTATTAGTTTTATACATTTTTGAAAGTTATATTACTAATGACTGATAGTCAAAATTTACCATAATAAAAACAGATTTCAAAAGCATTACATTAAAAAAAATAATTTCGTGTTTTCAGATAACGCCAGAAATATTAGTTTAGTGACTTTCTTCAAATATTCTACACCTACATGTTTATCATTAAGCTTATCTGACTTAACGAATGGAGAATGGAGAGTAAAAAAAAGTTCAATGAAGTACTTTTTTGCTTAAATAGATCTATAAGTGAGAAAACATCACTCATGTTGCAATTAGAATATTTGAAAAACAGATTATTCAGTTTAAAATAAAACAGTACCTAATGATAAACCAATCTGAAAATTCCATTCTTTAAATCTCTCAACGAATTTAAATTTTTGAACAACTTTCAAGATTGATATTTAAAATTTCGCCCCCAGCCATGATCTGAATTTCTGGGTAGCTAAAATGATTTAAGACTTATAGAAGAAACAAAGGAACAAACTTCTCCTTTCAAATTATAGCTAATTATAAATGTTTATATAAGCATGCTAAGTTCTTAAAATTTCTAAAATTTAAGCTATTTTTATGATAAAGTTCTTGTCAATTATTTTATTTTAAGTTAGTTTCCTCTTTTTTTTTTTTTTTTTTGATTTAAAAGCTAAATTGTTTTAAAACTTCAATTTATTACATGGATGTATCTACTGTATATCAAGAATTGAATTTTTTTTTTCCTTATTTGTTATGTTATCTTTCGAAGACTAGCTCAATAGTTTCCTTTACTATTACTAGATCACCAGGGAAGCAGGGGACCTTTACTGTTACTAACCAGCTCAATATTAAAAATAAAAAAATAAAAAAACACCATAGGGCTCTTATATGGTTATTGAGTAGTTGCATCTGAGCTCATTGTTTCCCCCGGTAACGTAGGTAGCTCCTCTGTTCTTTGTGTGAAAAAAGCAAATAAGACCTCTTTTACTAAAATATTTAAATTTTTACAATATATGTCTACGAGATGGCGCTGCCATAAACATGATTTTTTTTTTCACTTTTTTTTAAGTATAGCAAAAATAAGCAAAAAATTTTAATGCCTCAGATTTGAGGAAAATCCTCAATTTCAATTTATGATCACTATTTTATCTTATTATTTGGGCGTTAGAATGTACATATAACTTAAACACTAAATAGTTAATAAACTTTTTTGAAAAAAAATATCAATTTGCTGAGATTTTTTTCTTTTAAATAAAAATTATCAAAATTAAAGAATAAAAGAATAATGTTATGGCGCTGCCATAAACATGATTTTTTTTTTCACTTTTTTTTAAGTATAGCAAAAATAAGCAAAAAATTTTAATGCCCCAGATTTGAGGAAAATCCTCAATTTCAATTTATGATCACTATTTTATCTTATTATTTGGGCGTTAGAATGTACATATAACTTAAACACTAAATAGTTAATAAACTTTTTTGAAAAAAAATATCAATTTGCTGAGATTTTTTTCTTTTAAATAAAAATTATCAAAATTAAAGAATAATTCTTAAAACTTTTCAATTCTTATGAACATACATAATGATAACATGCACTCGAGTAATATTATAGAAATTAAAAAACAAAATCATAAAAACTTTTATTTCACTCAACTTTCATATTGGTATATATTTCCCTTTGCAAAATATTTTATGACAGTCACCTTATTTAACAACTTTCCAAATAATGAGATTTCATTTTATTTCCCCAAATTAAGAGCGTTAAACAAAAAATATTAATTTTTTAATCTAGTAATAGAAAAATGTTAAGATAATAGGTAAGATAAAATAGGATGTTTGCTGAGCTTAACTACTTAAATTTATAACATAACATGCACTACATCTGTAAAATTATAACATAAAATATTACCTGCAATTAATTGTAAGATCCTCGGATATTCTTGGATTGATTTGTCATGGAGAGGGGGTCATGGGGTCCAAATTGAGATCTTGAAGAAAGAGGTTGCTCAAAATTCTGTCGAATCGTGTTATAGCTGAAATTAACATAGCTAAACTTACTAATTTTAATAATAGTACACTGAACTTACTAAAATAATTTCATTAAATAAAGAAAAACGTAAAACAGTTTCAGAATATCAGAACTCATTATTTTGTGTCAATATAGCTGCAAAGCTATATTGCTATCATTCATTGACTTAATGTAAGAAAAAGAAGAAAAAAAACAATAAATCTATACAAATTCTCCCCCCCCCTCCCCAGTAGTAGCTAAAATTTTTTTAAATTTTTTATTTTTTAAATAAGATAATACAATCCTGATGCATCCTCTAAATTTTAGTCTAATATTTGAAAATAATGTGAATAAGTTCTTACTCTGTTTACTTTACACACTCACCCCCCCCCCCCAAAAAAAAAAAAATTATGCTTAAGAAATTCTTTCTGAACTGGCAATACATATATTATTTTAATTTAAAGCTCATTACAGATTTAAATAAATTTAACATTTCGAAATGAAAAGAGATGCTTCAATCATCTTAGTTAAAAAAAAATTACTAAAACTGCAAAAAATTAAAAATCTGTCTAGTTTCTATATAAAATAAGTAAACCACCTCTGTGTAGAGACCTCTTCTATTTACGACCACTTTTAGAAGGCACAGATAATGTCAGAAATATTAGTTTAGTGACTTTCTTCAAATATGCTACCACCTTCATGTTGATTATTAAGCTTATCTGACTTAATGAATAGAGAATAGATTGTAAAAAGAAGTTCAATGAGTACTTTTTTACGTAAATAGTAAATAAATATGCAAACATCACTGATGTTGCTCTTGGAATATTTGAAAAACAGATTGACCAGTTTAAAATAAAACAATACCTAATGATAAACCAATCTGAAAATTCCATTCTTTAAATCTCTCAGCGAATTTAAATTTTTGAACAACTCTTAAGATTGATTTTTAAAATTTTGTCTCCTTGCGTGATAAAAGAAACAAAGAAACAAACTTTTCCGTTTAAAATATAGCTAATTTTAAATTTATATATAATTCAGTTAAGTTTTTACAATTTTTATGATTTAAGCTTTTTTTATGATAAAATTCTTGTATATTATTTTATTTTTAGTTTTTTTTTTAAGTGAAAAGCATAATTGTTTTAAAATTTCGATTCATTACATGGATCTACTGCATATCAAGAATTTGCATTCTTTTTCGTTATTTATTTTGTTATCTTTCGAAGACAAACTCAATAGTTTGCTTACTAGATCACCAGGGAAGAAAAAAAAACATCAATCTAACAAACTCAATATTAAAAAAAAAATAATATTATTAAAAACGCACCAGAGGGTTCTCATAGTTGCATTGAGCTCATTGTTTCCACCGGTAACGTAGGTAGCTCCCAAGTTCTTTGTGTGAAAAAAGCACATCAGATCTCTTTCACTCAAATATTTAAATGTTTACAATATGTGCTACGAGATGGCGCTGCCGTAAACATGATTTTTTTTTTCTCTTGAAGTATAGTAAATAAGTCAAACTTTAAATGCTTTAAGATTTGAAGGAAAGCTTCAATTTCAATTTATAATCACTATTTTACTTATTATTTGGGCTTTAGAATAGACATATAACTTAAACATTAAATAGTTAAAAAACCTTTTTATGAGCATACATAATGGTAACATGCATTCGAGTAATATTTTAGAAATTAAAAAATTAAAACACAAAACTCTTTTTCACTCAACTTTCATATTGGTATATATTTCACTTCAAAAATTATTTTATGGCAGCCACCTTATTTAACAACTTTCCAAGCAATGAGATTTTATTTGATTTCTCCAGATTAAGCACTTGAAACTAAAAATATTAATTTTTTTAATCTAATTGTTGAAAAATAGTTAAGAAAGATTAGAGGTAAGATAAAATAGAATGTTTGCTGAGCTTACCAACTTAAATTAATAACATAACATGCACTACAGCTGTAAAATTTATGACATAAAATATTACCTGCAATTAATTGTATGATCCTTAGATATTCCTGGATTGATTTTGTCATGGGGATGCCAACTAAATTGAGATTTTCCAATTCATTGTAAAAGAGGTTGCGACAGTTATCTGCTCAATCCTCCAATCGCTCCAAAGTGTTACATCTGAAATTAACATTGCTGAACTTACTAATAATAATAATAGTAAACTAAACTTACTAAAATAATTTCATTAAGCTAAGAAAAACGTAAAACAGTTTTAGAATATCAGACCTCATTATTTGGTGTCAATATAGCTGCAAACAATTGTGCTATCACTGTCCATTGTTGACTTATATAATAAAAAAATGAAGAAAAAAAAACAATGAATCTATTCAAATTCTACCCCCCCCCCCAGTAGTAGCTAAAATAATTTTTAAATTTGTTATTTTTTACTTAAGATTATACAAACCTGATGCATCCTCTAAATTTTAGTCAAATATTTGAAAATAATGTGAATAAGTTCTTACTCTCTTTACTTTACACACACACAAAAATCAGATTATGCTTAAGAAATTCTTTCTGAATTGATAATACATATATTATTTTAATTAAAGCTCTTTACAAATTTAAATAAATGTAACATTTCGAAATGAAAAGTGATGCTTCAATCATCTTAGTTAAGAAAAATTACTAAGACTGAAAAAGATAAAAAATCTGATTAGTTTCTAAATGAAATAAGTAAAAATAAATGAATTAATTAATAAAAACTTAAATAATTTATTACATTTATTAGAATTTATTACATTTATTATTGAAATAATTTATTACAGAAAATTTGTAAGAAATATCAATATTTAGGAGATATAGTAGTTTTTTTTTTTTGTTTTATTTTATACTTTTGACAGTATAGAACTTTTGCGTAATGGTAATTTTTAAGTTTTTTTAGCGGGAAAATTTTCAGGTTTCTTTTTATTATTTTTCTTATAAATCCTTTTTTACAGACTCTTAAGAGTACAGAAAGAACATGTTTCTAATTTACGATGTATGCATTAAAACAACGTATACAAAACTACATTTTCTTAACATTTACTAAAACAAGTCACGCGTCCAAAAGTAATCATGCGATTAATTATACACCTTATATATGAAATCGTTAACTTTAATTTTGAAAGGTAAAGTTGATAAAAGTTAAGATAAATATTGGTAAAAGTTAAAATAAATAAAGACAGAAAAATAAAGATAAGAAAAAGTTGTACCGAATATTATAATCAGTTACTTACACGGTGTTTAAAAATTCCATACTGATTGCCCTCAATATACCTACAAATGGATATAAAAGAAATTCAAGTTTACATCTTATCTATTAAATAAGTTACATTAATAAATGTAGCAAAAAATCTAATATTCGAAGGGTAAATTAAATAAATTTAACTAAATAATTAATTTTTTAAATACAGCGAAACCACCGAGAAAGACCAACTCTGTGTAGCGACCTCTTTTATTTACGACCACTTTTGAAAGCACGGAATTTTTTCTATAGACTTTACAATAAAGAAAACCTTTAAACGAGACCATCAAAACCTACCCCAAACCACTGTAATAAGGTCAAAGAGGGGAAAACGAAAAAACTATCAACAGAAGAAATCTTAACGAAACAAATAAGTAGATTTAAATGTATTAATATTATTTGTAAGTGGCTCTTATTTAGAGCGCTCTTTTTTCCGATCTCTACAAGAGATATCCTCATGGTGCAGTCATTGTGCTCTAAAGACAATGCTATCATTTATTTATTTTAAGAGCTAAGACTTAAATTTAAGAAAAAAAAATATTTTCTAAAAAACTAAGAATCTCAAACAAACAAACCTCTTCTCATATTTAAAATCTAAGAATTAAAATCTCTTGCAGAAAATCATCCACCTTCCATAACATTTACTCAATCATAGTCAATAGAGGTAAGCTCAAGAACGACCAATTTCCATTAATAACCATTTTACGGAGATTGTTCACTCCCGAGAGGTTTCACTGTATAATCAAAGACTAATGCTAAGCCGTAAGAACAAAGATGGGATACGGCAACTCAATTTTAGCTTTCAATAAGTGTACTATTTAGTGTATAAGTATATATATTTACTTACTATTATTCTTTTTTATCTATTTTCATACATGCTATCATATTTAACACTAGAAAGACTGAAACTTAGTATATACCTATATTGCCCAAAATCAGTCAAAATGACTGGATGGTAAAAGAATAAATAAAGAAATTTATTTAAAATTAATTTTTAATATTTTTTATATTATTTACAATTATATAACAAGTTATTAGTATATTAACAATAAAAAAATTACATGTTGCACAAAATTCTAAGAAATTGTGTCATTATATAAATCATTGTTTTTATAATTGAAATTAAAAGCAGTAAAAATGACTTCCTGGGGCAATGTAGTGTTAATTATTTTCAAAAAATAGGTAGAATAATTCTTATGAACAAGAATATGAGGGTAACTTTATATTTTTAATGCATAGAGTTCATCTATTACTCAATAAGTATTGTATATTAAGCGTAAAATTTTTTTAAAAAAAACTGTGTTCAAAAAAATATTTTACCTTCTAAAAATTCAATAGATAAATTATTTTAAATAGTTAACCACAAAATAAAACTTCATAAGGTTAAGTAAGGTCAAACATAATAAGGTAAGGTAAAACATTTTTTAAAATATAAATGAATGTCATATCCACACCTTATTTAAATAAAGCATTGCATTTTGAATAAGCCTTATAATCTCCTAATATTTGATTAATTGTATTTATTTACCTTTTAAAAATTGCAATGCTGATTAGAAAGCTTCATTTTTTTGCTATTACAAAATTACATTGTGACATTTAAACTAAGTCTTTTCCTATTGAAAACAAATAGGTTGCTGAAAAGTTATTATTATAAGATAATATTATAGTACCATTACATATTAAAGTTTTTTTTTCTCTTTAAACTCATTTTTACTTAATTTGTACTTAGTATTGAGACTTTTTTTCTTTAATATTTTTATTTACTCTACAATTTTTATTATACAATTGTATACTGTAATGGTAAGCTGTTTTAAACATGAAAAAATATGTTTGTCCAGTTAAAAGTCTTTTCCTTTTCAAAACAGTTACATTATTGAAAGATGCAATGTCATAAGATTATTACCCATAATACTTTGAGTTATTATTTGACAGGCCCTTAAATTTTAAATAAACCAGTAACAATTTTAATAAATAAAATAATTTACTTAGATTTAGGTATTGTCTTTAATTTTCAGAATAGAATTTTGTTTCCTAAATTTTGTATATTTTAATAATATGTAGTACATCATTATTAATATTAAAACAAATTTGGATAATTAAACCAATAATCAGATTGATTAAATTTTAATGATAAACCATTTTAAATAGGAAAAAAGTGAATATGGGCACTTAAAATAAACATTTTCTTTTAAAAAAAATTAGATTCATGAAATTATATTAATACATCCATGGCAAGCAAGGATAGATAGGTATTCTTTAGCCAAGAATACATCATTTCAAACATGAAGAATTAAATTTGTGCTTCAAACTGAGCATTTTCCTTTTAAAAACAATTGTTTATGATAAATACAATCATCAATATTATCCTAGCACCGTAACATATAGTGAATGTTAAATTAATTTTAAGAAAATTTAAGACATTGTATTTCAGTATTGTCCATTTTTATATACATAGTACATTATAAACATTTACAAACGTTACAGTCTTATGGCTTTGCAGCAATAACAATCTAATTTTCTTTCAAAAATAATGTAATTGCTTTGAAAGGGAAAAATCTTAGTTTTAATTACCAAATTTATTATTTCAAGTTTAGATAGTAGAATGGCGAACCAATATCATTTTTAAGTAAAGTAAACAAAAATGATCCAATAAAAGGAAGATAAGTCTTAATTCAAAATGCAAGGCTTTTTTTCTCTTAGTTTCAAATTTGAATGACAATCATTTTTTCTTAAAAGAATGGTTTGTCTTATCTTATTCATAGTTATCTTTTTTAAAACGGTTTATCAATACAATTTTGAGAGGATAAAATAAAATAAAAGTTAATTAATCAATTAAGAAATCAAGCGCTTAATTTCAACAATGTTTTGGAAATGATTGATGTAATTAATTGAAATTCCTTTTAATTAAATGACAGTATATCTTCTAACATTAAAAGTATACAATATTTCTCAATCAGAATTAAACTCATAGCATATTTTAAAACGTTCTAACATTGTAGTGCAGCTTTTGCATGAGCATGCAAAACAATTATAAAACTTTTAAGTAAAATAGTAAGGAAATTTTTTTTTTTAAATAGCATACATTTTAGAAATTTTAACATTTCGAACAATTTTTAATTCAGAAGCATTTGAAATTACTTACCCGAAATAAACGTTCTTCCATGAAGTTCCTTGACGAGAATTTTTCAGGGCATCTCACCTTTTCTTCCAAAATACATTAGCCCTTTGTACAGCCGAGACTGAACAACGCCAGTTCGCAAATGGACCACACATTTGAATGTCTTCCTATTGGGTATATTTTAAAAACCCCGTTTAGGAGGAGGGGTCTCCTTCCAAGGAGTATTTTTTTTAATTTTGAACTTTTTTTCACATTCCTTCCAGCATTAAACTCATAATTTAAATTTGTTTTTAAATATTTTCCTTTTGATATGTAATTAGTAAATCCATTAGAATAAATTTCTAATGTACTATTTATTTTCGAAAATAATTAAATATAAGAATTATTTTCGGCATCAAAGAAGAGTAATTGGTTTATTCATATTTATATAAAAGAAAAGTTTAAGGTGCATAACAAGTTCACGGTGAGATTGTAATGTCCAAATGTCCAGCATGTAGAAATTCAATCACCCATCCAAAAAAAATATTTTTCCCGCTCATACTAAAAGAATTGATTTAATAATTATTTTAATAATTGAAAAACCATTCGTTATTTATAAGAGATTTTAAACAGAGAAAATATAAAATAATTTCTGAATAAATTAATTACGTTAGATGAAAGGGAGCTAGTATAGACATTTAATGCAAATTTGTCAAAAGCGCTTATTAAATAAAATTTTTAACTCATGAGGCATTTTCTTAACAATGACTTGAACGCATTACTAAATTCTGGTAAATATCTGAACATAAAAAGGAGTTTTTTTTTTCCAATTTTTTTTTTTAAATGTTGTTTTCGCACACACTAGCTCTACTACTCAGGGCTAGAGTGGATAATCTTGGTATCTTGTTAAGTACACATTTATTTTAAATTATTTATTATCCAAGCCATGTTAGGGAATAAATATTGACACATATATAACTCAAAATACTAATTCGTAAGAGAACTTTTCACTATACTAAGAAAGAAATTTTTAAAAAATTTTAAGTGTCAACTTTAAATGTATATTGAGACACAGTCCTGGTAGTTCTACCTATCGCGGGAGATAGAAGTATGGTAGCTATTTTTTCCTTGATATTTAAGAATTTTTTTTTTAGTAAAGATAAAAGGTCTATGATTAAAATGACTATATTCATAGCTATATTTAAAGATTAACCATTTGATCTCCTGTTATCAAGTTTTTGATGGAACTAACCCGAATATGCATGGAGAGGAAAACCACGAAAACCTCCCTCGGTTTCCAGAAAAATAAAATTCAAAATTTCCTGAAAATTAAAATATCAAAAGAAGAAAGTCCCTCCATCTTCAAAGAATTTTCGTATGCTGTCTTTAGACAACTGTTACATTCAGATTTACGGAGCTAAATTTTTAAGGAAATTTACAGGTTTTAGGACGGAAGGAAGAAATATCATTCCACACCAATATTTTGATTATTGTTCATTCTTTGACCACTTTATCGCCAACTAATCTCACTGTAGGTAAGGTAAATTAAATGAGTCAGCGAATTAGTCTGAAATTCACTGCAAGAAGAATTTCTGAGATTGGTGAGTGATAGCGATTTGAACAGGGTTGTGTACCTTTTAATATGTTTAAAATAAAGCATAAAATATTCTTAAGCGTAAAAGTGGGGTATTTAATAAAATTAAGGCAAACTGTGAGATCGGAGCCAGCTCACATCATTAAACGATCTCATAAGAACTGTTGTGAGGTTGAAAATAGTACCGAGGTTCGGTGAGTGATAGTGGCCTCGGCGTCCAATAATAAAGTTTTTTTCTTTCATGTAACTTTTTTTCCGAGCTTTTGCTTCCGTTACCTTTTTAATTACTAATTAGTAATTCTCACCTAATTATGTGTTTATTGAGCAATATTGATAACAAATGCCGGAGTTCAAGATAAAAAGTTTGTAAAATAAAATTATTTTAGAAAATATTGAACAGAAAATAAAGAAATTATCTATCTCATCTTCCGAATAAAATAAAAGTAATTTCTTTAAATAGTTGTGTGCAAAAAAATTTTTAAAAATAGTAAATAGAAAATGGAGGAATTCTTTATCCAATTTTTTGAATAAAATAAAAGTTATTTCTTGAAGTGGTTATATGTAAAAAAAAAATGGCTCGAAATCGTAACTAACTTTTATATTTTTTTGGTGATTAAAAATTTATGTGATGCATAGCAATAGTAATAATAATAATAATAATTGTTTTTGATATCATTCCTTTTTAAAGCATGTGTAATACGCAGCTCTCTTTTAGCCGTGACCTTCAGAAATGTTTCTGTGCCCTTTGGCAAGACATCTACGTCTACATCCTTGTATCCAGTATTCCCCCCTTGGGCAAAGGATCCCCCTTGTCTTCAAATAAGGTAGAATCCTTTTCTGAGAATCAGCAATAGAACCTTGTTGCTAGCACATCTGGCTATTTGAAAGGAAGAGTCTGTGCATCGTTTACAAATTGTTTTAAAAATTTTTATTATTATAAATTTTTTTTTTGCTTGATTAAAGGAGCATCAAGAGGAAAATGCATTCATCCTAAATTTTCTGTTACAGCACTAGTTTTTTTCTTTCTTTTCTTAAAGCATTACTGATATAATATTCACAAGTGTATGCAAATTTCGTAATGCAAAATATATCACTTGATAAAAAAATTAAGAATTAACCTCATTTAATTTTAAAATATTTTTTTAAAGATATGCTTATTATTTAGCGCTATATGTCATTCTTTTTTTTTCTTTTTTTTTCTGTTCTTAAACACTATTTAATTCAATCCAATCAACCAAAATTACCTTGTCAAAAATACGTCATTCGCTCACCATTAACAGTCGAACAAAAAATAGATAAAGAAACAATAAATAAATAAAGAAATAAAACGTCATGACAAATGTCTTAATCCCAATATATTGAAATGCAAATTTTTCAGGATACCGCTGCCATTATATATCTACTGAAGTAAGTGAAGAAAAAAAACTTCCTTCTCAAGCTACATATCCTTGCCATATTAACAACTTTCAGTACAGCTGCAAAATTGTTAATGTTTTGTAACATTTTAATCATTTAAAGACAGTTAGAACAAACTTTTTTCTAGCTAAGAATTATATCTATTATCTAAATCATGGAGTAGTTTTTCGGTCTGACCTAGTCATATGCAACGACTAACTGATTTTAAATTACATTCGAAAACGATGCTCCTCATAGTAACGTTATACATTTTATAAGACGTGCTGTTATCAAACGTTTAGAATGGTTTTGTAGAGGGGAGTAAGGGATCAGAGTTTAGAGTTAATGAGAACTTTTTTTCTTGGTACTCATTCTTCATAGAACTTTTATTTGTTATTTTATTTTTTAACAAAATTTAACAGAACGAAAAGAAATTACAATACATAATAAGTGTTTCGCAAAGAATTAATGCTAACAATTAATAAAAAACTGCAAACTAGGATAAATGGGAGTTGGGGGGAAAATTAGCCCACATACCCCCTCCACTACACTCATGATTATTATTATAATTTTCATTTGAAGAGACATATTACGGTTTCTAAAATATCGCATTTATTGCTTCAAAAATTTCTGACAATACGGTCATATCGGCCCCCCCCCCTTTTTTTTTTTTAAAAAAAAAGACAAACTTGATAGCGCATATTTACAAAGACGGACACAAATTTTGAAAACTTAGTTTACTCTAAAATAGATTAGCACCGTTTTGTGGCACGGACGTTTCTTCTGTTAAGGCGCCAGCCGTTGTATTATTGTATTATTTATACTTTAAAGTATGGTTTAGTGTCTTGTTTCTTAATTTTAAAAAGCTTCTACAATACCGTCATTCGGGGCTACTTTGTGTAGCGGGGGCTACTTTGTGCAAATTCGAATTTGGCATTTTTCAAGTGCTGCTTTTGAGTATTATGTTTATTTCACTTTAAAAATGTGTGGAATTTGAAGATAAAAGTCTCTTTTATTACTGCAAACATTTATTCGAATTTTAAAACAATCTCAGAGTGTGTTTCGTTCATCCAATGCCAACAACTTTCCGAAGACGTCGAATGTCGAAAAGTGTGCGTGGAAACTTTAGCTGTGAAATGCAAAGACGTTGATAAAAAAATTGTCGTAATGGCAAAATTTTTTATTTATATATTAATAAGCAATTATATCATGTTAGCGTTAAAAAAAATTGAAAATTAATAACAAATAAATGGAAAATGAAATAAAATGCATTTTGGGGCTACTTTGTGCAAAGTTTCATTCGTTTTTTTTTTCGACAGAAAAATGGTCAGACGTTATAAAAAAATACCTGGAACGAGAAACTACCGTGATTACACTTTAGAAAAGCTGCAACAATGTTTGCAAGCAGTTGTTGGTGGTATGTCGATTGCAGAAGCTTCTAGGAAGTACGAAATCCACAGAAATACTATCTCTAAAAAAATTCACAAGAAACACGTTAAACTTCCTGGTAAACTATTATTTTTCTTCTACAAAGATTTTTCTAATGACTTAATCAAACGATTTAACACATAAAAATATATTTTATAGGACATCGGGTAATTTTGACAGAAACTGAAGAGCAAGTTCTGTCATGTTCATTCAAGGATGTTATGTTCAAATTTAACAATATTATAAATGTTAATGAATATGTAATAATTATTATTTTTAAAATTTCATCCATTTCAATGTTTAAAAATGTATATAGTTTGCTTTTGTTTAAACTCAAATGTTTTGAAATAAACATTATTTTTAAGAAAAAAAATCTTCAGAAAAATGGCTTCTTAACGCTGAAAATTATTTTCAAACTAATATCTTTACATATCTTGATGTTTTTGTCTTTAAAAATGTCAACAATGAACTTTTTTAACAATTTTATATCAATATTTTACTAAAAACATGATTATTAAACTGAATTCCTATCGCTGCACAAAGTAGCCCCATTTGGGGGCTACTTTGTGCAAGGTATGTTTTGACTTATTACTCGTAAATATTACATACAAATAATGCCAATATTTATCAAATTCACTCGTCTGAGTCCAGTTATGAATATAATATCGATAAATTTTACTAAAGTTTGAATTAACATAGTTTTTTTACATGTCAAAGTTCAAAAACTGCGAAATCCTGCACAAAGTAGCCCCGAATGACGGTAATTAATTAATACAAATGATGCAAATCAATACAAATGATAAACAATAAAAAATAAGCAAATAAATCATGTCTTCATTCTTAAAAAAGTTAAGGCATGCTAATTTAATACGATCAATCCCCCGTTTTTCATTGAGTAATTTTTCGAAGATTAAAGCAATTTCTAATCTTAATTAATGATAAAGTAATACAATATCAAAATGATTACTGGGGCAAATTGTCTTAGTGTAAGAGAGTTTAGTATTTGAGTAATAACATTTTTTGATTCCCACAATTAGATTCAGAAAGAGTAATAAATAGGCATATGTGAAAATAACATTAAGGGATGAAAAGTTTCAACCTTTCTCTTCACTGATCTATGAAGGTCACATATTCCAAATTATTTCTACCGTTCTGACAACATTATTTTAAAAAATATTTTTTTATTCCGAGGAATCACTTTTGTATTTAATTTTGCATAAAAATCAATAGTCTGTATGAAATATATGCATATTCTTAAGTGAGCTTCTTAGAATAAAAATATAATCATTAAAAAATAGAATCATCGCTCAAAAGTATTAAATTTGATTCGTTTTTTAGAGCGTTTCATTGCACTACATCTTATCTTTTTCAATAAATTATTAATAAAACTGAATATTATCAAGACCTGCATTTTATATCTTTAAAAACTCAGCCTTCACATAAAGTGCTCTCCTTTTATGTCAACAAGGGCACTCCGCGGCCTTCGGATAGCGCCATCGCCTTCCTAAACTTAATATGAAATTATAACAAAAACTATTTCTGCATCACCTGGCCATAAGTTCTCATATTTTACTTGAGGGATTTAATTTATCATTATTCGAGGAGAGAATTGTAAGCGATATATGGTTAGTTTATGATTTAAAAATAAGCTTGATAGATTTAGTATTTTCTTTCTTTCTTTTTAGTTTAAAGAAATCATTTTTTAAAAATAGAATACTGCCATTTTAGTTAAAATGTACATAATTATCAATTATAATTTACTTTTAGCCTTATAAGTGTAATATTTTCAAGTAATTTTTTGACATTTTTATTAGAAGAATTATAAAACTGTTAAAATTCTCTCATTTCATTTTTTCAGTAAAATAAGATTTTTTTTCTTGATTTGAAAGTATATAAATTTGCTTAAGTGTTTATTCATTCTCTTTTTTTTTCCTTAACCCATTTTGCCAACAAATCGAAATTTGTTTCTTCTGCCGCACTAAAGTTCTAACAATAAATTTAAGAATGTCGTTAGTTCATGGTTAGATGAAGCCCAGCAGCTATGTTTCAGAAAATGCGTTTAGCTGGTTGCAATCCTTTACAGCCAGGATGGTCAATAGAAAATAAATTGTAGCTTTTACTATATAATGGAAGTGGTTTGTTTTGTATATCATTATTTTCTCAGTTACGCAGCAGATATATATTCGTCTTACAGTTCTCAGTCAATTCGCTTTGTATGAAAACTAAAAGAAATTTGGTTCAAACCAGTTTCATTCGAAACAGATGCCGGAAATTCTTTCCCTATTGTAAGGTGAATGAGGTTTACCTGCCTCCTCCCGGAAAAAAAAAAAAAAAAAAAAAAAAAAAAAAAAAAAAAAAAAAACTGTATGCCTTCTTTCTACATCTATTTTTTGAAACATTTGTCTTAGATAATTTTAATAAAATAATTTTTTAAAAAAATAAATAGTTAGTGCCGTATTTTTTTTCAAATGTTATTAATTAATCTGCTTTTATTCACTTTTTTATCTATTTTTTACGTTAGAATGTATGTAAAAATCGAATAGGTGCTACGAAATATTTATTGTCGCGAAAGCAAAAGTTTAGATAAAATAAAACGAAACAAATTCAGTTGTTTTTAAATGTTGTTTTTAGAAAAAGCATATAAACGATAAAGAAATTAATTCATATTTTAAAGATATTATTTTTTACTTGATTAAGATATTAAAGATACCAATTTTTATATATTGGATGATTTTTACTAAATTAAATTTTTTTTTTTTTACTCTCAATTGTCTGAAAAATAGAAAACAAAAATATTAAAGTAAACAGCACATCGGAGTAGGGAGCGTGGCAGTTATATAACCATCAATCCCGTGAAATTTAAAAATCTTTTAGGTAAAACCTTTTGACTTTAGTTTTCTTAAAACTAAAATTTTATCTAATGATATAAAATGTCCTATATTACCGAGAATAATTTTAATGGATAAAATTAATATGTTGCAAGCTTAATAACAGTGAAATAACTAAAATCTTAAAAATAATGATAAAATTTTTCACAAAATGAATAAAATATATCAGAAAAAATTTAAACAATGAATGAAGTAAAAACATTTTTTATTTTCTAAAATAAAAAAAACAAGATATGCATATGATGTCAGAAACATCAGTAGAAGACGAAATTTTAAAATTGCCATGTAATAAAATGTGAATCTGCTGCAACCGCAATGAGACATCAAGTTATCCACATTTTATATTCACTTCTAACCATAGCATCGAGCAATTCAAAATTTCTACTATGGTATGCAACCGCAATGAGACATCAAGTTATCCACATTTTATATTCACTTCTAACCATAGCATCGAGCAATTCAAAATTTCTACTATGGTATGGCTTAATTTGGCCCCTTATCACGGTTTAAAGAAATTTCAAACAGTATTTTTAACCTCAAAGAGCGTATGTTTCTTAATCGAAATCGAACAGGCGAGAGCCATTGAGTTTTCCAAAAGGAAATTAATTATGCGCTGCGAAAAAACGTTGTAATTGATATTAGAAATAGAACATCTTTGAGGTTCAGACGTTGAATAATTATTGCTTAATTATTTGAAATGTTTACCATTTTTTGCAATAAAATTTTAAGCAAAATGTTTACTTCGATGATAATTAGCATAAAAATTATCATATTATACTTGACATGATTGTTTTAATGCAGACAGACATGTTTATATATAAATATTTTATTTATATTTTATTTTATTGGAGTCAATAGTTAATTATATGTTTTAGAGGGCAAAAAAGAAATAGGACACAAGACGTTAGTTAAAGTACCTAACGAACAAAATTTAAAAGAAAAACTTCCAATCTTATATTTAGCTCCTTTTTAAAGAGTCAAAAGTCAAATTGCCTCTAATATATATATGTTATTGTGACATGATGTTTAAAAGAATAATTTTGATTCGAAATTAATCGGGTTTATGGGAAGAAAAATGCTTAAACAAAATAAAATAATAGGTAGTCTATAATTATTCAAAAAATATAAGCTGAAACACATGCACAAGAGAAACCGGTGCGGCCATGAAAAAAAGCAAATGAAGTATAGTAATTCTACAAAAAAGCATGGTGTTTTATTTTTAATCCTAATTTGAAATAATTATAAATTCGCATTGATTTAATAACTAGTTTAACACCAATTTTGAAAATCATTTTTATACGAAAAAAAAGAGCGTTTAGCATTTTATTATAGCACAGGATACGTTGATCTAAAACAGAGTTTTTCAATTAAGTTTGAGAAGAGGTGGCATTTGATGCTTTCTCTAAGAGCTCTATCTGCGAACTTCAGAGTTAAGAATAGCTATCTTGATAGAAGACTTTTCGACAATGAATAGGGAGTAAACTAATTGATGTTAACTGTCAATCCTGTGTTCCTCCCCTCCCCAACGAACCCCAACAACCGCACACCTGGAGAGTCACAAAAGAACACCTCGCAGGAGTTTGAATGTAGGTGTTTTTTCGTGATGTTTCGGAGAGGGGTTAAATTTGAAAATAAATCTTACAACTAAATCTCAATACTATTAAGTCTAATATTGATACTTTCCCCTTTGAAAACACTAAATCAAAGGACAGTTTTCATTAATTATCAGAACAAATGACGCGAAACGTTAATCTTGTAAAAAGATTATCTATTGAAGTAAAAATATACATTTCTTATCTAACATAATGGTGAAAAATAATTCACATTATTGTTGATGCATCTTCCTTGGGTAAAAAAATCACGCGATGATCTTAGTTAGTTAAAAGAGAAACGGTAAATCTCTTTTGTTATCATCAGCATTAAATTAGTAAATGTTAGAGAAGTATTTTTTATGCGTAAAATAATTCTCTATGCCTTATTTAACGGTATCTACCAGCAAAATATTCCTTTATTCTTTATATATCATTCTTTCTTTGTAATATTCTCTGCAATTTTTACTTTTTTGATTTTGATAATAACTCTAAATTAAAGGCTTAAAACTAAGCCTGGTCTTTTAAAACGTAATACTATGATGCTCTTACACAACATTTTAGAATAAGCATTTTCAAAACTGCATGTAAGTTTTTAATCAATTTAGAATTATTAAATAGTAATTTTTAATAAGTTACAATGAGCATTATTCACAAATCTGCGCAGTCAACTTAAATATTTATAATAACGTATCAAATCTGCGTTACAAAAATACAATATTTCAGAATTTTTTAGATGACTAACTTTTAATTTAACTTTGATCGCTTTATCTTAAAAAATTAGAACACTCGCACGAAGCAATCATGGGTAAATGTAAGCAAAGTGAGCTGAGGGCGTAGTCCTTGACTATTTTTTATTATTTTCAATTCCATATTTGATTTTCAATAAATTCAAATATGGAATTGAAAATAATATCTTATCTTATTTATAAAAAATTTATCTTATAGTTATTTATAGTAAATTTATCTTATTTATAAAGAAAATTATCTTTTTTTAATGTCTCTTTCCAAAAGTTTATGCTATTTTAACACAAAAAAAATAATTTTTTAACACAAAATGTAACAAAAGTTTGCTTTTCACTGTAAAATATCAAATAAATTTTGTAAAATATTCGTAAAATATGTGTTCAGCTATGGCATTTGAATTAGCGCGATTATGTATATGCTTCAAAAATGTATATATAAGTATATATTTGGATTTGTTTTATATTTCTAATGAGATTTGTGACTAATTTATTAAGCTATTTAATTTAAATAAATGTAGCTAATTATGAAAATCCTTTAAATAACTAAATAAATCCTTAAATAATAATATTTTTCTAACATTTTTGCCCTTGCTTTTTAAATTTCTAAGATAAACATTTATTCCTTTAAATTTTTAATCATGTTTTCTTTGAATTTATAACGCGGAAAGTACTTGATTGGAAAATAAGTTATTAGGACTAATTTGGTGAATGTCTTCCACCCCTAGAAAATAATTATTCAATGCGCTAGTTATCCTCTCCTGAGGAAAAAAGGAAATTGGAAATTATAAACTGTTACCATATTCATTTAAGTAGATACAGTGATGGCGTAGCGGCCCGAATGGTAATGAAATTGCTTTTATGATAAAAAAACAATATTAACTAGGATTTTTTTTTTAAAAAAAATAAGTCTATAGTTACAAATATCATGATATTTGTAATGAATATTAATTTATTATTATAATATATACTAATTTTTTATTTTAATTTATACTGTATTATATAACTTAATTTATATAATTTATAATATATCTTCATTTATTTATTATACTTAATTTATGTATATATATTAAGGTTTTTGAAAATTTTATATTATTATTTTTATTATTTTTGTTCTTAACATTTATTTTTCTTTGTTATTTTTAATTGTTTTTAAATTATTGTACCCTGCTTTTGAACGATTAATAAATTATTGTAATATAGATAAGGTAAAATTTAATAGATAAACGTGTAATGATAATACCTAAAATAAAATTTTTCATTATCATTAGTTATTAAACAAATTTTTTTAATCCAATTAACCAACTACTATCAATGAGAATCGCACTACAAGAGTATGTTCCTGCCTAGGTTGAATCCCTGATTGAAGAGAAAAATGCGTAAATTGCATCTACATTTTCAAAAGCCGTTTTTACCAAATGGGTGACTATTCTAAAGAAGTACTTCAATAAAAATTCCTGATTGTCATTCTAAAGTAAATTAAATCGCACCCTCTTTTGCAAAATGTTTGGTTAGAGCTTAGAGAGTTGTCTTGGTTTTGTTGCTTTTGCGCCATCTGTTAAACGTTCTTTTTTTTTTTTTTTGAACTAAAATAGTCAAATAAGGTCAAGTCTCTATCGTCAGTAAAGCAAAGGATTTTTTGTACCGACTGATTTCAATACTAGAAAATAATATGTAGACATTTTGACTGTTTTCAAACTATCAGCAAAATTATGAGTTGTTTTTAGGCAACAGTTCTCACCCGGAATATGTCACAAAAATTTGTAATCGACAAGCAGTAAGAGCTGCTTTAATTTAAGTATAATTTTCTTTCACGCTGCAATATAAGATACATGCATAGACGCAAATGCAGAAGTTATGGCACTGTTTAAAACTTATGATGGTAGCGGAATAACAATTAAAATAATTTCAGTTTGTTTCATTTTGCCAGCACTTGAAAACTTTATATTTTGAGTAGCAGGTCTTATATTTATTCGATTGATTACATATATGACGGTAGTCAAAATCATTGTAAACTAAATTTTTTAAACCAAAATTAATATAGAGAATTGTAAGACTGACGAGAATCCTATATATTAAAAACTAATCTTTCATTTAAATGAGAGAAATCGGCAAGTATATATTTTGCTTCCAAAGTTTGTACAATTTGAAACATAAGTTTAATTATCACTGAAAATTTTTAAATTTGCTAAAAAGTTTCTTATTATGCTCTATATTTTAGTCAAAAGTACAAAAATTAATAATAAAAAAATGCTCATGTGAAAAAAAAGAAGGGGAAGAAAATAAAAGAAGCAAAATATATAGTTCTGCCATCTACATGTAGTGTTGTTAACTAAAAGGTGTTAATTATTATTATTTATTTATTTCATTATTTCTTTCACCAAAAAAGGATAGGGCATGAATTGAAAAATTTATTTTGGAATGAAACTTAATAATAAAATGAAATAGTGAGGTAATTTTAAGAAAAACGCGTTCGATAATTTAAGCATACTTTACAGATACGTTAAATCTCAAAATCATTAACGATAAAAAGGACTGGTGATGCCTGCGTAGCAGCGATGCTCTTGGAGTTCTTTACAGGCTAAAGAGAGTTTTTACTACTTTTTTTTAAAAAAACAATTAGAAATAGAACATAAATTTAAATAATTTCACTTATTTTATTGCATTTTTTAACTTATTTGATATTTTTTTGTTATTGAAATTACATAATAAAATAAATAATTCAATCTTCAATAAGTTAATAATACTTAAAATAATATATTTAATCAGAGCTTTAAATAGTTACAAAAAGAAGAAAAGGATTTTTATTAATTTAATAGATTTAATAAGTATAATGCAAAATTTGGAAACAAAAATTAGTAATTACCTTTAAAAATTAACAGCACATAAATATTAACAACAACCTTTTTTAAAGTTGGTTTGCTGAAAACTTATTTCATGAACATTCAAAATGATTTTTTTGATTTTATTTACTAATTCTTCACCAAAATTTATTTCTTGATTTTGTTCCATTAAATATATTTTATCCTATTAACTGTAAACGCTTTATTAGAATTTTTTTTTTCGATTTTTTTGACTGTTTATAAAAAAAGAAATCACAAGACAAGCTTGTTCGAAACCAATGCATTTTAAAGAAATCATTTGAAAATATAATTTTGAAATTTTTATAACCACTGTTTATAAAAATGGCAAATTAAACTAATGTCATTTTAGTGAAAGATTAAATTATTACTGTAATTTCAATATCAGGTAATATGTAATAAGTGAAAAAATATAATAAATAAAAGGAATTAATTTATTTTTAAACTAACATTATATTAAAGCAGAATCTTAATTAAAAAGAGTTAAGAAAATTGCTCTAAATTATTGTCAACTACTATTTTTCATTTATTTAAATATTGTTAATAAATTAGAATTGAACGTAAAATAATAAGTAAAATAATGCTGTTTATGAATAAAAATAATAAATAATTCGAAAATATCTAAAATACCTAGCAATTAGCTTCTGCATTCGAACCCGGGACGACCTATCATTATTCTGGTTCTTTACCACTGAGCCACGGCACGACATGTACGCTTAAATTTAACACCTAAATAAAACGCTCTTGAATTTTCAAGTATGATGTTTTCGTAACTTGTCCGGCTTGCATACGTAGCTAATTTTAAGAGTTAATATTCTTAAAATTTACTACTATTATATAAAGCTTCATTTCAAAGTAAAATTTACCACTCCATGCTTTCCTTTTGTTATTAATTATTGAAAATTCGATACGCATAAATACCCAGGATTTTCCATAATTAAATTCGTTGTTTTTTGTTTATGAGAAAGAGTAGCCTCACGCAGCCTCTTTGGGTGCAATTAAAGATTATAAACTTGTTCTGTAGTAATAACTGGCAGTTTTAATTTAATTTTTTTACTAAAATAAACTAATTTTTCTACTAAATTTCTACTAAATTCAATGAAATAAACTAACCATCACATAAAAGCAAAATTCTGTGATGAAAATACATAAAACAATAAATTAATAGGCATAATAGTTAATAACTTTTGTGCTAGAAAATTAGCTTAATTTGCCTGAGTTTTATAGAAAAACTTTGTTTTATAAAGAAATAAAAAATGAGAGGCAATTTGGCATAAATATATATCTAATTCAATAATATTTATTTTTAATACTAAAGTGTTTTAAATTTTTGCTCTGATTTCATGTATCCCATCATATATATTTTAAATATCGGTCACCAGTAAAATCACCGATTCCGTTAGCATGGATACAAATAAGATATCGTTATTTGATATCGGCCCAATTATATTAACTCCGTTGAAATATTGTTATCTGAAATACGTTATCGGCACTTTATAAGAAATCTTGCATTGAACCGACTCTGATACAACCAATACCATGCCAATAAAATGCCGATATAAGACGGTCCGATGGCCGACAGTTGCCGATATCACCGACAACGGGCCGCAAAGTTACCGACCTAATGTGTTTGCTGGGTATTAAATCAGACAGCTTGTTTTTATTCTCATTCGATTTAGCGTATACATAGATAACGATACCGCACTTGCCTAGCTAGCATGTTAGATAGTAAATATATATAAATAAACTATGCTTTTACAGGGTGCGGAGCCAAATTCAACAAAAAATAAGCAACTTTTACGAACATTTTAGGTACTCAAAAAATATTTGTAATCGCTATGTAAATTGACAAAATGCAAAATAAATCTCAGACTTCACATGATCATGATAAAATAACTAGAATTTGACAAAGAACTCTTTTCTTGATTATATTAGCCATTAAAAAATGATCAAGAGATTTTTCGGTTCGATTTCAGAGGGTGAAAAATAAAGCCTGAAATTGAGAATATCTTGCAAAATACAGCAGATTTGCACATGAGAAAGCAAGGATCTCACCGAACCCAGCTCACTAGACGCACATGCGGACTCGCAAGTACTTCACCAAACCTGTAAAATGATTGGCGCTTTCATACGCTATGGACTGACGATACGCTGAAATTGATCGTGGTTGAATGAATTCTGAAAACGTGAAATAGAAAAATGTGAAAAACACGTTTTTACATAATATGTGGCGAAAATCGACATTCCCTTTCATAAATTTCATTTTCGAAAAGGGAAAATAAAGCACCTTTTAAAAACACCCATTAAGAAAAGCACCTTTAAGGGCCTTTAAAAAATGAAAATCGAAAATAAGCACCTTTAAGCACTTTTCAAAAACGCTACGCACCATGTTTTATACCTTAGTCACTCAAATCAAGATAAAAAATTTTTTCAAAATTCTAGATAGTATTTAAGTCCATCCCCTTTTCACCCCCTTATCCTTTTAGAGACGCAGCATGTATTTAAGTCCATCTCCCTTTCACCCCCTTATCCTTTCAGGGACGCAGCATGAAATTCAATGATATCTTAATATCATCTCATATTATGAGGTAGAAATCATAATCCTTTTTATACTATGCTACTTCACTATTGGGGAAATAAAGTTTTTTAGAATTTTAATTTGCTGCTGAAAAAAAGACTTAACACAAATACAAATGTAAAAAATTAAATCAAAATCAATCAATATTCTACAGCGTCTGTGATTTCTTTTTCCTCCCTTTACGAACATCGTTCAGAAACTATGATATAATAAAATATGATAAAATAAAATATGAGCCAAAAGTAAAGATAAATAACAAAATATGGTAACCCAATTACATGCAACCGTTCAGGCAATTAAGCAACCCTTTCGGCAACTCTGAACGGAGGAATTGCGCTTAGAGTTTCACTTACACTTGCAGTTACACTTGCAGTTGCACATATTTTTCTCTCGTGTGATAGAGGCATTAAGCGAATTTCCCATTAATCTTTCTTCCATGAGCTTGGCCTTTTAGGACATAGCTTTTTTTCTCATTTTATTCAGTAATACACATTATCAATATTAATTGAGTATTAGTTTCAATAATAATATGCAGATTTTTTACGGTTATCCAAAACGCAAATGGTATCTTTTCTACTAGTTTTTGTTCTTTAGTTCAGAAGTTACTTTTTTTATTTCAATTAATACATTCTTTTCATGATTCATGACCACTTGCTGTTACAGTTGTGTGTATTACGGTAAAATAATTTTTTCTGTCTTCAATTCATTATAAATTAAAGTGAAGGCAGCATTGCTTTCGTCATTTCAATGATTAAATGTGAATTCAGAACGTATAGGTCTGTTATAGTTATAGAATATTCTTCTTCTTTATAGAATAGTAAATTTTTCTGCATCTATATAATTCGGAAAACAACAATAACGAATTCTCCGAATTACTTGAAATAGTACAATTTGTGCTGATTATCAATAAATTTTTATCGTTTTTTTGGTAAGCATTTTTTAGTTTTAAAAGAATAATTTCAACTAGAATTCAGCTATTCTGTCTTCAAGCTACGTATTGAAATTCATATCGAGATCATAAAATTATAAAATTTTGATGTGTGGTACGTTATCTAAAAGTAATGAATCAATAATCTATGTAGATATTATTTGAAAATAAAATATTCAAACGAAGAAACATTTCATTTGGAATTCTCCGGGTTTATAAAGAAGGTGAGTCTTCTGGACTTATTTTCATAATATAGGGTGTTCATTTTTTTTTTTGTTAGTGATTCCCCTTTTTACCCATTGACTCCAAAATTTTATTAATCAAATTTTTCAAACTTTTTCAGAATTTGTTAGGTCAAAATGAGTAAAAAATATTATATTTCAGCGTTATATTATGTTCCAGCGGTATCCGCGAAAATCGAAACGGAATTTTCTTATTGGTTAAAAGTTAGCCATTGTTTTAAATTTTGCTATAAGCGATTTAGTTTTCAAATATCTTGAAGATAACAACAGTGAAATTTTCCATCTTATAGCTCTAAAGTAAATTACATATACTTTAATATTTAACTATAATTCGCGCAAATTACTTTATGTCAGGTGAGCACAAGAACGTAAAGTCAACGAGAGTTGATTTCGTAATTATAGGTCGCATCACGAATTTAGTATTCGTGATGGCAACGCTCGAGTACTCCTCCTAGCGGAAGCCTGTAAATATCAGACATTAATTTATCACGTTTTCATTTAGTTCCATCAAAATCATTGGTAGAATCAGATGCCATTTTCTTAGCAGCAAATAAAAATAAAAATTTCCCTAAGAAAAAGCCAAAGAGCTTGAAAAAACTCTCCAGAATATTAGGATATCTTTCAAACCCAGAACACGCCGAATATTTGAAGAAAAATTTCTCAATAATTTTTAACTTCTATTTCAACAAACTTGCAACTGATAACTTCCGATTTCGCTATCGCATACTGTTACAGATGTGTGTATTAAGGTAAAATGCATTTCTTCCGTCTTCAATTCATTACAAATTAAAGTGAAGTCAATATTGCTTTCGCCGTTCCAATAAATAAATGTAAATTCATGACGTACAGAACTGTAATAGTTATAGAATATTCGTCTTCGTTATAGAATAGTATATATTCCTGTATCCATATAATTCGGAAAACAACAATAAAAAATTATCCAAATTACTTGAAATAGTGCCATTTGTGCTGATTCTTAGTTAACTTTATCGTCTTCTTGGTAAGTATTTTTTAGTTTTGAAAGAATAATTTCAACTGGAATTCAGCTATTCTGTTTTAAGCTACATATTCAAATTCATATCAAGATCTTACAATTATAAAATTTTGCTGTGTAGTATGTTATCTAAAAGTAATGAAGGGATAAACTATGTAACTATTATTTGAGAATAAAGTTTTCAAACAAAGAATTTATCATTTTGGAATTCTCCGGAATTATAAATCAGGTAAGTGTTATCATTTTTATAATAAAAAAATTGGTTACAAATAAATTTTTTTCTTATTTGATGATAGTTCTCTACAGAATGGCTTTATGACTGATTAAGAAGTATAAGAAAGAAAAAAAGAAACAATATGACAGTTTTTTTTATTTCAGTATGAGGAATTTTTAGAATCGTTTTTTTTCCCTAAGAATTCTTTGTTTTACGTTTTTTAGTTTATGATATTTAGATAAAAATTTTTGTCAAAAAACTTTTTTTGAAAAATTAAATGGTATAACATTATGTATACTTCTTGCATATTCTAATGTTTGAAGTAATGTGATTTAGAAAAGTATGGAATAAAAATTCGGTACTTATCATATATGGCAGTACTTTTATTTTCGTTACTTGTACCGCCGGTACAAGTAAAAAGTACGTACTTTTACTTGTACTTCGTTACTTTTAAAATTTAGTACTTTTACTTGTACTTTCGTTACTTTTTTAGGGAAAAGTACAAGTATTTGTAATGGAAATGTCGAATGAAATCGTTACTTTTTTCTGAAATTCGGTAAGCTTTCTAAAAAAAATAAATAAATAAATTTAAAAAAAATGCTTACGTTTTTGTAATTTAAAAAATTAATGTGCAATATATATGCATTCACAGCTAACTTCGTGTTTAAATACCTTGACCTCCGGCGGAGCTCTTATTCAGCGTGGCTAAGCACATTCTGAGAAATTCTCGCAGTAGACTCAGTGACACCACTTTCGAAATGCAATTATTTTGCAAAATGAATAAAAATATTAATTAGCAAGTTATTTTCATTCATTTTCGAGTTTTATGCATTTATTGAATACATTTTAAATAAAAAATGTTCTATTTTGTTATTACGTTTTTCAATTTTCTTTTAGAACTCACTAATAATACATTTTTGTCTTAATACATTTTTTACTAAATACATTTTTACCTAGTACATTTTTTACTAAAATTATGTTTATGCCCGACCTTATCAAACAATGACCAGTCAAATCTCTAAGAATTTCAGAACTATTTGTGCTATTGAAAACTATTATAATTACTATTTTAACTCTTGAAAACTCGAAGGTATTAATTTAGTCGCTGATACTAAAATTCGTTTACAAATTTTAATTATTCCGTTAGGCAGAAATGTTCGGAAAATGATTTTCACGCATGACTTCAGCATTAGCCATTGCTACAAATAAAACTGTAAACTGTTCTGTTTCAACTTATACTGCACATTCAATTATTTTTTACTAGCTCAAAGATCACAAAGCTATCTGAAACTCCGTGTTTGCTTTGTTTATGTTTGTGCTTGTAAAACGCTTTTCTATAGAGTAAAACAATTTTAAATCAATGGTAATTTAAGTAAATAAAAAAATAAACTAAAAATTAAAATCAATAGATAAACTTTCTTTTTCGTGCAAATCCATAAAAAGGTTGATATTAAAATTATATTTGATTTTAAAATTATATTATACGATTATATTATAAAATTATATTATAATATTCTTCCGAATTTAAAAATAAATTAATGTCCATAACTTTTAAAATTAAAAATAAATAAATAACAACAATTTTGCAACAACATTAAAGAACATAAGAATATTAATCAATAAAATTTTAAGGTTACTCAGAATATTCGATTTCCTAGAAATGTACTTTTAAATCGTTACTTTTTTTGTTTAGAACTTGTACTTTTTACTCGTTTCTTTTTAAAATAAGAACCTTTTACTTTTTACTCGTTACTTTTTTTTAAAAATACTTGTACTTTTACTCGTTACTTTTTAAAAGTAACGTTGCCATATATGGTACTTATGTATTAACGCCTCCGCAGCTACAGATTTGGCAGTTTTTAAGTGCCGCCAATCTACGTCTAAAATTTTTGCGACAAATCATAAAATAAAACACTTTATTTAAAATCAAAGTAGTTGATCGGATTTCGGTGAGAAATAGGCCGATATAAAGCTTAACATAGATTCAAAACAAATTCTATTTTCGTTCACCTGATGATGTCGCCATATTAACTCTAATAAATAGGATTCCAAGTAAGATAACATTTCCAAAACGTACGTTTACCAAGATAAAGTTTCATGTCATAGGAATTGGTGCATTTTCATTTTTTTGGTAAAATATTTCGTTCTCGGAAAAACAAAATTGCACCTGGTTTTGTTTTTGGCAAATTCCAACGACGAATTTTCGTAGCACTAAAAAAATGGCGCCAAAAAATAATTCTTTTTTTTTTCGTAAGCATTCTTTATTTTATTCTTTTCAGTTTCTAAATAATGATTTTTATTGACTTAAATTTTGTTTAGATAAATTGCTGCTACCGCGTATTCCAATGATCCCCACAGATATGCCATTTGAATTCAAACGTTCGCAGTTTCCGGTGCGACTTGCTTTTGCCATGACCATCAACAAAGCCCAAGGACAGTCACTACAAGTATGTGGTCTGAATTTGAAAAATCCATGCTTCTCCCACGGACTGCTCTATGTGGCCTGCTCACGTGTCGGAAGACCTAATTTATTCGTGTACGCTCCAAACGGTAAAACAAAAAACATTGTTTATTCAAAAGCACTTGAATAAACCTGATTATAACTAGCCGGAAAATTGCCAAATGTTTTTCAATTAAGTTCATCTCTGACAACAATTAAATACAAAATCTGAAACATCTGAGCAACAGCAAGCAAAGCTGGTTATCGATCAACTGCACACCTCTCAAGCCCATTCGCCCATTCCTCTGAAACATCTTAGCAACGGTAAGCAAGACAAGTTACCGATTTAAAATACATTGCTCAAGCCCGATTATCTGATACATCAAAACAAGAATTAAGAATAGAAAACAATAGAAAACTCACTTCTCTATTCAAATGCCGCCAATATGCTGGTTTAAATCTTAGAGTATTTCACTATTATCCGATTACTAATTATATTCCCTATCATTAAAAAATGGATCATTTATCTGTGTTTTGTAGTGCTCTCAAATTTAAGAATGAAACAGCTGGAATTTGCTGTTCTGGTGGAAAAGTGAAACTACCAGATTTAACGTCACCAACTGATACATTATCAACGTTGTTATCGGGTCAATCAATTCAATTGAAACTTTTCTTGGCGAATATATGTCGGTATATTCGTGTTTCCAAATGACTTAATTCGGTGCTGCTACAAGTATCGGTATGCATATGGGCAGCCAAAGTTATTTATTACATTCACATGCAATCCTGCTTGAGCTGAAATTAAAGAGCTTTTGTAACCTAGGCGAACATCATCTGATCTTCATGATATTACCGCACGTGAGTTAAAACAAATATTAAGCTCTATACTTGGTTTCATTGCAAAGCGTCATGTTTTTGGAGGTATCCTATTGAATGGCAAAAATGAGGATTGCCAGCTTATTGAAAAAAATCACGCCATGCCAAATTGGTCAGCTCATATCAGCAGATATACCTGATGTCGCTATTGATCCAATCTTATTTATGATCATCATTCAAAATATGTTTTATGGTCCGTGTGCATCACCATACATGTCTGTTTAAAAATGCACTAGCGATATCCTAGAGAATTAACTGCTTTGACTATCACGGCTTTTTTCACCATTAAATAAAATTCTTATTTCAAATCATAATCGCAAATCTCATTTAAACACCTAAATACATAAATTAAAGTTCAAACTGAAAGCTTTGCAACGCACGCAGGTCACAGCTAGTATATATATATAAATAAATATCTGTCTGTCTGTATGTCCTTTATGGATTCCTGAGCCAAGCGACCAAGAGGTATGAAACTTGGCATACAGATAGTTTCAAGCACGAGGAAGGTCACTGTCAACATTAGAACATTCTACGACAAATCGTTCTAACAGGATGAGTGAAAAACGAAATTGAATTTCCTGATTGGTTAAGCGTTAGCCATTGTTTTAAATTTAACGAATCAATTTTCACATATTTTAAAGATACATCCGTGATAATTCATGCAATTATAACAACATTGAATAATTTTTTTTACAATACTTACAATTACTGGGTACTGATTTATTCGTCTGAGTCGATTTTTCTCAATTTAACAATTAGGTATTTTTAACAGGGTTTTCAAATGGCAAATGTATCAAAATTATTCAATGTTGATATAATTGCATATTTTACTTTTACTGTATGTGATATGTTAAGGATATGTACACCATGATTTATTGAATTTATTTAATATGATTTGTTGATCATTTGTTGAAATGATCATACTTGTTTTTATAAGGAATGAAAATGTTTTACATGTACATAATTAACAGGCTCATTCTTATTTCTACGTGTGATATTTCTCTTAGAATTGGTAATTGTTACATTTATGAAGAAAAATGTTTGTATTTTACAAACAAATTAAAATTTTAGGTTCTTTTAAGAGAAAATTGAATATCACGATTGAATTTTGATTATCACACCGAATACTCACACGTATTCACCTTTTTGGTTATATTTATTTATCCAAGTTTTTTTCTCATTTAATTTAGCTACATAATTACAAACCTTTAATAATGGTGGTCATAATTACTAATGCATAAGCATTTTATAGTTGACTTTCTTGCCATGAGTCTTAGGATTTCATTATCGAAATTAACATTCGTCAAAAATTTTTTTTTTCTTTTTATGGAATTAACATTTTTTCCTAGGTTTTTAGAGTTATTCCATAAGGTGACAAAAATGTATTTGAATGTTTTCCAATGAGAGTTTTTAAAGGTAATTACAAATTGTGACAAAATTTAAAATTTTAAAGTTATTCCAAATTGTTTTAATATGATTGAATGACTTATAATGAGAGTTTTTGAAGTTATTTCCAAGTGCAGCGAATGTATTTAAATATCTTACAGTGAAAAGTGCATTTAATGTGTCAAAGTTGTTATTATATGTGATATTTACTCATACTTGTAAAGCCATATTACTTTTCGTCGGAGGTTTAACCTCACCTTGTCATCCCACCTCATCAATTATGGTTTGAATTTCAAGAAAAAAAGCAATTATTGTATAATTGGCCATCAGGACAATTGAACTCTTTTTTCAGGGCACCAGCCAAATTGTCTTTTACTGAGGACACTTATGTGGCTCAACATTTTTATTTAATGCATGTGTTTACTCAAGATTTTTTATATTGAACATGATATGTATGTATGATGTTTTTTTATCTTCATGATTCGCATTTGATGATTTTAACAGTAACTTAATTTTTTGAATTTAACTTTTACATTTTAATGGGGTAATTTAAACTTAATTTTTTTCATTAAAGGGGTGGTTATTAATTTTTTTTCCCATTCAAGGGGGGAATTTGTGGTGTGATCATGGGATCACCAGAATGTTTATTTTTCCTACTGGGCTGTCTCCAACAGGAGCGCCCTCTTCGTTGGCTTTGCAGGATCTCTAGGGCTCGACTCTTAGCTCGTCTTTAGAGATTCTCGCAACCGCTAAGGAGAGGACGCTATCTTTTGGAGATAGACCATTATTCCCCGTGGATCTTAGAGGTGAGCAGTTGCTTTTTTAGAGAGAACGGCGTTTTTTTTCGATGTTATCCCCCTGTGTGCTCTATAGTCAATCTTTAGAATTTTACATTTTTATAAGTTTCTGAAACCTTATCCTCTAATTATTTGATGCATCATAAAATTCTACAAAAAAATACGTCAACTACTTCATTATGCTAAATTAAATTTCTGTCTACTCCCTGGAGCACACAGGGAGGACCCAGCATCCACGTGGTGGATTTTCCCTTTTGTAAATTTGTGAGTCATATACTAGAAGTGCATGATATCTAAGAACTAAAACAAATAAAAGATGGATAACCTTTTTTTCTACGAAATCCTGTGATTTTTTGGTTCACAAAGATCTACCAGTCTTCGGCGTTTTTAGAAAGAGGATTTGTTGAATATATTATCTGCAGCTTATGGGATGATAAATTCCAAAAAGTAATCTCCAAGAATCCAGTGAAATTCATTACCACACCACCTCCCTTTCAAAACTACCTCCCCCCGGCAATATATATATATATATATATATATATATATATATATATATATATATATATATATATATATATATATATATATATATATATATATATATATATATATATATATATATATATATATATATATATATATATATATATATATATATATATATATATATATATATATATATATATATATATATATATATATATATATACATATATATATACATATATATATATATATATATATATATATATATATATATATATATATATATATATATATATATATATATATATATATATATATATATATATATATATATATATATATATATATATATATAGATAGATATAGATAAGACAATCAAAAGTGTTTTTGCTTCAATTAATTATTCTTGCATATTATTTCGATACTTACCTTAGTTCAATAAAACTAATCAAGTATAAAAACTAGAAGTAAGTACACGAAATTATTTGGAAGAAAACAAACGAACAATTGGTTATATTAAATTATTGAAATTGTGAAGGGATCGTGAAAATATTCAGCGTTTTTTTTTTTTTTTTTGCTCTCCACAGAGATACGCAGTGCATTAAAAAATATAAGTGCATATCAAAGATGTGAGGGGATCGTGAAAACATTCAGCGTTTTGCTGTTCTCCATGGAGATACAGTGGATTAACCACTAATTTCAAGTGCATATCATAATTGTAAAGGGATTGTGAAAATATTAAGCATTTTGTTGCTCTCCATAGAGAGAATTATTTTGACCTTCAAAATAAGTCAAAACGCTTAAAATATATGTTTTATAAAAATATAATATTTATTAATTATAATTTATTAATTTTTATAATCATAAATTTTCAAAATGCAAAATATAATATTTTTTACTCATTTTGACCTAACAAATTCGGAAAAAGTTTGTAAAATTTGATTAATGAAATTTTGGAGTCAATGGGTAAAAAGGGGAATCACTAACAAAAAAAAAAAAAAAAAAAAAAAAAAAAAAAAACACCCTATATCATGAAAATAAGTCTAGAAATTTCTTTAAACGATTTTCCTAAATCCATGCAATGCAGTAAGTCCTCCTTCCGAGGACAAACTAAGCTAACTTTAACATTAAGGTTAATTCAATTACATTTGTTTACAAACTTCAAACGCAAAATTTTTTATAATTTAAACCTTCCTTTTTTACAAATTCTTTGCATATCTATGAATATTTTCGTGTTTGTATTGACGACATAACAATAAAAAAAATATATATGTAACTACAATAAAGGTAATAAACAGTGATTCTTATCAAAACTGAAAATATTTTGATAGCATGATGACATAAATAAAAAAGTAAAATAAAAGTTTTATTGATAAGTGAGGTTAAGTGACAACAGAGCTTTATTTAGATTATAATCTAATCATGAATTGTGATCTGATTATGAAAAGGAATATGAAAACAGCTTCTAAGCCAAGGGTTAATTATGGATGAAAAGTATCCAAAATACTAATGAAATCAAGGAATGTGAGTTTTCTAACGGCTCTGCATTGTGCTTACTGCACAATCAATTTCGAAAATGAATACATTCATATTTTATTCGAAAAGCGAACAAAATTGTTAGTCAAAAGTAAAATATTCTTTTTTGAAATAACGTGGGTAACAAATTTGCACCGCGAAACATATGTTTTCAGAATATAAATGATATTTTTCACGTGTGCCGAGTTTGGAAATGGCGCTACATACTTTAAAAAGGAGGTTTAATTTTTTTTTTATCAAAAATGACAATAAATTAACGAGTTTAGTAAAATTGAAATGATATGAGACAATTTTGTTAGTTATTTCACAAATTTGACCCAAGAAACCAGAACTTTAAAAGATATTGCACTCGGCAAAATTTATGAGACACCAGCAGAATTTTCATGCACATTTTTCTAGTTTCCATCTTGAAAATGGTTTCCTTGCATTCCAAATCAGCGATCCTTACGAGTTTTTGATATACAGAGACGTATTTTTTACCTTATGAAGCATTCACTGCAATAGAATTGAATATCTTTCATAACTTTTCTTTTCAATAAAATAAACTTTAATGGAATAATGAACTTGATATCAAGATGGGAATAATTTAAAAGCTACATTTAAAACTGTCACAGACAATAATATATAATTATAAATATATATAATGAATATAATGAATGCAAGTAATTATAGAGAGCACCACTGTCGAACAGTAACTCTTCCAAACTTTCTTGCGAGTGTCTAGATACGTTTTAATATGCATGCATGACGCGTTTCTTAACATATGTTTCATGTACAGCAAGGTACAGTGTGCAAAATTAAAAACGGTTTCTGAAATAACTTTTGATATAAAGATCGTTCTTGAACTGATTCTTATTGGTTAGAAGGGGGGGGGGGGAGAGACCTCAAATATGGTAATTAATTAGAGCAGATGATATTTCAAGATTCGAAATCCAGACACAAAAACGTACTTTCTCTGAATAAACATACCTTTATTTTCAACGGATTCAGATTTCTGACCCCCCAAAATATAGAGGGTTGGCAACAATGTGTGAAATATGGTTCCCATAGTTTAGTCAGGAGAGTGATTCGAAACTTGGACCTTTTAATGTTAGTTCTACTTCTTGCGTATTTCGCTATAACTCGAGAAAGTTTTAAGCTCAATGAAAAATTTTTGCACATAATTATATAATTCATTTTCCCGAAGATAATTCCATGCATTATATAAATTTTCGTAAATAATTATTATTTTATTTAATTAAAAAATTTTTTAAATTGTGCGGTATAAGACTTTTCACATCATTTTAAAGTATTTAATTTTGAAGGGAAAAATTCAAAATTAGAGCTAAGTCGGTTCCTGAGACATTGAATTTTATGTGCACAACTTTTTAAACTTTGATTTCTCAGAAACTGTTCAATCGATTTCACTCAAATTTTGTACTTCGCTATTTTAATTTACATACTTTAAAATGATGTAAAAAGTTGTATACTTTACCATTCAAAAAGTTTTCAACTAGCATGGAATAAAATAATTAAATACGATAAATATTTTTTTTTTTTGCAAGAAACTATCAATAGATAAACGAATTTTATAATTGAGTTCAAAAAATTTTCAATTCACTTAAGAAGTTCTCGAGATATGGCGAAATACGTATAAAGTAAAATGAACATTAATGGGTTCAAACTTTGGATCGCTCTCATGAACAAACTACGGAGACCATATTTCCTTGGTTGTGGTTACCACCTATATTTTGGGGGTCAGAAGCCTGAATCTATTAAAGAAAAGTTTTGTTTATTCAGAGAAAGTATGTTTTCGTCTCTGATTTTGTTACTTGAAAGATCGTCGACACTAATTAGTTAGAATATTTGAGATTGCCCCTTCGAGATATTAAGGATGAGTCCTAGAACGTGATAAACCGAACAATAGATTAAACGTTATTCAGGATGCAGTTTTTTTTTTGGCTCACTGTACAATACATATACTATGCCATACAAGATGCAATATGATACTACGAGTTATTATTATGTAATTTTATTTTTTTAGCTTATGTTGAACAGCAAACCCAATTCTGAGTTTACGACTATCAATGTTCCAACTCCATAGTCTTGTAATTTTGAAACCAATCCAGAAGACAAGGGAACTCCTAGATCCTATGCAAAGGAATTCGCATCCATTGATTGGTCTACAACTGAGGATACTTTCACGTCAGCATAGTGGCGAGGAAATGTTTGACAGGAAATGTAAAGATCTTTTTTTAATTTACAAATATTTAAGGTGCGTCCACCGTATTTTTCAGAACAGCAAGTTTGAAATAACAGTGAAGTAGCATAGATACTATCGTTTATTGGCATTTATGAGTAAAAAAAAATGCCCACCTAAAATAAAACATGAATACATTAGTGATTTGCACTTTAGAACAGGAGATTATAGGTTTGATAAAGTGATAATAGACTTGCTTATCTAAAGTTAACAAACATGCAAATTGAAGGGTCATTTACGAACGTTAAAATAATTCGCATAAACAATGAGGTGAAATTGTAATGTACAAAGTTCAATTTTGACTACATGTTTGGGAGGAATCCGAATTATGCAGTTGCTATCTATACTTTATTTTTATTCGATGTAATCATGTTTATGCAAATATCTGTGCATCCATAAGGAGATAAGGAGAGTATATATGCAGCGGTGAGCTGTCATATATTCAAATCTTAGCCAAGCTACCTTTGTAGTTTCAATGAGAACGTTTGATCGTCGTAATAGGTGAGTTTACTAAGTTCTTTTTGTAAAATTATCAAAATTTGATAATAAATAGCATTGCTGTATTATTGTTATTAATGCATTGTTGTATTTTTAACCAAATTAGTTCTAAACTGTTTCAAAACCATAAAGGTAAAGAAAAATATTCTTTACCGTAAACTTTACGGTTAATTGGATGGACAGACTGCTGTCGGTTATTTTACCATAATTTTATAATTCCACTGTTATTTGCTAAAATAACAGTGGACCTGTTCAATTCGGCTCATAACATTGTCTTTTGCTTTGTTTTACCATTATCATAATGCTAACACAATGCATTATGGAGTATGCATTTATTTGTCTATATTTTAGTGTTTTAATAATTTTAATTCTGATTATATAAAGAACTTTATTAGTGCTAAAAACTAAAACTATACAAATATCTTTTATTTAGAAAATTGAAAGGTTTAAGCTTTTTCTAAGCTAAAAACAACTAGTGTTCTGTAAAAACAAGAAAAAAAAATTTAAAGTATTGAATAAATAACAATAAAATAGGTAGGTTTTAAACTCTGCCTTTCTTAAAATATCTGTTCTTATTTATAAAGTTCAAAAAATAAGTTTTTCCCGATATGTCACGTATCACAAAAAAGTGTTTCTTGCTTTTAATCTAATATAAATTAGAGTAACTTTTATAATATTGTACTAAACTAATCCTTTAGTTGAGAATTTTATATTATGACCTTAACATTACAGAAACTTTAATACCTATATTGTTCTAGAATGGCATTAAGACTTGAAATTTAAGTCACTGGTGAAACTTTAATAACTATATCACACTAAAAATGATTTTTAGATACAACACTTTAGGATCAAAAAAAAACTTAACTAATTTCTACATTGAATTAAAATTAATTTTTGGTTTAGAATTTATAAAAATAATTTTAAGTTTAGTATTGTCTTTAATTATAGCATTTACCAAATAACAGTATTCAGTTTTTAAAATACTTTCAAGATAATATGTTCCATATTTAAAAAAAATTTGGAAAAAAGCCTTTAGACAAGTTGAAAATTTCTTCCCAGAAACATTTAAAAAAGACCTTTTCGCATTTACGCATAAATATTTTAACATTGTCGAAAAGCATTCAAAATGACTAGATTGTGAATGCATCATTAAATTTGCTCAAAATTAGTTTTAAAACTTTTTTATATTATTTACTGTTACGTAACAAGTTATTAGTAAATATTAACAATAAAAAAAATTATATGTTGTTCAAAAAGTCACAAAATTCAAAGAAATTGTGTAAATGTATACATGATTGTTTTTCTAATTGAAATTAAAAGCAGTCAAAATGACTTACTTTAGCCAATCTAGTATTAAGTAAGCGATCATATTTAAATTACATTAACTTTTAAACCACTAAAATTCTTAAATATAATGTAAAAGAAAGTAATATTTTTGAATCTTGCTCTGCAATGTGACTTATACCACATATCTTACTAATGTTGCAGCAAATAAGGCCGATAACATCAATAGACGATAAAATAATTGTAGTCAAGAAAAGGCATAGAACTTTTAAGATTGATTTGTTTAAATGCTTAGGTAACAAAAAAAATCTTTTTTTTTTTTAAAAAAAAACGATATGTTTGTAATTTAAAAAAGAAACGTTTATTTATGCACTGAAGCCAATTTTGACTATTTTACATTAGTGTTTACTTGAAGGTTATCGAAAATGTATAATTTAAAAGAAAATGAGTTTCAAAATTAAATGATAAAAATTGCCATGATAAAACAAAATATATCACAATGTGCAATATCTTATTCTCATCTAATACTGTCCATTTATGAAACTCATTGAATTAAATTAAGCGACACTGAAACATAATGTATCAAAGTGATCACTACCTCTAACACTATAGTTTTATGAAACTCATAACTATTAAATTTTGAGCTTACTAGGACATAATATATTACAGAGTACAATATGACTCTAACACTGGATCACTTATGAATCTAAAACCCATTATACAATTTTCAGCAAAATGAAGGAAAAATAATTTATTCAAATTTAAAAAATATGCATCGAAATTTATTTCACTCCATAAATAAATATTTTTGGCAACATATCAAATTTTTCAGTATTCAAAACCTTAATGATTTATTCTCCTAATATCTATGTCCTTACTGTATTTAAAACATATTTAAAATATTAAGGCGACCTGAACAAGCAACAATTTTCAAAGTTAAATAGAGTTCGTACTAAGATTCAAAGCGTACAGTTTGAGAACAGAGAGCAGAGTTTGTGCAAAGATTATGTAAATATCTACCACAATAAGGACAAAGAGGATGGGAAAAAAAACGAAAAGGATTAAGAAAACTAATACTCTTTATTTACTGCGCACTGTTGGAATTTTCATTCTAAAATTATTGTAAAATAATTGGCAGCAGTCTGTCTATCCAATTAACCGTAAAGCTTACGGTAAAGGACATTTTTTATCTTAACAGTTTTAAAACCGTTAACAAAATATGATTATAAAACCATAAATACAAAACTATACGGTTTTTAAACCATTTACAGCCAGCATAGTTTCAAAACCGTAAAAACGAAATTTAACTTGAAATAGGAGCTAAGCTTCCCGTTAGGTAATAGGCACTGGAGAATGCAGGACTAAAATTGGGATTTGAAGGGCATTGGAAAATCCTAATGTATTGAAGATAATGGATGAAGTATTGGGATGTCAACGCTTTGACTCGAACCCCAGTTCTGTCGATCATGAAACTGCCAGATTAGTCCTCTTGGCTATAATATGTACGCAGTTGAATTGATTACCATCTTACTTATGGTTATTTAACTGTTTTGTTTGAATACGGTAAAACATTAAACATCATAAAATTAGTTAAAAATATAGAGAAATCAGGAAAAATGATAAAGATTAATGAAACAAAAAGAAGAAAAATACATTAAAATAAAATATTTTTAGAAATATTTAAAAAAATATATATAAGAAATATTATTATAAAATATAGTTTTTAAGTTTTTTTTTAATATTTTTTAAAAATGATATTTGTTTTAATAATCTTCTCTTTTCTTTATTTAATGCTATTATTGAATTTTTAAATCGTAAAATTATCAAATTTTGCAATCAAAAGTGGGCAAATATTTTTTTTTAGAAAAAATAACAATTTTAAATGTGCGTAAAAATCGGTATCTCTTTTAACATTCATTTTACCTCTTGCAGGTAAATTAAGATGACATCTAAAAAGAAAATTCAAGTCCCGTGGTTGTTAAAACCTGTCTGGTATGATTTTCCTATGACTAAAGGGGTTGGTCACCACCGTACACCTGTTGGTATCATTCTTGTTGCCAATCAAAAGTTGTCGTGTGTTTTGGAAAGTAAGAGTCTTGAAGTAGTGGAAGTACGTCTCCTCAATGATGGTGAGAAAACAGAAGGAGTGTTTGAAATCAGAAGTTCCAATCCAGGTCGAGCAGGGACTGTTAGCATAGGATATGTAAGCGTTCCATTCGTAGATTGTGAGTACCTTGAAAAAGCCCCAGATGATACTCGCACTGTCAGCATAAGCTATCCAACTGATTCGAAAATTCTTCCGATTTACCGCTTTGGGGATAACGAAAGTGATTTCTTTAAGCTCTGGGATACACAAGATGCAGAATTTGCTTACGTAGAATCAGATTATTTCGGTCTTCTTATACCGAAAGTAGACAAAGAAGCTACGAGAAAGTTAATTGACGGGCAATCTCTCGACGATTTAATCGCTTTCTACGACAAAATCTTTACAACTTACAGTGAATTAATAGGGTTGTCTTTCGAAGGAAGTGGGACAGATCAAAATGTCAGAAACAGGTTTTTTCTAAAAGCTGATCAAAATGGAAGCAAAAATGCCATGGCCTACTATGGTAATAAGTATTCGGCGGTAGTTTCAGCATCAATAGAAGAATTTTGGTTGGATGTAGGCCCAACAAACTGGGGAGCTTTGCATGAAATCGGTCATGGGCATCAACTTCATATAAGTGACGAAACGTTGGCTGTTAGTGAAGTATGGAATAATGTATTATGCTTCTTTTATCAAGCAATAATGTTTGGCAAGAAATTGGGTAAAAAAGGTTCAAAAATACGTGATATGGAAATTGATGATTTAATAAGTTATCCGTTAAAAGAAGTAAAAGATTGGGGCTTGATTGAAAGATTGTCCTTTCTAGTGCATATGTTTCGTAAAGCTGGACAGAAATCTTTAACGCGTTTTCATCAGCTTACTCGAAAAGAGTTTGATGGCACTCCATTTTATGCCAGTGGCTTACCTCTTGTGGAAAAGCTGATGCACTTCTTTGCAATTGACTTCTCTATCGACGTATATCCTTTTATGAAATTAGCTAAGGCACTTATACGCAAAGAACAACTTTACGAACATTACTACGTTTTGTCTAGTGTTGCCCACCCTCTGGACCATATTTTATTTGATAGACAGGTATTGCCGGATGTTCAAGAAAAGCTAGGGTTACTGTTCTCGACAGGCTTAGTTACTCCATCAGATTTAAGTTCAACTGACATAAAGAATGATTTCATTATAAATATAGAGGACAAAATATTAAAGGACTTGTCCGGTGATACACTCAAGTTGATGGATGGAACAAATGTTGTAGTTGAGCGAAAAATTCGCAACAAAACTCTTGTTTTGAAGGATATACCTATTGGAGTATACAAAGTTTTTGTTGAACCTACTCGCTCGAATGTCAAATTCCTGTATGATGATTTTTATGCCATAGTACATGACAAAAGTAAATCTAACGAGCTGCTACTTTCAGCCAAAGTAATGAAGGATCCGCTGCTTCTACCTCCTGATAAAATCAACTTTATAGGTTGGGGATCAAACTTTGCATACCTATCTGTAGAACCATTCAGACACTTGGTAAAATTCCATTTTTATGAAGATAAACCTCATGCACGTTTTTCAGGTGAGAAGTATTCTGAAGTAACAATAAAAAACCAAAAAAATGAAGTTATTTTTAACAAGAGTATTAATGGGGACAGCATTGACGTTGGTACTTATGTCATACCAATGGAAGGAGAACTGCAAATTGAAATATTTCATGCAGAAACAAACAGCCGCTTAAAAGCTGAAGATCCGATGCTGCAAGAACTTATAGATAGAGACAGCAAAACAAATTATTTCATTGCAAATGAACGAGGTTTGCAGAAAAAGGAAACAAAAAAAGAATTTCTGGAAAAGAGTTTTTTGAAGAAAATAGATATTGCGGCAAGTGCAATTAAGGGTAAAATCTCTTTGTATGACAGACCTTTCTGTATTCCTAAATACAGCTTACTTTTAGCTGTGGAAGCTTTCGAGCGCTTTTTTAGGAATAAAAGCATTGATAAAAGTCTCAGAGATAAATATAAAGATTGCTTGCCGCCACCCGAAAAAATATAAACCTGAGAGGATAATAAACATGACTGATTATAATTCTTTTTAAAAATTATCTGTATAAAAAACTAATAATTTTTTTAAAAAGTTTTTGAATAGTTGAGAAAAGGTACGAACATACTTGGAAATAATTTTTCCATACTTAAAATACAATGCAATTTACTTCAATAAATATAATTATTGAAAATAATTATTGCAGGAGGCGAGATACATACTCAATATACGTAATTATATTGACGTAAGATATATACTATATATAAATGTTATACTCAAATATTAATCTTAATAAAATTTTATTCTATTAAAGATAAAATGTTCTTTTAGTTATTATAGATGTGTGTAATTATTTGATATTTCTATGCAGAAATATTCTACAACATTTTTGGAAATTCAATATGACACAATTTGTATTCTTTTGAAAATTCAATAGATTATTTGTCATAAAAAACAAAGGATATTTTTTCAGTGATTTATTATATCTTGTTATATTTTACACTTTATGTTCTTTTAAAATTTGAATTTTATTTCTGTCACAGTAAAACTAATTTCTTGTTACATTAATAATTAACTGCTATATTTTTAATCCCTATATAGCTTAATTAGAATATTTAATTGGAATTTTTATTAATTGAAATATTTAATTTATTACTTGACCCAATAATAGAAAGTGTCATGTTATCTGCATATTGAATTTATATATTTTATATAATCCACTCATATTACAATTTCTATCGTTTAGAAAGTTTAATTCTACAAATCGAATATTAAAACACAGTTGTAATTGTATTGTTTTACTATAATGTGATGTAATTATTTGTATTCTCTCTAGTTATTATGTAATTTGTGTTGTTTCAAACTTTTAATTTTATAATTGCTACAGAAATAAGACGTTTGTGTTATCGTGTGATATGTTTTTAAGTTATAAAAACTGTTTGTTACAAGTTTAAAATCTATTTATGACACAATTTGTATTCTTCTAAACATTCAATTTATAGTGTTTTAAGACTCAATAAACACCCAATAATGCTAACATGTTGTATGTTTCATACATTTATTGTCTGGTATGGATATATGTACATATGTAGCACAATAGAGGCAAAAAGAGAAAAACGAAGAAGATTAAGAAAAGCAATATACTTCATTTACTGCGCATAAGCTATATATATATATATATATATATATATATATATATATATATATATATATATATATATATATATATATATATATATATATATATATATATATATATATATATATATATATATATATATATATATATATATATATATATATATATATATATATATAAATAAATATATATATATAGAATGCTTAAATAAGTGTATGTATAATAGTGTACTGCTATTCTAAGTTTAGGGACTGAAAAAATTATTACATAAAACCAAATTTTAAATATTGCTTCTTTTTCGAAACATAATTAAATGTTCAATCAAAAGGTAAGAATTTAGTTGTAAAGACAAGAAAAGCAGAATCTAAAATTAAACATAAAATTTTTGCTTCCCACTAAATAACTTTGGGTCCAATTTGTTTCACGAGACATCACATCAAAAATAAAGTCTGATGCTATTCTAAATTATGCTGAGGTGTTGGGTATAATAATAAAATAAATGAAAATACTAAAAGAATTTTTAGTAATGATTTTGTGGCCGAATAAAACAAAACGTATAGTGGTTTACAACAAAGCGTTTGTGATCCGAAAAACACCCAGTAGTATTAAAAAATCTAATAAAAAACGGATTGACATACCTGAAGTTGAAGCAAAACAATAAGACAGATTTACCTATAATGAGTCACTAATAAGACAGCAGCTATTTCAAAAACCAAAAGTTCATTATTTATGAGCATCCATATTGAAAGGTAAACTGTATCTAATACACCGTCACGGGAAAATTGACACAGATTGTCAGAAGAAATTTGAAGATTTTTTCTTCCTAAAATAAAACGAAATTTGCAATTTTTTATTTGAATATTATTTAGGGATTTCAAAGATTAATTTACGATTTATGATGAGCATATCACTTGAAATGTTTTTTTAAACGAAATCTAAAAATATATATTGATGGCGGTTGTTGCGAAAAATGTTAGACCGCACCTTCAATTGCAATTCAATATACACAATGCAAGTATTAATGTGAGTAACTTGAAATTTTATTAAAGATAGTTCTGTTACAATATTGGGTTTTCTTTTAAAATAAAAGCTCATTTTATTTGTTTATTATTTCCAAGATCCTTAGAGTAAAACAGATTTTGTTATTTCAGGCATGTTTATCTAATCATGCCTGCTGAAAGAAAGCTAAATAAGTGGCGGATTTCAAACCAGGTAATGACACAGCCAAAATCACAAATAAGTGGTAATCGATAAAAAAAAATTTAAACGATTTCTGTTAATCCCTTGCAAGAAATCCCATTTTTGTAGAAATATTTAACCAAGGAAATATTCAACCAGTTTGAAATGAAGTTTGCAGACTTCAAAGGTATATTTTTTAGAATTTTCTATTTTTGTTTTTAGTTACTTTTAAAATCGTAAATATTTACATGATTGTGTTGATGACACAATTAAAACATAATGATAATTACATCAAAGGAAATAAAAAGTTGACTCATATCATATCATACTTAAATTTTTATTCATTATAGAAATATAAATAAGGATGATAAGACTAATTGATAAGGATTGTGATAGCCTTATTTAGAAACATCATGATAATAAAAAAATCGTATGAATACGGCTTCTTAAATCAAGTGATACGGATACACTGCAAAAAAGTTCAGGATCAATAATTATCTTAAAAATTTCCGAATCACTCGAATTAAATAAATATTACTGTAAAAATTACGATATAATATTTGATGGTAAAAATGAATTTTACAGATAATGCTCCCAAATTGCCGAAGCTTTATACCCCAATTTGATCAGGAACTTCTTACAGAGTAGAAAAAAACTGAATTCTTTAGAAATAAATTTATATTTTTTATTTTCTATTGGTTAATATCAGTCAAATAAATTGTTTTTTTTTTAAGAGGCACTTAAAGAAAATATATTTGTTGTTATTCTTATTAACTTTATCAATTAACTCTACAAAAACTATATTTTTATACGATACCTGCTGAATACCCGTTTTTAGTACTGGGGAAAAAATGAATAAATCGGTATAAATCGATACTATGAAATCGCACTCAAAACTGAAAGGTTTACACCCGACATAATTAAAATAATTTAAATTAAATAATAAATAATTAAATTTAATAAATAAACAAAAAATGCATTTAAATAATACTCAAGAATACTTTTTTATCTAATTTCTTGATCGTCCTGAAGGTTTACTAGATTGAGTGGAATGCACCTTTGGAGACGAGACTTAGTCGGCGATTACTATTTTATTTATTATTTAATATTATTTTTTCTGTGAAAATGACGAGTGTTAGAATGATAATAAAAAAGACTGGTTTAAAAAAGTTTCTTAGAGCAATGATGCTTAAACTTATTGGTATCTTACTATATTTTAACGTATTGTAGGTGTTAAAACGCATTTAGCACACATTTGCATCACGAAACCTAACAAGAATTCTATAAATAGTTTATAATTGTGACAGTTTTTAAAATATAGGCATAAGTACAACATTTTAAAAACAAAATTTTCCCCAAAATACGCCGAATGAAAAAGCAACTGAAATTGTAACGATATAATGGATAGTTTAAAAATTAATTTCCCAAATTTTCTAACCAAAACCAACAGTTCTTGCACTCAAATATTTTTTATAAACTTTTGACATGCATTTAATTCCTTACATTGTCCATCTAAATTTTGAACGTATATTTTTCTTTAATATAAGCTCAATATCAAGTCAAATATAATTAAAAAAGGGTAAAATTTAATGAATTCAGTGCGAAAGTTTTCAGAAATAGTTTACACTTTAAGGATATTTTTTAAGTAGCAAATTCCTACAGCAGCAATTTTCAGAAAAGTTTTCTTTTTTTTAATTTTTTTATTTTCAATGGCAAACTCTTACAAAATCAGTGAACAACTAGTAAGAGAAAAAAGTCACTATCTCATTAATAGATGTCGGGCACTCCAGTAGCGCCTCACTTCAGAGTCCTCACGCAGAGCCGAGCATCTCAATAGATGGTTCCTGTCCGTCCATAAGTTCATTATTCGAGCATAACGGGAAATTTGGGTCAGCGAGAATGCCGATGCGGCAGAGGTGGTTCGCCAGGTAATCATGGCCCACCTCCAGGTAATCATGGCGTGGGTTTCCGTGTAGCCTGAGTATTTTCGGAAAAGTGTTATTAAGTATTGTTCAAATGTTTTTCGCTCATATGCTTAAAACATGATTTAAAGAAACTTCTTTGTCTAAAAAAATTAAACACAGCATACTTTTTTTTCCCCTCCAGAATTTTTTTTACAACCATTTTTAGCTTGATCATAATTTTTTTTCTAAAAAGATTATAATTAAAATATTGTTCAATGAAAAAGATCGCTTCCCGAACTTTTTTTTTATTTTACAAGGAAGTGCGAAATATTCTTTTTTTCTTTTTATCGAATTTTCACAACGACCGAAGAAATATTTTGTTTATTCTCATTTACCTATTAAATTAAATAAAATTTGACAATGGTCTATAAAAACTGGGAGATGAAATAGACTAATAATGTCTCTAATATTCATTTCTGTATTCACTAATAAGGCTATCATACACGAAACCAACGACATGCTTGTGGCAATGTAGTCAGTGCTGCACGTAGGTGGTCTTTACTTCTCAGACAAGCTGATAACCATACATCTGAAGCTAAGAGGGCTTCAAGCCGCCACGGGGGATCAAACCCCCATTTTCTGCAATGACAATTAATTGTTTTAACCACTGAGTTATGTATATGGTAGTAAATGTATTTCATTCTGGGACATTTTTGATAACAAAATATATTTAACTAGCGAAAATAATCATAAAATTCCAGTTCTTAATTGTTTTTTTAACAGATAGAAAAAAATGGTGACAGAATATCGAATCATCTTGATCGTAACACTATCTTTTCCTCAACGTGTTAAAATTAAAATAACAAATAACAGGAAGAAAAAAATATTAGTAACTTATATTGCTTATAAAAAACTGAAAATCTTTATTAGAATCTAGTTTTTAATAGTTTTTTTTTAAAAAAAAAAAAGAAAAAGGTGATAGAATATCGAATCATCTTGATCGTAACACTATCTTTTCCTCAACGTGTTAAAATTAAAATAACAGGAAGAAAAAAATATTAGGAACTTATATTGTTTATAAAAAACCGAAAATCTTTATTAGAATCTAGTTTTTAATAGTTTTTTTTTAGAAAAAAGAAAGAAAAAGGTGATAGAATATCGAATCATCCTGATCGTAACACTATCTTTTCCTCAACGTGACAAAATTTAATAACAGGAAGTAATAGTTTTTTTTTTAAAAAAAAAAGAAAGAAAAAGGTGATAGAATATCGAATCATCTTGATCGTAACACTATCTTTTCCTCAACGTGTTAAAATTAAAATAACAGGATGAAAGAAATGTTAGGAACTTATGTTGTTTATAGAAAACTGAAAATCTTTATTAGAATCTAGTTTTTAATAGTTTTTTTTTAAAAAAGAAAGTAAAAGGTGATAGAATATCGAATCATCTTGATCGTAACACTATCTTTTCCTCAACGTGTTAAAATTAAAATAACAGGAAGAAAAAAATATTAGGAACTTATATTGTTTATAAAAAACCGAAAATCTTTAATAGAATCTAGTTTTTAATAGTTTTTTTTTAAAAAAAAAGAAAGAAAAAGGTGATAGAATATCGAATCATCTTGATCGTAACACTATCTTTTCCTCAACGTGTTAAAATTAAAATAACAGGATGAAAGAAATGTTAGGAACTTATGTTGTTTATAGAAAACTGAAAATCTTTATTAGAATCTAGTTTTTAATAGTTTTTTTTTAAAAAAGAAAGAAAAAGGTGATAGAATATCGAATCATCTTGATCGTAACACTATCTTTTCCTCAACGTGTTAAAATTAAAATAACAGGAAGAAAAAAATATTAGGAACTTATATTGTTTATAAAAAACCGAAAATCTTTAATAGAATCTAGTTTTTAATAGTTTTTTTTTAAAAAAAAAGAAAGAAAAAGGTGATAGAATATCGAATCATCTTGATCGTAACACTATCTCTTCCTCAACGTGTTAAAATTAAAATAACAGGAAGAAAAAAATATTAGGAACTTATATTGTTTATAAAAAACCGAAAATCTTTATTAGAATCTAGTTTTTAATAGTTTTTTTTTAAAAAAAGAAAGAAAAAGGTGATAGAATATCGAATCATCCTGATCGTAACACTATCTTTTCCTCAACGTGTCAAAATTTAATAACAGGAAGTAATACTTTTTTTTTTAAAAAAAAAGAAAGAAAAAGGTGATAGAATATCGAATCATCTTGATCGTAACACTATCTTTTCCTCAACGTGTTAAAATTAAAATAACAGGATGAAAAAAATTTTAGGAACTTATATTGTTTATAAAAAACTGAAAATCTTTATTAGAATCTAGTTTTTAATAGTTTTTTTTTTAAAAAAAGAAAGAAAAAGGTGATAGAATATCGAATCATCTTGATCGTAACACTATCTTTTCCTCAACGTGTTAAAATTAAAATAACAGGAAGAAAAAAATGTTAGGAACTTATATTGTTTATAAAAAACCGAAAATCTTTAATATAATCTAGTTTTTAATAGTTTTTTTTTTTTTTTTTTTTTTTTAAAGAAAGAAAAAGGTGATAGAATATCGAATCACCTTGATTGTTGTCTTTTCCTTAATGTGTTAAAAATAAAATAACAGAAAAAAAAATACATAGTGTAGTTGTTTTCGGTACATAACAAGAGGTAAATTTTTTACACAGCTCTATCGAAAAAAAAAAATGAATTTTGTGAGTAGAAAAACACATTGGTAAATTTTCGTTCTTTTCAAATTTATTTGTTAAAGCGTTGCTTTAAAGATAGAAATAGAATACATACAATTATACACGCAAATGCAAATCTGCGGTGCGTAAAATATGATATTGTTATCATAACTTGTTTTTGAATAAATTGTATCATGTTGTTTATTACTATTTGCGACTATATTTATCTTTAATGATGTAAGATTGGATATATATTTAAGCAGTTTTTTGAACAAATTTTACTACTAAGTTTTTACTTGTGGCTTTAATTTAAAAGCTTGTGGAATCCTTCTGAGTAAGTTTTTCTAGTTCATTATTTGACACATTTCATTTTCAGCATTTTAGAATAAATTTGTTTTATACTTTTTTTAAACACCTTCACATATGGTTTTGCTAAGGTCAAATACAAAATATATTATTATAAATAGAAATTTTAATAAAAACATGGCTTTTTTGTTGGAGAAATGAAATTTTCATAAATAAGTGCTGGTATATTATTGTCTATGCAGATTTCTTGTAAAGGAATTGTGTTTCAATATTAATAGGGAAGTGTTCCGCATACTTGCTCACTGTCAACTGAAAGTTCATTATAAGAACTTGTAAAATATTATTAGGAGCTTTTTAAATCTTAGATTTATTATTTAACTTCTCAGAATCAGTATTTAATTCTTAGAATTATTCAATTCTTCTTATTATTATTTTACTATTAGAATTACTAATTGTTCTAATATTGTTCTCGTATAACGAACATTAAAATTGTTTTAACTGGAAAAAACTTTTAATAATTATTAATTTGGGGTCTAAAATTTAAAGAAGATTTATTTCTGCAAGTACCAATTATGTTACATTATATCGAAATGTTACATAAAATGTTAACAAAATACTGCCATCATAATGGAAATGTAGGGAAGCTTTTAAATCGATTATAATGTTAATAGAATTCAAATTTCTATTCGTATTATTTTAATCAATTCAGTAGATCATTTGGAACAAATTTGTGAAATAAAATATTGTTTTACTGTTTCCCAAATTGTTAAATGAATGTCAGCAAAACGACTTATAAGGAAAACGGTTGAAACGTTCAAAATTCTGTCAAGTACTAATGGTGTTCTTGATTTACTCAGTGTTATAAAATAAGAACAATACCGAATAGGAAAATTATATGAAAATTCGATAACAATTTAATCAAATTGCATTTTCATGATCATCCTTTTGAGTCAAATAATTCGATAAAAAAAAGTTCACTATATTTTTATAAATCTTTATCAGAAATGAAAACAAATTGTATGTACAAATGTATCGCAAATAAGCAAGTGAAACAAAAACACTATCGAAATCTGAGATCTCACAGTATAGGCAGTGAATGTAATAAGCAATAAAATAGGTTTATTTAGGGGTAAAAATTTGTAAGTGTTTCTCGGAAGCATCTGTCAACTCCTCTCTGTTTCCTCCCGAAATTAAACTTATTGCTGTTTATTGCATACACCTTCCAGCACTGTGCTTTTTGGAATTCGAGAGTGTTTTTAATGAGATAAATATTAAACTATGACTCTAATAAATATGCATTTTCTTCTTCTTCATATTTGTGACTGATTCGAAAAATACATTTTGAGGGTGGTCTTTAAGAAACACCCTGTAAGCAATTATCCAAACTGAGACTTTTTTTATAATATATTTTTCAGTTTCCTGTTTCTGAAACCATTTCAGATAGATTTTTATTCTAAGATTATTTAATATATATACAGCGGCCTAGGCCAATAGGCCCATACGCCAAATACAATGAATCATTTAAAAGGTCAACAGACCCTTATATAAATAAAATACAAAAATTATATGTATATATACAATACAAAACTTATTAACCCTCATATAAATAGAATACAAAAATTATATATATATATAATACAAAAATTGTGAACCCTGAGACAACCAGTAAAAACTGAGTAAGCTGTGAGCCAGAGCTGGTGGAACCCTTAATACAAGACAAAAAATCTAACAATTCACCAAAAACCGCCGTAAATACAGCTCATAAAACCGCCAAAAGGTGAAAGGATAAAATGACATAAATGAATATAGTGCTAAAATTGAAAAGTTAAAACTAAGACAAAATCACAGATGTATACACTTGCCAATAGGGCATTGAAAGGATCCAGCCAATCAAGCCAGCTTGAATCCTGCTGGTGGAACCAAAATAGTGAGGGTGAAGTAGTAACAGGTAGTTAAAATGAAGAACAACAAGTAAAGCAGAGTAAATTCAATTAAAGTACAAAAAAACAGAGGACAAAATACCAATAGATACTAAAAGGTAAGAGTTAAAAGGGGTGTATAACAATCTAAAAACCATGTATAAAATACAATCGCAATGTAAAATACCAAATGTATTAAAATCCAAAGGTTGTAAACAAACCTAAAGCATGTATAAAATGCAAAGTCAAGTTAAAAGTCAAATTAAAACACTAAAATGGCAATGTGGTCCAAAAAAAGTTTTGGCAAGGTGGTTAGATTAAACAGGTTAAAATTTTAGTTATTGTCAATTTTGTTTATTAATTCCATTTGTTCCTCAAGAGTAGTTTTAATGATAATCTTGATAATTTCTCTACAAACCTTGTCTGCAAAAATTTGTTGGTCTGTTTTTTGGAAGAAATAATTTTTTCGGAGTGTTCGGTACCGATCACAATAATATAAAAGATGCTCTATGGTTTGTCTTTGGTTACAGTTAGAGCAAGTATCTGATTTATTAAAAAATTTGTTTTGGTGTACTCCGAACACTCCGTGCCCCGTTAGAAATTGGTTAAAATAGAAATTAGTTTGCAACCTTGTAGTTGACGGGGTCTTAATGAATTTAAATGTATGCCTGCCTTTCTCAGAATTTTCCCAATTGGTTTTCCACCTTGCCATTAAATATTGTTTGATTTCGGTTTTAGCTTGTTTGGGGTTCTTCAGAACCTGGAGATCCACACTGTCAGAACCAATGGCTACCTTTGCTGCCCTGTCTGCCTCCTCATTGCCCTGGATCCCCACATGTGCTTTTACCCAGTTCAAAATAGTGTTCTTATTCCAAATTTTTTTGATCTCTTCTATGAGTTTGGAACTGGGTTCTGGGTCAGCCAGGGCCTGGAGGGATGATAGTGAGTCTGAAAAAATCGTTGCATGTGTAATATCATGTTGACGTAGCCATATCAGGGCAGACTTGATTGCCAAAAGCTCTGCAATAAATATGTTGGTGTTATCAGTGACTCTGGTGGAGGCTTTGAAAATCGTGATACCGTTGTTCTTAACTATCATTGCGTGTGAAGTCCTGAATTTATTCGGATAATCTGCCTCCATCCGAGAGCCATCAGTGTAGATCTCCACTCCCTGATCTTTAGGGCTGCTATATCCCCAGGGCAAAGCAATGTAATCTGAAGGATGCCCTAGGGCTGGTTTCTCGAAATCTATGTTATGATCAAGATCAATTGGTAGAGTATAATTTATGTCCTCGAGTCTCCAGCCCCACTTCACCCTTTTGCAAAAGATGTCCTCCACGATTTTCAAACCAATTGGCATAACACCCGCCAGTATCTGGATTGCCTCTGTGCTCGTTGTAGCATAGGCCTTCGTGATGGTTAAGAGTGGTATTCGCTGGATACTGTTTAATTTTTCGTTAATTCTCCTAGTATTTCTGTACCAGACACTGGCGGCGTAAAGTATAATTCTTTCACTTGCCTGGAGATATATGCGTTTCAACAATTGTGGTCTGAGACCCCATGTAACTCTGGCGACTCTCCTAATTCCCTGATTAAAACCTGTAATTCTGTCTCTAATATCATTTAAGTGTGGAATCCATGTCAGACCTGGATCGAGGGTCACCCCTAAGTATCTCATCGTACTTACATTTTTAATATTGTTCGTATCATCCGGTCTAAATTTAATACAGGGGAGTCTTCCCATCTTTTTTTTATTTTTTGGAAATGTAATAAGTTGAGTTTTTTCTTTCGAAAAATTTAATTTGTTGTTCTCGGCCCAGTCTGACATGTGGGATAGAATATGAGTCGCCAGTTTATCAAATTTATAGAAAATTGGACCACTTACCAACAGTAAAATATCATCTGCAAATGCAATGATATTGAAATCATCATGGTTAAAATCAATAAATTGGCTAAAATTTATATTACGAACTAAATTAAAAATGTCATTAACCAAGATCAACCACAAAATGGGTCCAAGCGACGAGCCCTGTGGTACACCAATGTTTAAGTTACTTTCTACTAGAGTATCGCCGTTATCTCCTAAAAATTTAGCCTTTCTATCCTTTAGGAAGCTAAAGACACAACCGGCCAAATTGTCGGGCAATGCCAATTTGTTTATTGCGTTCTTCAGGATTGTCCAATCTGCACGGTTGAACGCATTCTCGATGTCCAGAGCCACCCCAATGGTATGCTTATTCTCTGATTTCTTTTCACAGATGATATCAACAACTTTTTTAAGCGCCTCGTCCGTTCCCCTCCCAGCCCTGAAGCCATATTGATTGTCATTGATGAGGTTTCTTTTCTCAAGATGATATGTTAATCTTTTTGTAAGCATTTTATCTAATATTTTTCCCCAGACAGCTAGGAGCGAGATTGGACGGTAATTGTTTGGCAAGTTTAAATTTCTGTTTGATTTAGGTATCAGGGCGACTCTGGCAATCTTCCATGGTCTTGGAAAATAGCAGTTCATAAAACAAATGTTAAAAAGAGTTAGCAACCAATTTCTATTTGTAAAATAAATATCTTTAAAAATTTCGTTTGGTATACCATCAGGGCCCGGCGCCTTGTCTGTTTTAAGACCGTTGATAACCAGCTCCAGCTCACTTACAGTAAAATTTGGCTCACTTACATTTCTTCTCACAATATCAATTTTTTCACAATTCGTCTCCGGGAAGTGGTGCTGCATGATTCCCCGAACTGATTCCTGGAGGGACTCCGCTGCATTTCCATTAATAAGGATTGGATTTATGATTAGTTTCTCATTCAAAGTGCCCTTAGCTATTTTATACGGGTTGGAAAAGGCATTTTCCGTTGGGAGGTTGTTAATATAATTTCTCAAGTTTTCTGCCTTTGCTTTTCTGATAAGTTTCTTGTATTTAGCAAGGGAAGCTTTAAATTTAATCATGAACTGTTGTCTAGTCTCGGGATTTTCCTCTCTTTGAAATCTCCTCCGTAAGGCCCTAGTTTGTTTTCTATGGAGTCCCAGAGCTGGTGTCCACCAGGAACAATGCTTTTTGATTAAGATTGGTTTTCGAATTCGCGACTATTCTAAGATTATAGATAAACACTCTAAATTGTAGTAAACGATATTTTTCAAACAGGGTTTTTGAATTTTATATTAACTGTAAAAGTCCACTTTTTACGCAAAAATGGAGTTAAACAATTTTTGTGATCTGAAATGACAATTTTAAAATAATAGCATTAAAAAAGTTCCTACATTATTTAAAAGTTTAATTTATCGAAAAAAGGAAACATGATGAATAATCTTTGAGGTATCGAAGAGATATGTTTAAAAATTACGTGTTTTCTGAGAATGTTGAAGTGCAAAATAAAGCGTCTGACTTCATATGAGTTCTAAATCCTCTGCACTGTTAAAAATTTAAAAAAAAAGGTTAAAGAAAACTTTCTTTAATTAATATTTTACTATAGTTAAACAAAACAGTCAAATTACCATAAATAAGATAGTATTCAAACTGTTCAGCTAATACGTTTAAACAATCAAAATTTAATCGCACCAACTAGATCAATGTAATGAAGCCGCTTAGTTCCTTGCAGATGAGTACGTTTAATAGCCGAGAGGACTAATCTGTCAGTCTCATGAACAGAGGTTTAAGTCCTAGCGTTTAAAACTACAATATTTCTACCATTCCTTCAATACATATGAACACTTTTAAGTTTATTGCACCTCTCAAAACTGTGACCATGGGCAATTAGAATGCGATACCCTCATTCACGTATAGATTGCAGCATTATAAAGTTGCTAAACTATCGTCAATGTCCAGTTGGATTACTTTTTTCTGGTTTTCAAACACGAATGTTGTAAATGCGTAACAACAGCCTACTTTTGTGCTCATAGTTTCACGGTTTTGTGTTCACGGTTACGTTTCCTTGTATGAACAGACTGTTGCCAGTTATTTTAAGATAATTTCCGAATGAAAATTCTAAGAGTACAATTTTGTAAAAATCTTGACTACCAGCTTGCAAAATCTAGAATATGTATTTTAAAAAAATAAGAATATGTATTTAAATATGCATAAATGTACAAATATTTTTGTTCTACTCATTTGCATAAACTTCAATAAATAAATGGAATTTGTATCTAATTGAACATTGGAGCACAGAATAACAGATGTCCAGATAAGAAAAAGATTAAAAAAATCAAACATTTACTAAAAAACCTCTTGGGTAAGTATAACAACTGTCTACAGTTTAATAATATCATCAGAGAAGGATCAAATAAAGTGAATTTTAAAGGAAAAAAACAATGGAATAATATATAATTTATGAAAACCAAAAACAATAATTAAAATTCATATTTGTGTAAATGTATGTAGAAATTGTTCAGAGGTAAAAAATTTATTACTCACAATAAATAAAAGTTAGATGTAATAATATATTTAAATTTTTGTGTAACGTTATACATAACTAGGGGTGATTAACTTCTAGAGGAGTTAGGGCACATCATCAGAACTAAATTTGTATATAAACCCATACCCGGAAATGTCGACTAGGGTTGCTTCCTATTATGACATATTCAGAAGCACAGAAAGAAACAATTTTAATAACATAACAACTCTAGTGGATGGCGTTTAACGACATTTCCAGGCATGAGTTTTAATGCAGTTTTTATACTGATGATGTAACCTAACTCTCTTAAAAGCTTGTGATAGCATTTGTGCAAGATATAACGTTTTTAAATTTGACAAAATGTATTAAAAAAGTTTTTTTAAAGTCAAAACTGAAACTCGAGGAAGAAACAAATAGCAAATTTGAAATTAGTGATGCAAAAATATAAAAGACATGTTGAGAAATATGCAAAAGAAAACAGGGCAAATTTACTCCTCTGAGTTTTTATTTTAGAAAATAGTCATGCAAAAAGGCTTTAGAAAGTTGCTGCATTTTTTATAAAAAGGTTCAGATAAAACAAGTACCCCAATAAAATTAAAGAATTTTTTTTTCTTTTGTACTACGAATTCTTAAAGTATACACTTAACGGAAACGTGGTTTAAAATCGCATTTCTAAATTAGAAGAATGGTGATCACAAACAGGAGACTTCTGTTATTTTCATTAGACACAAAATTACACCACGTATATTCTGCAAACTGAAGCTCTGGATTCGTAGCTTAAGCAAGACGTACCGCCATTTTAGTCAAAGCAACTCTCAATGTAGAAATACGGATATCTATCCTTAAATGCCACTTTTTTCAGAATTTTTTAGTTGAGTGTTGGTGGCTTAGAGATCATTTCCCCATTATAACCAGTTTAGAAGTACACCACAAATCCATTCAAAATACGGTCAGGCTCCCAGCGGCGAATGAAGATATTATCGGGTTCTTTTGCTATTTTAATCTTATAGATGAGATCTAAATCCCTTAGAAGTTTATTACGCCATTTTTGAGATCATTTTAACTTTATTTCGTAAAAAAAAATATCCTTTAAAAAAAACTGTAACTTGGAGCGAGAAACCGATTGCAAACTTATAATCAGTGAAATGAAAGTATTAGATGCGTTAAAAAATCCCATGCAACAGAAGATAAAAAAAAATTGTTCCCCTGCGTAATTTCTCACGACAAAAAGAAAAACAATTATAGAAAAAAAAATTCGTATTATTAATGAAAAGGTTTGTACAAAGTGTATTTATATCAGCATAATTATTTCAGGTAAAATAAAATGACTTCCAGAAAGAAAATTCAGGCTACATGGCTTCCGAAGCCTGTTTGGTACAATTTTCCTATGACTAAAGGCCTCTATCATCACCGAAAAGCAGTTGGAATCATATTAGCTGCCAACAGTAAAATGGAATGCGTTTTCATGAGTCAGAGTCTTCGCCAAGTGCAAGTGCGTCTACTCAACGATGACAGTTCAACAGAGGGCAATTTTTATATTCAAAATTCCCCACCAGGACGAGCATCAACTGTCAGTATTGACTCTGTAAGTGTTCCATTCATAGATTGTGAGTACCTTGAAAATCCTCCTAAAGATAATCGAGAAATCAGCATAAGCTATCCATCGGGTTCAAAAATTCTTCCCATCTTTCGTTTTGGTGACAATTTAGAGGATTTCTTCAAACTCTGGGATACCCAAGATGCAGAATTTGCTTACGTAGAATCAGATTACTTCGGTCTCCTTATACCGAAAGTGGACAAAGAGACTGCGAGGAAGCTACCTGACGACAAAAATCTCAATCAGTTAATTATTTTCTACGACCTTATATTTACTACCTACAGTGACTTTGATAGGGTTGTCATTTGAGGAAACTGGCACCAATCAAAACGTAAGAAACAGGTTTTTTCTGAAAGCTGACAAAAGTGGAGCTGGGTTAGCGTATTACACTCACGAGTTTACGGCTGTGAACTCAGGATCAATGAAATCCTTCTGGCTGGATATCAATACAACAAACTGGGGGGCGTTGCATGAAATTGCACATGGACACGAACTGACAGGTATAGGTGATGAAACATTATCTGTTACTGAAGTACGGAACAACATTTTATGCTTCTTTTATCAAGCCATTGCGTTTGGTAAGAATATGTCATGGGAAGGTTCAAAACAAAGGGAAATGGACCTTACTGAAATACTCAGAAAGGGAAACGAAGTTGAAAAATGGGATTTAATACCGAAATTATCATTTTTAACGCACATGTTTTTTAAAGTTGGTCGGAAATCTATTACACGTTTCTACGAACTTAATCGCGAAGAATTTGATGGCCGTCCTTTTTATGCCAGTGGAACATTTTTAATAGAAAAACTGATGCACTTCTTTGCAGTTGAGTTTGCTGTTGATGTTCATCCCTTTATGAAACTGGTAAAAGCAAGAAGAAGAGCTGTATACAAGAAGAAGAAATACAAGAAGAAGAGCTGTATGAACATTACTATGTTTTATCCAGTGTCGCCTATCCTCTGAACTACATCATAAGCGATGCCAAGGAAATGCAAAATGTTTATAACAATTTGGGTCTACTGCACTTGACTAGTTTAGTTACACCATCGGATTTGAGTTCCACTGAACTGAAAAATGATTTCACTGTTAACATAGATAACCAAATATTTGGTGTCTTGTCCGGCAATACACTAAAACTGATGGATGGATCTAAAACTGTAACCGAGCAAACAATACTGAGTCAAAATATTACTTTTAAGGATGTACCTATAGGAGTATACAAGATTTTTATTGAGCCAAATACTAAGAATACAAAACTTGCCTATAATGATTTTTATGCCATAGTTCATGCCAATAAACCTAATAAACTACTCCTTTCAGCTAAGGAAATGAAGGAACCGTCACTTCCAACTGACAAAATTAAATTTCTTGCTTACAAAGAGGAAGAATTCGCAACTCTCACAGCAAATCCTTTAAAAAAATTACTAAAGTTTAGATTTTACAAAGCGTACCCCAACGGTTTTTTTAAATCCCAAATTTACGTAAGTATAGTTGTAAAGAATCAGAAAAACGAAGTTATTTTTAGCAAAGTTATAGAGGGCACTAGTAGTGACACTGGATCTTTCGACATACCTATGGAAGGAGAGATGCAAATTGAAATATTTCACACGGAAACACCAACACACCTAAAATTTGATGATCCAATGATGGATAATAATAAGTAATATAAGATCGTAATAGTTTGACAAACTATTTCACTGCAAATGAACAAGGCTTTCAAAACAAATACAAGAGTTCACCGAAAGATTTGTTAGAAAAGAATTTCTTGAAGAAGATTGAATTTAAAGCAAGTAAAATGAAAAGTAAGATGTCCTTGTATGTAAGACCTCATTGCCAGCCCAAATATAACATACTTTTAGCTGTGGAAGCTTTTGAACGTTTGTTCAGGAATAACAGCGTCGATAAAAGCTTGAGAAATCATCATAAAGATTGTTTGCCATACCCTTAAAATAACGGCCCTGAAGTAAAAAATACGAATGATCATTAAAACAAAGTTTTTGCAATTTTTATATTAGAAAAATATTTAATTTATTATTTAATTTTTTTTAAAACTTCAAAAAGATATAAATAAAACTTTCAAGAGAAGGAGACAAGGCGGAACGGAAAAGCATGTCTTAAAGCGACCTTACAGATCTCGAAAAAAGTAGAAGACATCTAATTTCGATTTTGAATTGAATTCCATTATTCCTATTTCCCTTCAGTATTCTTTTGTAAACGTATAAGCAATATCGATCAACTCGAAGCATCGCGTAATTATTATGATGAATAATTTTTATTTTATTCAAATGATATTTTATATCTTTATGCAACTAGTTACAAAAATAATTATTAAACGTCACAAAATTAACAATGAATCTATATGAAACTTAGGACAAAGAATAAGATATATCTTAATGTTCTTGTACCTTGAACTGTATGTACCTTTCTTATGTTTTTGTACCTTAAATATTTTTAATTTGTTTGCTATTTATGAGCTGATTTGTTACTTTTTTTATCTTTATCCATTGCAATTTATATTTTTTAAAAAAACTCTATCAATTAAAGTTCCTAATAATGTGAAGTTTTTTAATATTTTTATTATTGTTTTTATACAATTGAAATTTTCTTCCTATAACACAATTTATATTCTTCAAGATCTTAATTTCTACGTTTTCTTCAATAAAGAGATAAAATATTAAAATTGAAATATAAACTCTGATATATTTTTTGAAACTATTTGTGATAGAGCTTGTATACTTCCAAATGCTCAATTGATAATTTATGCAAATTACAAAACATTTTGTGTGAAAATTTTGAAGTCTATTTATAACACAATATTTATTTTTTGAATTATTTAATTTATAATTATGATATGTTTTAAAACTCAATAAAGGTTCAATAATATTGCTAAGATGTTGTATGTTTTATGCGTGTAGTGAAAAATTGAGATAAATTTAACATGCCAAATCACTGCTAATGAGAAATAGATTAGATTTGTATACATTATGAACATTTTTTACCATAATACTAAACTTTGTGTTTTCCATTTATGTGCATTTTAAAATCCTTGTCAATAGTGAAGTCTAAAATGTAAATTGTTGTCCGCATGAAACAAATTCTGCCCGTTTTGAGAGGTTAATTTTGAGATTGATATAGAGAGATAATGTAGCATATAGTAGTTTTTCTCACTTAATCGAATGTTACTAAATGCGAATCAAAAGGGCTAATATTTTAAAAGTTGAAATAGAATTTTTTTAATAGAAAGTACCATTTTTTGGTTGCACTTATTATGAAAAGAATCCTCATAACTTCAGGACTATTAAGCCTATCAGCTCGAACATTATCTCAATAAATTCAGTTTTAAAAATTTTATTTGAAAATGCACCTTACTTACTTAATCAGATATTAGTTTTAAAGTTACACAAAGTAATTAGAAGCACAAAATCTCACTTAGTAATATTAACGTTTTCATACTAGACAGCAACATCGCACATAGTTAACTATCCGATATTCTTTGTTAAATATCCAAACAGCAACGTATCAATCACCTTACAATTACAGTCGTAGTTATATCCATTTAGCTTATTATCCTTGAAGATATTAAAATTTAAGTAAGAATAAAAATATTCAACGTTTAAAAACATCAATGTCTATTGAACTATAAATGACAGAAAAACGTTGATCTAAGTGAGACAAAGCCGAAGTTCTCAATGATAAAAATTAGAGAAAATCTCGCTAATTATCCTGGTGACCTCTTAGGCATATTCAAAAAGGAAATTATTATTTCTTGTTAATCGTTCAAAAATAAGTAGACTAATTTTTCCGGTTCTCACGGTTTGGGGGAAAAACTTGAAATAATAATTCCTACATGCTTCAATCTAAAAATAGAACCAAAAGGTGGATGCGAATAATAAAATATGAGAACTCGTTTAATTTTTAATAATAAGAAGGAGAAATAACATAAAAAGATTGATTTACGCTTTTTATGTCGCACCCCAAAATGTGAATTACGATGGTTGCTATTTATATTTCTGGCCTTGGCAACAGTAAGTGTTGCTAGGCAACCGCAGACGATTTTAATCGAAAGTTTGATATTTTTAAACATAAATTCAGCAGACGATTTACCATTATAGCTTTATTTGTGTTGTTGACAGTAAATTGAAAAGTTCTTCTCTTTCAAAAAATGGAATTGAATCGGGAACATTTTCGTGCCATCATTTTTCATAACTTTCGAAGTGGATTGTCAAGAAAAGAGTGCTTCGATGAACTTAATTCTTTATTCAGCGATAAAGCGCCATCCTACAGCACTGTAAAAAATTGGTATAACGAATTTAATCGTGGTCGATGTTCGATCCGGGACGAATCGAGTGCAGGTCGTCCAAAATCCGTTGTTGTGCCAGAAAAGATCGATGCTGTGCGTGAATTGATATAGCAAGATCGTCATGTGACATACCGTGAGATAGAGGCGTCTTTGGACATTAGTATGACTAGCATCAATAAAATATTGCATGAACATTTGAGCGTAAAAAAAAATTGTTCGCGTTGGATCCCGCATAATCTGACAATTGCTCAAAAAAAGGCTCGTGTCGATTGGTGCAAGGAAATGTTGGAAAAATACGTTCAAGGTACATCAAAGGCTGTGTATAACATCTACACAGGTGACGAATCATGGATCTATGCATATGAGCCGGAAACAAAACAGCAATCAACTGTATGGGTCTTCCAAGACGAGGCAAAACCAACAAAAGTTGTTCAAGGAAGAAGCACATCGAAACAAATGATTGCCTGTTTCTTCGGCATTAACGATTATGTGGCAACAGTGGCGTTAGAGCAACGCAGGACGGTCAATTCTGAATGGTACACGACCATTTGTTTGCCAGAAGTCATCGGAGAAATTCGAAAAAAGCTGAAGAACAGGCGAATCATTCTTCATCATGACAATGCGAGCTCTCACACATTGACTCAAACACAGGCATCTCTGACGGAGCGAAAGATCGAACTGATGGGTCATCCGCCGTACAGCCCTGATTTGGCACCCAATGACTTCTTCTTATTCCCACACATCAAAAATAAATTATGTGGACAACGATTTTCGACCCCCGAAGAAGCGGTTGATGCATTCAAAACGCATGTTTTGGAGTTACCTCAATCGGACTGGAAAAAGTGCTTTGAAAATTGGTTCAAAAGCATGCAAAAGTGCATTGATCATCATGGAGAATCTATATTATATAAAACGCTAATACGTACGTATGTATGTATGTATGTATCAATAAAACCGATGATATTTCTTTTCTCGCGCTGGCAACAGTTTTCATTTTTAATTGATTGGATTCGGCGCGCAAGAGCACGTAGTGTGCAACCAGATAACAATAACCAGAGTGAGCATTATCAGGTTGTTAAATTCAGATTCATGCACTAAAAACATGACAATATTTAATTTGAACTCAATTAGGAGTTAATTAATTAATTGAAGTGAGAATGCTTTAAAAGGCCGCTGTTGAATTGATATTTTTCTACTAGGAGCTACCTAAACGTCTAAAAAACGTTTAAGTGTTTGTATTGAATGCATTGAATTTTTTTTATGTTTCGCGTTTATTTATGCTTTGAATTTTAACGCTTTAAAATGCAGAATATTAGTGAAGCAATATTTGATAATTTATTTTGCTAATATGTTTCTTATTTAGCTAATGTTTTGATTTTTTCACCATGTACAATCTAAATTAATATACTTTTTTAAAAGCCAATAAGAACATTGGTAGAATTCTTCTACATAAGTACAATACTATGTCTTTGATGATAAAATACTATGTCTTTGATGATAATATATTACGTCTTTGTGCTAGAACATTGTGTTCATTGGCGAGCGAGCGCAGCGAGCCATGGTTCACGGCGTGAACCACATAGGATTGCGTAGCAATTCTCGGGGGATGGCGAGCGTTAGCGAGCAGGGGGCGGAGCCTCCTAGTATTTTGAAAAACAATAAAACCAATTTCGATCCTACATATTTGTGTTTTCATTATTAGGCCAGAAATATATATAGCAACCCTCGTACTATCTAAGAAATTTAAGAAAAAAAAATGCCGTTTACTTGCAACACTAGAGAAACTTTGTGAAAAGCACAATTAAGATGAAAAAGACACCTACAATTAATATATAAAACTAATTATTATATAAATTAATTATAATTATATAATTATTAATATTATTACTATTAATATTGACGTGTCAGTGTGGCCGAGAGGTCGGAGTCGTCGTCCTGGAAAGACTGAGATTCAGGGCTCGATCCGCAGAACTGTAAGAAAATATAAAACTCTAAAATAAGCCTTTATTTATTATTTATGTTTCTTATAGAAGTTTCTAGAATGTTCTAGCATATCATTTCCTGTTATTATTCCAATAAAAGACTGGGTGCCTCAAGCCAAAGGCCAGTTACTTTGTTCACTGTACTTTGTAGGTGTTGAATAAAGCTCTCCAACTTTGTAGACTAAGTCCTATTTATTCTACGTGACAATATATAAATTTGCAGAGTTAAAATGTTATAGGAAAAAAAAAATTCTACAGTAGTGTTACCAGAAAATTTTAACAGCTTTTCTGACTTTTTTTCAGTTTAAAAGTTGTTTCGTTAAAGATCACGGTAAAAATTTTGTCTAAGAAATATTATTCATCAAAAGAACACAATTCAAACAGATTTTTCTAACAAAATGGAAAATTTTTATAAGCATTTCAAAAAGGCAAAAATTCGAAAACATGAAATGCAAAAAACAAAAAAAGTTGACATATATTGTTATCGGAAAGAAAATTCAATCTGAAATTAGACTTCAGATTATTATTAAAACAATTTACGTATCGGTAGTTATTCTGAAGTTCAGGACTTTAGCGTTGCTTGAAAAAATGACTTCGAGAAATTTTTAACAAAGGATAAGTAAATGGGACAGTGCCAAACATTAATGAAAGATTCAGTCACCGAGTGAGAAGTCAAATTAGATTTGTAAGTTTACTTCTTTTAATAATTTAGGTTAAGGAACTATTGAAATTTTTTTTGAGGTAAGAAAGAAACAGTTGTTTCCCCAGAAACAGATACTGAGTTATCACAAAATTCTAAGTCTGGCACTTCTGCTGATTTAAATGTAATCACAGTTCGTCTTAAAATCTGAGGTTTCTTACAAACGTTTCACTTAAACTGGTTTTGAACATTTGGGATTTCTTACGTTTGTCTGTAGCAGGTTCTAAGTTACGTTTATTAAAGTAATAGTCTGTTACGATATCCCTCACTTTTAGTTGTTCGAGATCATCCCTGACGTTTCTGCTTCAGTTTTTGTTTCAAAAATATTTATTATAATATATTTTATGAGTATATATATACATAAATTTTAAAAGTTTGTTTTATAAGTTGCTAAGAGATACTTTAAGTTATGTTATTAGAGATTTTCAATATTTAACAACTTGTTGTAAATTGAAATCTTGGTTTTTTATCTACGTCTATATAGCAAATGAACGGGGAATAAATAAAGCTTTGAAATATGAGTGCTTCCGCATTCCATGATTGCTTCTACCCATTCTTTATTGTACAGTATTGATCTTCAAATGCTTTTCTTTTCATAATGGATTTTGCATTGCCAACAGCCATTCCATTGCTTTTATCATAAGCTAAACTTGTATGGCAATTGAAAAATTATTTTCTTAGTGGTAGCATCCATAGCGTTTTGGCGCATTAAATCTTAAAGTTTAAATTTAAAAAAAGAAATTGGCTAATTATGCTTATAGGCGTCTTAATAGTTTTGTTTATAGAAAATTTTTCCAAACTTAATTGTTGTTTTACTACCACTTCGTAAAATCTTTCTCAATAGCCGTACAAGTTGGCAGGGGCAGTTATGCTTTTAGGTTATAGTGGACTGTACTCAGAATCCCGTTCTTATGCAAAACTTTTAAATTCATAAACATTGAAGGGACATTCAAAACAATGGACGGAATTCCATATCTTGAAAATAGGTTTTTATTTTTTCACTGGTATGAGCAATTGTTTTATTATTTAGCTTAATCCTCTCAATTTATTTAGTTTGATAACATAGAATAACTTACATTTTGAAAGTCCAATACATCTACAACACGTTTTTTAGGCAATGAATGCGCTAATAAAGGTTCTTTAACGTTAGATTTTTGAAGCTTTTAATAAACTTCACATTTTAAAACTCACAACTCTATGCCTTTTGACATTTAAGGCTAATATTTTATATCCTCTAGATCGGTCATTACTTTTCTCAACAGAAAATGGCAATATTTCATTGTATCAGAACATAAAATAACTGATTTTGAATCTTCGAGGAACATTCATCAATGTATTTAGTTCCCTTATCTGACACTAAAAACGTGGGTATTTTTCTATCTAAACTAGCCACGCTTCTATCTAAACTAACGTGGGTATTTTTCAATCTATAGCTATAGTCATCTATATTGCGATACCTGCAAGTGAGGTAGTGTAGGTTTCTTGATCTTGATTGGTTTTTAAACATAATATTTGCTTTTTATCGTTCTTTCAATTCTGTTTTGAGTGTAAACCAAGGAAGTCAAATATCAATTCTCTTAAGTAGCACATTCTATTTTCTTTCACAAAGATTCTTCCTGTTTCACCATATATTTCTTACTGGGCAACTTCGATGAATAATTCATTTGTTTATATTCTGCATAGCTTCGTGCCTATCTTTGTGCTAAGTAAAAAAAAGAAAAATTTTGAAATCTCTGCGAAAGAATCTTTGTGAAAGAATATAAAATGAGAGGATTGATATTTGATGGACTCCGCTTTCTCAAAATAGAGTAGAAAGAACAGTTGTTAACCCAAGCGAATGCCTCGTTTCAATAACTAATCATCCTCATAATGCTCACACATCCCCGGGTGGCATCTCCGCTTCGGCAGCCAGACGACCTGCATGCGAAGTCGAGCACTTTACGGTAGAGCAGTTTAACGAGTACCGATACCGCACACCCTCGATCCCTACGCAGACTAATCCAAGTGGTCGTCACCCACCTGCACACTGACAGCAGCCATTGATGCTTGACTTCGGTGACCCATCCCCAACACAGATACCTTTTTCCTACCTTGTTACTACTCGGATAATAATTCCTTAATATGTTGATCGATTTTATTTTACACACTCCTATCCAAACTAATATTTCCAATGATAATAATTTATTTAATTATATAAATAATTCCTATCACCATTTATATTATCATTATGAACAAGTTTTATCCCCAATTTACTACAATGTTTGTAACTTATCCCACTATTAATAATTATTACCACTTGTTTTATAGTATCAAGAAGGTTATTCTTTTAAATATTGTTATAGTATATTAATCTCTAACCCCAGTCATTTACTATCATACCACATTAACACGATAATGTTATTAATTGTACACTACCTATATTTTGTTGTATTAATATCGTATCTAACCCCACCTACTAACAATATCTGCCTATATCAAATTAATAGTCCACCTATTTTTAATCCTAATATTTTTATTATTAAGATTTATACAATTCTTTCCTCGGTCACCCTCCCAAACACTGACCCCAATGGATGATTCGATGTACCGCTATTCAAACTATCATCCCTCCCTCCCCATATTAAACTTCCATGCTTATCTTTAAATACTTCTCCTCACTTAAATTACCCCTCGACTCACCAATGATTAAATCTCCAATTCTCATTCAACTAAGTATTCCATATTTATTTTATTTTATAATTTATTTTCTCAATTTACTTTAAATTCTATTTAAACTCCTATCACCAGCTATTCCCAACTCTAGTTGTTAAGTACCGCAGTGGTGCCATCTATTGTTTTAAAATGATCTAAACACCCTCACGCAATCACATAGAGTACTGTTATTTTTTAATATCATTATCGCCAATTATTTATACCCTACACATCTCGAAGTACCATTATTAATAATATTATATTATCCACCAATCATTCTAACAAATTTTTTATCCCTGCCCATATTTTTCCTTGTATCCCGCTCCCAATTTTATCATACTAATAACTTTATTATTTCACAATTATTTTATTCTACATGAGGGGCGTACGCAAGGGGGGGGGTTAGGGGTTTAACCCCCCCCCCCTTGAGCTCAGACAAAGTGAATTCACAAAATAATACAGACAAAAATAAAAATTTTAGTAGAAATTATGCGGGTTATTATTTTTTAAGACTATATATTTTTATTTGCCTTATGCCTACTTTTTTTTTCTCACGGTATTTCTCAGAATTCTGATAAAACATTTACTATAATAGGGTTGTATTTTTGAAACCAAATTCACGTGATACTGTTACGGGCGAGCCCCGATCACTGCTTCCTTTCTGACCTGCCAGTCGTGATAGTTTTCGAGACTGGCTGGCATTCGCGAGGTCTGGAATCCTAGACGTTCTGTCGTCTTTGAGACAATTCGAGAATTTTGTAGATGCGGTTAAAAAAATTATATGAAAGGGGGTTACATTTATTTTCGATTTTAGTCAGACTAAGAGTTATCTCTGCCGCTTGTCCTTCGGAGCTTGTTTCTAAATCTGTTTTGTTTTGGAGACTCTGTGCTCGTTGAAGTTATTCATTCCAGCTCGAAACTTTGAGATCGTAGCTTAGTGGATATTTATGTGCCAATATATATGTATATATTTTTGCTGTTCTTGGATCTTTAGGATGTCTAAACGCAAGAATTTAACAATTTTTAATTACTTTGAGAAAAAATCACGACCTGAAATTAGTGAGGCGACAGCATCTAGTACCAATGTAAGTTTTTCTGTTGAACAGAAATGTGATACTTCCGTTGAAGAAAACGTTTCTAGCGTAACAGAATCTGATGAATGTGAAAGCGGCCCTCAAAGTGTTACTTCCCACCCATATGACATTGGAATTTTTTCAGAAGATAATACATGCAAGGATAAAAAAACTGGATATACTTAAAAATGTTTGGGAACCCAAACCAGCATTTGTTTTTCCTGAAAAAGGAAAAAGAAAATTGAAATTTCAGTACAAATGGCTTTATCGCTGGAAATGGCTTGCATATTCAGAGGTTAAGGGTGGTGCTTTTTGCAAATTTTGTGTACTTTTCGCCCTAAGTGGTGCCGGTTCAAAGCAACCTTTAGGCCAACTGTGCAATGTAAAATTTGACAACTGGAAAAATGCTGTAGAGCGATTTTCTGAACACGAGAAATGTCTTTATCACAAAAAATCGATCGAAACTGCTGGGACATTAAACGATATTTTATTTGGAAAGATGAAACCTGTGGATGAACAAGTTGACAGTGCAGCAAGCAGAAGAAAATTAGAAAATAGAAAAAACATTACTCCAATCATTGAAACCATCCTATTTTGTGGAAATCAAGGTCTCGCTCTAAGAGGACATAAGGATTCGGGAATAATTGCTGAACAACCAGGTGAAGAGAACGACGGAAAATTTCGGGCATTGCTTCGTTTCCGGAGTAAGAACGATTCGACTCTTAAGAACATTTTAGAGTCAAGCAGAAAAAATGCTCAGTATACCAGCCCTCGATTTCAGAACGAAGTTATTGAGGTTTGCAATGTTTTAATCCTGCAAAAACTAGTCAGCAAGATTAATGATGCAACTTGCTTTTCCATTCTTGCAGATGAAACAACTGATATTGCAGGTATAGAGCAATTATCGTTATGCGTTCGATATGTCGATAAAGAAAATTTTAACATCACCGAACAGTGTTTGCAATTCATTCCGGTGCATGACTTAACCGGAAAAGCAATAGCAACAACAATATTAGACCAATTACAGTCTATGAAAGTTGATATAAAAAAGTTACGTGGACAGGGGTACGATGGTGCTGCATCAATGAGTGGAAAAATTAATGGTGTTCAAGCCCACGTAAGAAGTATTGTCCCATCAGCACTCTATGTACATTGCTCTGCTCATAGCCTCAATTTGGCTGTATCAAATGCATGCGAAATAACTGGCATTAGAAATTGCTTAGGGACAATTAAAACATTATACGACTTTTTAAATACGCCAAAAAGACAGTATGTCCTATCTTCAGCAATAGAGGAGATGGAAACCAGCTCTAAGAGGGAGAAAATTAAACAGCTATGTGCAACCTGTTGGATGGAAAGATACGACTCAGTAACCGCTGTGGTGGAACTTTTCGAGCCTATCGCCGAAACACTACAAAAAATATCAGAATGGAAGGATAAGGAATCAGCTACCCAGGCTAATTCTTTACTGTGCACAGTATCTAATTGCCAGTTCGTAATATCTCTTTTGTGCATTTACAAAGTTTTCACCATAACAATCCATCTCTGTAGATACCTACAAAAACAAGCATAGATTTGATAGAGGCAGTGAGTCTTGCAGAAGATGTCATTAAAGATCTAAAATTAATGCGTGAAAATGCCACTGAAACATTCTCTGAAATATTCAGCTCTTCTTCTCTTATGCTAACAAGCATTGGATCTTCCACTTCCATGCAAATCCCTAGAATAACAGGAAGACAGAAAAATCGCGATAATTTTCCCTCATCGACACCGGAAACATATTTCAGAGTTAGTGTTTTTATTCCATTTATTTTTTTTTTTTCCAATGGCAGGCACTGAACATTATTCTTAGCCTATACTATGCCAGAATTGTTGCTCATTTCGCGTTACCCAGTGGGCACCTGTGAACCAAAGTCACGGAGGCGAGCAACATTGCCCACGCCACACTGCCACAAACCCGTTTATAGGGTGGGCCACATTCACACACACAACAGAGGACAGCACAAAGAGAGAGAGAGAAACATCCATGCCCAGAGCGGGATTCGAACCCGCAGCCTATGGCTTCACAGTCAGGCACGCTAACCGCTCGGCCACCTGGCCGGCGATATTCCATTTATAGAAAATTTTATAACACAATTAAACTTAAGATTTGTATCGCATCGTGATATTTTGAAAGGATTTCAGTGTCTTCTACCTGCCGATCCTTTCATTTGCCAACCTTCAAACATAAAGGCTTTTGAAGCATTAGTGGAATTTTACGCTGGAGATTTGGATACCTGTAAAGAAAGCCTTAAGTCTGAACTAAAACTCTGGTATAAAAGATTAAAAAGGATTAGTGAAGACGGAGGTAGTGTTCCAAAAACTGCGGCGGATGCTCTTGGAATGTGCAATAAAGATATAACACCAAACATTTTCAAACTCCTAGAAATATTGGTCGTTCTACCTGTTTCAACGAGTGCAAACGAAAGATCCTTTTCGACTTTGCGCCGTTTGAAGACTTATTTACGCAACTCAGCGGGAAATAATAGAATGAATGGATTGGCGCTCTTAAGCATTCATAGAAAATTTATCCCAGCTGTCGAAGACATTTTAAACGAACTTGCAAAAAAACCCCGTCGTTTGGATATTACAGTATAAATCAATAAATTTTTAGCGTGTTTGTATACTGGTTTAATTCCCTATTTGTTGGTAAGTCATTTTTTAGTTAAATTCATTGGTTTTCTATGGAATATTCACATTTATATGGTTATTATTTAGGTAGCTGTTACAGTATGAGTAGTTTTTTCTGGCTTGATTTATTCCTACTTTTTTAATAAAAATAAAATATTTTACCTCTTATTATAAAAAAAATTATATTCTTAAACATAAAAAATAAAAACAAAATTTAACTAAACAATGATGTCGAAATAAAAAGTCAAAATTGTCTAGCTGTCTAAATTAGGGAAGTAATAGTGCTTTATTACATACTCGAATTTCTTTTAGTAATTTCTGAAAATTATGAAAAAATTCTGCGTACGCCACTGTTCTACATCATGATATTTACCAATAACATTGTCCTTTTATTCCTATGTAATTATTAAATTACTAGAATTCTAATACTTTCATTATTAGTTATATCTTCTTTTTTGTTGTATTTATTAAAATATTTATAAAATTGTTGCTGCTTGAAATGGTATACATGAACCAAATTATTAGAATCATAGCCATAGTGGCGCTATCTTCTGTTCATATTGTAAATTATCTTCGTCCAACATTTTTGATTTCCTTTATTTTGCAATGTTTTCTACTGAACTTTTTGTGTTTGCTACTGTTATATTATTATTATTACCCTGTTGAATTCTGATACATAATTCAGATTATTGTACACACTTCCTTCTATTTATGGTATCCAAGAATACTACAACACTGTTTCTAGTGTTTTCATTTTGTACTCCTTATCTTTTGTAACCTCCCCTTTTTGATTTTCAATAAATTTAGGGAAGGAACTGGGCTGTACCAGTTGTGACATCGGCCATACAACTTCTTTACCCAATTTTTTTCTCATCTTTATTAGATTAACATACCCCACTATTTTTTATTTCTTCAATTTTGTTGGATCGGAGGTGCGTGCCACATTGCACAGGTACTCCGTCTAAGGGAAAACTTTTTAGATCCTTAAATATTAACGTAATCTTCTAACTACACACCTGCTTGTTACTACATTTTAATGTTTGCGTTTACAGCCATCTTAACTGAATGATACTCGAGTGAAAGAGGCACTAATAAGGAGGCCTGTATGAACTACACTGTAAAAAATTCCGGATCAAATTACGTTATAAATTACTGGCTCTTTGTATACGCCATCCATAAAATCCATTTTTAATGTTAAATATTATACCGTAATTTTTTAAAATAATATTTATTTAATTACAGATTTAATAATTTAAAGTAATTATTACTGTAAAATTTAGCAGTTCATCAGTTTTTTGATCAGTAACATGTTTAGGTAAAAATGGAATTTACCGTAAAATGTACCCACATTCAGGGTGTAGGCACTTTTTACTGTGATTTGATACATAATTTTTTGTAGTGTATATAAAATTCCTGTTAATAAGTACTTCTTTTACTACTGTTTCAGAAACATTTTTGTTTGGTAACCCAAAACTAAAATTTATGTTCCTTGAGCAACTATTTGAGCACGTTTCCCAAGTAGCCAGACAGTTCGTGGGGTGGAAACCATCAATCGAGCACCCTTAAATCTTTAGAAAACGCAATTGAACTTACGCTATTTTATGTATGTTATTTGGACCACTATCTTAAGATGATTCTCGAGCAGTCAGACAGTTTGCATACTAGAAATCACCTGCCGGACATCTTTAAGAAAATTTGATTGAATATACGCCATTTTTTTTAAAATTTTAAATTTATGTATGCTATTCGGTCAACTATTTTAAATTACTTCCTTATTGGGTAACCAGTTTGCATGCTACCTGCTGGACTTTAATACAGGAGGCTCCGCTTCGCATATTCAACCATGCTATAAAATTTCTCTTTAATCAAAAATTTATAGGCTTGGCTTAGTCGAAATGGAGTAGAAAGAACAGTGTTGCTAACGCAAGCTAATGCCTCTTTTCAATAGCCAATCATCCTCATAATGCTCACGCAACGTATATATTTCTTACTGCGCAACATCGATGAATAATTAGTTTGTTTGGCTTCGTGCTTGTCTTTGTGCTAAGTAAGAAATAGAATAGAAATCTTTCTTGCGAAAGAATCTTTGTGAAAGAATATAAAAGGAATCATTGTAAGTAAGAGGATTGATATTTGATGGGCTAGGCTTAGTCGAAATAGAATAGAAAGAATAGTTACTAACGAAAGCTAATGCCCCGTTTCAATAGCCAATCATCCTCATAATGCTCACGCAACGTCACTAGCAGGTATCCCATTCAAATGAAAAATATGTATTGTTATATAAAAATATGTATATGTATGGTTATGTATTCGAAAGAAAAATTAATAGAAATGTGGTACTTATTCGCTTTGAAGAAACGTAAAATTGACTACAAGACGTAGCCACTAAGTAAACTGAAATTGACTCCAACGATTAAATTAACTAATCGTTGTTAACTAATCTTAAGTTAATCGTAACGATTAACTTAACTTAATTAATTTGTGTAATATATGCATATTCAAATAAGCTATGCACTAAAACACAAAATTTATTCGCTATAAAAACCGTAAAAAATTGCCATAGTATTATTAATGACAATGTTTAATTAATATTGATTATATGCATTTTTTTATTATTTTATAACAGTACATACAAACGTAATAGTACGTAAATGAAAAGCTTTAAGCTTTTGACAAAATAATTTTAGCAGGTAAGATAGCAAAAAATTTTGGCTTGATTTATTTATATTAACTAGCATTTTACGCCAAAATCCATTTTCGTTCATTTCTCTTTTTTTTCAGAAACAGCCTCGATTTTATCAAAAGTAAGCTGAAATTTGCTTTGGACATAACTTCTTTTGGCAGCTCAGCCAATGAAAATATTTGGTGAGCTAACGATTTCTCAGAACTGTATAACATTTGAAAGCCTATATCAAAATTGTGGTAGCCAAGTTCACACATCTGAATAAGAAGACTCACAATGTGAAAGGAAATTGGAAGAAACTCACATTTAAAAAATTAAGGTAAATAAACTATGCAAATCATGCTATGCTTTTAAGGAAAATAAACTATGCAAATCATGTAAATTATTATAAATTAATTGTATGTTGTTAAATTGACTATTAAATTTTATGTAAATTGAACTTCTCATATCCAACTCTTAGCCAATAATGTCACAACAGGTGACAAAATTTTAAGAACTTTTTAGACTTTATTTTTAAAAAAAATTAAATCAGTTTTATAAATTATATAATTAATTGCTCTATTTACTTAATATTTTCACTCAAGAGAAAAACGGCCGTGTTTTTCTTCAGACATTTGTTTGTTCTACTTATTATCAATAGTCTGTTATAACATGAAAAATGTGAAAATATTTTTGAAAGACTTGGAGTGAGATTTAAGTAATAATAGAAGTGTTTGCGAATAATTATTTTTTATAGGTCCGACAAAAAGAAGAAGAAAAAATCTTCATTAATTAAATGGTAAAACACGCAGTTTTTAAAATTTTTATTATCAATTTCTTTTTAGTTTTGTCTCTGTTAAGCCTGCTTTCGACGGAAAATTTTAATCGGTGATAAAGTTTGCTCGCACCTTAGAGTTTTAGCTAGTTAGTTGAAATCTTGCCTAAATTTCGTTTCACCATAAATTTCCTGCAGCAATATTATGAGGATTTTCCTGCTTGTGGTGAATAGTATACGTTTAAAATTTTTATTGAACTCAGGCACTCACTTTCCTGATAAATTTAGGTGCTTTGGTTTGTCAAAAGTGGACAAAAGTTGCCCCTCCCATATGCAAAATCGATTTATAATATGGTGAAATAAATGTAAAGCATTACCCCAACTGTTGGATGCGGTCAAGAGGATTCACGGAGGTTTAGTCTCTACGATTTCGAGACCAACGGTAAGTTCGTGGCAATGTGGTCAGCTCTGTGCACTGGCAGTCCTTACTTCCCAGACAAGCTGGTACCCATACATCTGAAACTAAATGGGTTTCAAGCCGCCAAGGGGGATCGAACTCCAGTTCTCCGCAATGACAGTTCAGTGCTATAACAACTGAGCCATCACGGCTATTTATAATATGGTAGTAGATGTATTTCCTTCTATGACATGATGTAACTTATATTGTTGATAACAAAACATATTTAATTAGCGAAAATAGTTATAAAATTCCAGTTCTTAATTGGTTTTTTTTTTCAGAAAGAAAAGATGGTGACAGAATATCGAATCACCTTGATCGCAACATTATCTTTACCTCAAAGTGTTAAAAATAAAATAACAGGGAAATATGCATAGTGTGTTACTGATAATAAGTGATACATGTTTTACATCATCTCTATTAATAAATCGAAGGTAAGAATTTCGTTAAGTGGGAAAACAAATTGGTAAATGTTCGTCTTTTTCAAATTTATTTGTTAAAACGTTGATTTAAAAATAGAAATGGAATATATGTCATTATACACGCAAATATAAACGTGTGATACACAAAATATGATATTGTTATCAGAACTTATCTTTGAATAAATTGTATCATATTGTTTGCTAATATTTGCGACTATAATTATCTGTTAATTAAAATGATATAAGATTGGGTATATATTTAAGCAGTTTTCTGAATAAAAATTAATTATCGACTCGTGGCTTCGACTTAAAAGCTTGTGAATCCTTCTGAGTAAGTTTTCTAGTTCGTTTATTTATTTATTTATTTTTTTAGATATCATTTTCTTTTTTTTAGAATAAATTTGATTTATACTTTTTTTTTTAAAACAATTTTGGGCAACATTTTAATAAGGTAAAAGATTATGAATAGAAACTTTAATAAAAACTGGGGTTTTTTTGTTCGAGAAATAAAATTTTTATAAATAAATAACGTCTCTCTTATTGTCTATGCAGATTTGTAGTAGAGGAATTGTGTTTCAATATTAATAGGAAAGCGTTCAGCATACTTGATCACTGTCAACTGAAAGTTAAATGTAAAAACTTGTAAAAGACGATTAGGAGCTTTTAAACTCATAGGATAATTATTTAACTCTTAGATTCGTTATATAATTCTTAAGATTATTATTTTACTCTTAAGGTTATTTATTGTTCAGAACTTATTTCCAGTAATCAAATTGTTCTAATTGGAGAACAGTTTTTAATAATTGTTTATTTGCAGTCTAACACTAAAATTTTAAGAAGATTTATTTCTGCAAGCACAAATTATGTTACATTGTATCGATATGTTAGATAAAATGCAAACAAAGTACTGCCATCATAATGGAAATGTAGGGAAGCGCTTAAACCAATTATCTAGACTAGTAATATATGATGTTAATAGAATTCAAAATTTGTTCGTATTATTTTAATCAATTCAGTAGATCATTCGAAACAAATTTGTGGAGTAAAATTTTGATTTACTGCTTCCCAAATTGCTAAATGAATATCAACAAAACGACGTATCAAGAAAATGGATGAAGCGTTCGAAATTCTGTCAAATGAAAATGCTGTTCTTGATTTACTTAGTGTTATAAAATAAGAACAATATCGATTAGGAAAATTTGATGATAATTCGATAATTATTTTATATCATTATAAATCTTTATCTGAAATGACAGCAAAACGTATGTACAAATGCATTGCTAATTAATACTTAATTAAAGAAAAAAAAAACGCCATCGAAATCTGACAACTTACAATAAACGAAGCGAATGTAATAAGCAATAAAATAGGTTTAATCAGAGGTAAAAATTTGCAAGTGTTTATAATAATCAACTTTCAACTCCTGTTTGTTTCCTCCCGAAATTAAACTTGTCATGTTGTTTACTGAGTACATTTTCCCGTACTGTGCTTTTTTAGATTTTTAAAGCGTCTTTTTATGGGATAGATATTAATATATAACCCTAATAAATATATTTTTCGTTTTCATATGTGGTATAGACTCGAATAATACATTATGAGGGTGGTCTTTAAGAAACACCCTGTGCGCGACTATCCAAACTTCAATTATGCTTTTTTCTATATACAATATTTTCCAACTTCCTTTCATCAATGTTTCAGAAACCATTTCAGTTAGATTTTTTTCATAAGATTATAGACATACAATTAAAATTTAGTTAAATTTAAATTTAGTAAGCGATATTTTTAGATCCGGTTTTTTAAATTTTATATGAACTTCCACTTTTTACTCAAAAATGGAGTTAATCGTATTTTGTAATCTAAAATAATAATTTTTAAATAATAATTTGAAAAAATTCTTACACAATTTATAATTTTAACTAATGGAAAGAAGAAAACGTGAGAGATATATTTAAAAATTATGTGTTTTCCGAGAAAGTTGAAGTGTAATGACTTTATTTGAATTCTGAATCGTCTACACTGTTAGAAATTTCTCAAACAAATGCTTAAACAACACTTTATTTGATTGCTATTTTAACATGTTCAAACAAAACACTTAAATAATCATAAAAAAGATATTATTCAAACTGTTCACTATGAGAAAAAAATGTTTATTTACTGCCTTCACCAAATACGTTTTAACAACCAAAATTTAATCGCACCAACTAGATCTATGTAATGAAGCCACTTAGTTCCTTGCAGATGAGTACGTATTATAGCCGAGAAGACCAATCTGTCATTCTCATGAACAGAAGTTTAAGTCCTAGCGTTTAAACTACAATATTTCCACCATTCCTTCAATACATATGAATACTTTTAAGTTTCATGCACTGCTCAAAACTGTGACCCTGGGCAATTAGAATACGATATCCTCATTCACGTATAGATTGCAGCATTATAAAGTTGCTAAAATATCGTCAATGTCCAGTTGGATTACTTTTTTAAGGTTTTCAAACATGATTGTTGTAAATGCTTAACAACAACATAGTTTTGTGTTCATGGTTTCACGGTTTTGTGTTCACGGTTACGTTTCATTGTATGAACAGATTGTTGCCAGTTATTTTAAGATAATTTCCGAATAAAAATTCTAATTTTGTAAAAATCTTGACAATCAGCTTGCACAAAAACTATCTTTTTCCATTCTGTGGGGAAAAAAGCGTATATAATTTTTTTTAATATTTTGATTTGATAAGAATATGTATTTTAAATATGCATAAATATAGAAATATTTTTGTTCTATTCATTTGCATAAACTTCAATAAATAAATGGAATTTGTATCTAATTGAACATAGGAGCACAGAATAACAGATGTCCAGATAAGAAAAGGATTAAAAAAATCAAACATTTACTAAAAAACCTCTTGGGTAAGTATAACAACTGTTTACAGTGTAATAATATAATCAGAGAAGGATCAAATAAAGTGAATTTTAAAGGAAAAAAACAATGGAATGATATATAATTTATGAAAACCAAAAACAATATTTAAAATTCATATTTATGTAAATGTATGTAAAAATTGTTCGGTGGTGAGAAATTTATTATTCATAATAAATTAAAGTTAGATGTAATAATATATTTAAATTTTTGTGTAACGTTATATATAACAAGGGGTGATTAACTTCTAGAGGAGTTAGGGAACATCATCAGAACTAAATTAGTATAAAAACCCAAACCCGGAAATGTCGTCTAGGGTTGCTTTCTATTCTGACATATTCAGAAGAACAGAAAGAAACAATTAACAACTCTAGTGGCGTTTAACGACATTTCCAGGCATTAGTTTTGATGCAGTTTTTATACTGATGACGTAACCTAACTCTCTTAAAAATTTGTGATAGCATTTGTGCAAGATATAACGTTTTTAAATGCGACAAAATAGATTAAAAAAGTTTTTTTAAAGCCAAAACTGAAACTCGAGGAAGAAACTAATAGCAAATTTGAAATTAGTGATGCAAAAGTATAAAAGACATGCTGAGAAATATGCAAAAGAAAACAGGGCAAATTTATTCCTCTGAGTTTTTATTTTAGAAAATAGTCATGCAAAAAGGCTTTAGAAAGTTGCTGCATTTTTTCTAAAAAGGTTCAGATAAAACAAGTACCCCAATAAAATTATCGAATTTCTTTTCCTTTGAACAATTAATTCTTAAAGTATATACTTAACGGAACCGAATACTTAACTGAAACGTGGTTTAAAATCACATTTCTAAATTAGAAGAATGTTGGTCACAAACAGGAGACTTCTGTTATTTTCATTAGACACAAAATAACACCACGTATATTCTGCAAACTGAAGCTTTGGATTCGTAGCTTAAGCAAGACGTACCGCCATTTCGGTAAAAGCAACTCTCAATGTAGAAATACGGAAATCTATCCTTAAATGCCACTTTTTTCAGAATTTCTTAGTTGAGTGTTGGTGGCTTAGAGATCGTATCCCCATTATAACCAGTTTAGAAGTACACCACAAATCCATTCAAAATACGGTCTGGCTCCCAGCGGCGAATGAAGATATTACCGGGTCCTTATGCTATTTTAATCTTATAGATATGATCTAAATCCCTTAGAAGTTTATTGCGCCATTTTTGAGATCGTTTTAACTTTATTTCGTAAAAAAAATAAATATCCCTTAAAAAAAACTGTAACTTGGAGCGAGAAACCGATTGCAAACTTATAATCAGTGAAATGAAAGTATTAGATGCGTTAAAAAATCCCATGCAACAGAAGATTAAAAAAAATTTGTTCCCCTGCGTAATTTCTCACGACAAAAAGAAAAACAATTATAGAAAAAAAAATTCGTATTAATTATGAAAAGGTTTGTACAAAGTGTATTTATATCAGCATAATCATTTCAGGTAAAATAAAATGACTTCCAGAAAGAAAATTCAGGCTACATGGCTTCCGAAGCCTGTTTGGTACAGTTTTCCTATGACTAAAGGCCTCTATCATCACCGAAAAGCAGTTGGAATCATATTAGCTGCCAGCAGTAAAATGGAATGCGTTTTCATGAGTCAGAGTCTTCGCCAATTGCATGTGCGTCTACTCAACGATGACAGTTCAACAGAAGGCAATTTTTATATTCAAAATTCGCCACCAGGTCGAGCATCAACTGTCAGTATTGACTCTGTAAGTGTTCCATTCATAGATTGTGAGTACCTTGAAAATCCTCCTAAAGATAATCGAGAAATCATCATAAGCTATCCATCAGGTTCAAAAATTCTTCCCATCTTTCGTTTTGGTGACAATTTGGAGGATTTCTTCAAACTCTGGGATACCCAAGATGCAGAATTTGCTTACGTAGAATCAGATTACTTCGGTCTCCTTATACCGAAAGTGGACAAAGAGACTGCGAGAAAGCTACCTGATGGCAAAAATCTCAATCAGTTAATTACTTTCTACGACCTTATATTTACTACCTACAGTGACTTGATAGGGTTGTCATTTGAAGAAACTGGTACCAATAAGAACGTAAGAAACAGGTTTTTTCTGAAAGCTGACAAAAGTGGAGCTGGTTTAGCGTATTACACTAACAAGTATACGGCTGTGAACGCAGGATCTATTAAATCCTTCTGGTTGAATCTCAGTCCAACAAATTGGGGGGCGTTGCATGAAATTGGTCATGGACACGAATTAAAAAGTATAGGTGATGAAACATTATCTGTTGCTGAAGTATGGAACAACATTTTAGTCTTCTTTTATCAGGCCATCGAGTTTGGTGAAAATATGGTATGGAAAAATTCGAAACAAATAGAAATGGAACTTGATACAATACTCAGAAAAGAAACCGAAGTTAAAAGTTGGGATTTAATACAGAAATTGTCATTTTTGACGCACATGTTTTTTAAGGCTGGTCAGAAATCTTTTACGCGTTTCAATCAACTGCAACGCGAAGAATTTGATGGCCGTCCTTATTATGCTAGTGGAACATTCTTAGTAGAAAAACTGATGCACTTTTTTGCAATCGAGTTTGCTGTTGATGTTTATCCCTTTATGAAACTGGCAAAAGCAGCAATACGAGAAGAAGAGCTATACGAGCATTACTATGTTTTATCCAGTGTAGCCTATCCTCTGAGCTACTTCATAAGCGATGTCAAGGAATTGCATGATATTTATTTCAAACTGGGTTTACTTCACTTATCTAGTTTGGTTACTCCATCAGATTTGAGTTACACTAAACTCAAAAATGATTTCACTGTGAACATAGATGACCAAATATTTGGTTTCTTGTCCGGTAATACGCTAAAACTGATGGATGGATCTCGAACTGCAACTGAGCAAAAAATTCTGAGTCAAAATATTACTTTTAATGATGTACCTATAGGAGTATACAAGATTTTTATTGAGCCAAATGCTAAGAACTCAAAACTTGCCTTTAATGATTTTATTGCCATAGTACATGCCAATAAACCTAATAAACTACTTCTTTCAGCTAAGGTAATGAAGGAACCCTCACTTCCAACTGACAAAATTAAATTTCTTGTTCACGGAAAGGATGAATTCGCAACTCTTACAGCAAATCCTTTAGAGAAATTAATAAAGTTCCGATTTTACAAAGCAAACCCTAACGCTTCTTTTAAATCCCAGACGTACGCAAGTGTAATTATAAAGAATCAGAAAAACGAAGTTATTTTCAGCAGAATTATAGAGGGCACTAGTAGTAACACTGGATCTTTCGACATACCTATGGAAGGAGAGCTGCAAATTGAAATATTTCACGCGGAAACACCACAACACCTAAAATTTGATGATCCAATGATGGACGTCATCATAGATCGTAATAGTTTGACAAACTATTTCACTGTAAATGAACAAGGCTTTCAAAACAAACACAAGAGTTCACCGAAAGATTTGTTAGAAAAGAATTTCTTGAAGAAGATTGAACTTAAAGCAGGTAAAATTAGAAGTAAGATGTCCTTGTATGTAAGACCTCATTGCCTGCCTAAATATAATATACTTTTAGCTGTGGAAGCTTTTGAACGTTTGTTCAGGAATAACAGCGTCGATAAAAGTCTGAGAGATCAATACAAAGATTGCTTGCCATCCCCTTAAGATTCTTAAAATAACGGCATTGAAGTAGAAAATACTATTTATCATTAAAACAAACTCTGCACAATTTTGTTATCAAAAATACTTAATTAATTACTTATTTTATTTTAAAACTTTAAAAAAATATAAACAAGAAATTTAAGAAAAGTTAGAAGAGAAAAAAATGGACAGCTTTCGAACGTTTGTTCAAGAATAACAGCGCCGATAAAAGATTGATAGATCCATATAAAGATAGTTTGCCATCCCCTTAAAATAGCAACCCTGAAGTAGAAGATACGAATGATCATTAAAACAAAATCTTCGCAATTTTTATATTAGAAAAATTTTTACTTTATTATTTAATTTATTTTAAAACTTTAAAAAAACATATTCAAGAAATTTAAGAGAAGGGCACAAGGAAATGTAGAAGCATGTCTTTAAACGACCTTACAGATCTCTAAAAAAGTAGAAGACATCTAATTTCGATTTGGAATTGAATTTCATTATTCCTATTTCACTTCACTATTGTTCTGTTAATGTACAAACAATATTGATCAACTCGAAGTATTGCTTAATTATTACATTGAATAAATAAAAAATTATTCGAATATTTTATATATTTATACAATTAGTTATAAAAATAATTATTATAATTCAAAAAATTAACAATAAATCTATTTGAAGATTAGGATAACAATAAGATATTTCTGTATGTTCTTGTATCGATATTTATATATATTTAATTTGTTTCTTTTTTAATTACATTATATTGTTTGTCTTATATTAAAAAATTAGTATATTATTGAAATCTTGTCAGAAAGCAATTTTTATTTTACAAAAATTCCTTGTAATATGTTTCACGATGACAAGAAATTATTCCATATTTATGAGCTGATTTGTTATATTTTTAATCTTTACGCATTGCAATTTACATATTTTTTAAAATTCCACCTATTTATTTTCCTAGTAAAGTAAAATGTTTTGTTATTTGGTTATTGTTCATAAGTAATTGAAATGTTTTTCCTATCTCACAATTTATATTCTTCAAATATTTTATGAAAGTTTTTTCTTATGAGATGAATTATTAAGATTGCAATATGAAAATTTGATATATTTTTAGAAACTATTTGTGAAGGAACTTGTATACTTCTAAAAGTTCAATTGATAATTTATGCAAATTGCAAAACATTTTGTGTTAAAATTTTGAAATCTATTTATAATACAATTTTTATTTTTTGAATTATTTAATTTATAATTACGATATGTTTTAAAACTCAATAAAGGTTTAATAATAATGCTAAGATGTTGTATGTTTTATGCGTGTAATGAACAATTGAGATAAATTTAACATACCAAATCATTATTAATGAGAAATAGATTCGATTTGTAATTTGTATACATTATGAACATTTTTTACCATAATACTAAACTACGTGTTTTGCCATTTATGTACATTTTAGAATCCTTGTCAGTAGTGAAGTCTTAAATCTAAAATGTAAATTGCAGTCCGCATGAAGCAAATTCTGCCCGTCTTGAGAGGTTAATCTTGAAATTGATAAAGAGAGATAATGCAGCATAATGTATTTTCTCTCCCTTAATCGAATCTGACTAATTACGAATTCAAAGGGCTAATATTTTAAAAGTTGAAATAATTTTTTTTTAATGGAAAGAACCATTTTTCAGTTGCACTTATTATGAAAAAAATCCTCATAACTTCAGGACTATTAAACCTATCAGCTCGAACTTTATCTGAATCAATTCAGTTTAGCGGAAAACACACCGTACTTACTTGTTCATATAGTAGTCTTAAAGTTATACAAAGAATTAGAAACACAAAGTCTTACTTAAGTATTATTAACGTTATCATACTAGACAGCAGCATCGCATATGGTTAACTATCCGTTATCCTTTGTTAAATATCCAAACAGCAACGTATCAATCATCTTGCAATTACAGTTGTAGTTATATTCATTTAGTTTATTATCCTTGAAGATATTAAAATTCAAGTAAGAATAAAAATATTCAACGTTTAAAAACTGTATCATCAATGTCTATTTAACTATAAATGCCTAGATAACGATGATCCAAGTGACACAAAATCGAAGTGTATGATAAAAACTAGATAAAATCTCGCTAAATTATCCTGAACTCCTACAGCATTTTAAAAACGAAATTATTATTTCTTCTTAATAGCTCAAAAATAAGTAGAGAAATTTTTCTGGTTCTCACGGCTTGAGGGAAAAACTTGAAATAATAATTCTTGCATGCTTCATTCTAAAAATAGAACCAAAAGGCGGATGCGAATAATAAAATATGAGAATTCATTTAGTTTTCAATAATAAATCAGGAAGGAGAATTCAGATGAAGAAATAACATAAAAAAGATTAGTTTATACTTTTTATGACACACCCCAAAATGTTAATTACTATCTAAAAAATTTATGAAAAAAAATGCAACATTAGGGAAACTTTGTGAAAAGCGCAATTAAGATGAAAGAGACACCTACAGTTAATATATGAAAGTAAAAAGAATTGCAAAAAACACAATTTTGTAAAACTTATAAAAATTTGCACAGTTGAAATGTTATAGAAAAAAAATTCTTTCGTAGTGTTACCAGAAAATTGAAGAATTTTAATTTTAAACTTTCATAGTTTTTCTGGTTTTTTTCAGTTTAAAAAATGTTTCTTTAAAGATCACGATGAAATTTTTCCCTAACAAATATCACAAGAACACAATTCAACAAATTTTTCTATCAAAATGTTAAATTTTTATAAACGCAAAAATTCAAAAACATGCAAGGCAGAAAAAAAAATTTTTTTTTGACATATTTTGTTATTGGAAAGAGAACTTAATCAGAAATTAAACTTCAGTTTATTATTAAAAAAATTTGCTCATTGGTCGTTATTCTGAAGTTCAGGACTTTAGCGTTGCTTAAGAAAATGATTTTGAGAAATATTTGACAAAGGATGAGCAAATGGGACAGTGCCAAACATTAATGGAAAATTTAGTTATCGAGTAAGAAGTCAAAATACATTTATAAGTTACGTCTAATAATAATTTAGGCAAAGGAATTTTCTTGCTCTAAAATAATTGATTTTACATTTTAAACAACGCTATAACAGTTTGCCCTAAACGTTTTCCATTTGTTTCCGATTTATAGGCTAAAGTTATTATAAATTTTTTTAATTTTAGAAACTTTTTAAAATGAGAAGATATAAATGATGCGTTACGAGTTTGAATTTGAAAAAAATTGGCACAAAAAATTAAAATATGCTTTTGTTGTTACAGATTTAGTCGCAAAAGACCAAATATATCGAGTATGATGATCAATCATTAAGGTTGGTTAAATAGTTTTCAGAAAAATTATAACAATTAAAACCACCTATACTAACTATTGCAATTATTTTAGAATGTTTATCGATTGGGGAAATTTCTTGAAGTAATGCAAATCGTTTTTGTCTAAATTTTTTATTTATTTGACAAGTATGACAAAGTTTTTTAAAATATGTAATATCTGAAGTAATAGTTTCCCAGTACTAAACAGGAGAAAGAAAATTAATTGTTTTTGAAATCCCATGATGAACTAATTCTTTTTTGAGTAATTTCAATCAATTTATGTCTTAAGGAATGACAATTTTAGTGAAAATCTTCTTACATAAACATAAAACATTATCATTTTCATTGAAATTTCCAACTAAATTATCGTTTCGTTGTGTTTCACGAATTTCGCCTAAATGCAAAAGATGTGACATTCATTAATTTTATCACTTTTTTCATTAATTTTATCAATATCAGGTTTTCATAAATTTCATCAATATTATTATAATTATTGTTATGACTATTATCAGGACTTTCTCGAGGCAACAGGTCAGCTTCAAAGTTTAAGGTGCCTTTTCTATAATTTATATCATAAATATGCTTACTCCATGAATAATGCTTCTGTAAAGCAGTGGTTCTTAACCTTTTTAAGCCGCGACCCAAAATTGAGACTTAAACAGCACCACTTCTGTGGAACTATTTTTCTACCTCTTAGAGAGGTCCCTTATGTTAATTCTTTTTTACTTTTTTATTTTAAACATTAACTACTAAGCATCTTTTATTCTTATATTAATTTTGCACCTTGATTTGCTAAACTAATTTTAAATCATGTGCCTTTTTTAATTATTATGAACAAGTATTAAGGGTATAGAGTTACCCAGGTACCTCATTAAGCCTAGGCTGAGTAAGCCACAATGACTTCTTCTAGGAGGTGTTGGTATTACTTATTATTTGGTGTATTACTAACTTTTTTGGATCGACTCAGCGCGACCCAAGAAATATGTTTCGCGACCCAATTTTGGGTCGCGACTCATAGGTTAAGAACCGCTGCTCTAAAGTACGAGTAAGGCATCAGTGCCTATTTAAATCAGATTTCCGTGCGATTGCTTTACCGCATGTATATCATAGCAATCTATCTTTGCACACGATGTGCCTTTTCGATCAGACCCTTTATTTATCCTGCAGGCTTATGAAGCTGTCGCCGAGCGGTGGGATAAAAACAGGTCTCCGGTCAGAGAATGATTCTTCATTTTTTAAATATTGCTAAGTGAACGATCATTCCAAGTGACACAAAATCGAAGAACAACCACATAATTACGAAAAATCTTAAAAAATTATCCTGGTGAAATCTCATACAAAAAGGGAATAATTTTTTCTTGTACATCGTTCAAAAATAACTGATAGTGATAACTGATAGAATAACTGATTTTGAATCTTCCTGGAACATTCATCTGTATACTTAGTTTCCTTGTGTGACACTAAAAACATAGGTATTTTTCTGTCTAAACTAGAAACACTATAGTCCTCCATAATGTGAAACCTGCAAATGACGTAGTCTGGGTATATTGATCCTGATTGGTTTTTGAAACATAACATTTGCTTTTATTGTTCTTACCATTCTGTAAGAACAAGGAAATCAAATATCAATTCTCTTAAGTAACACATTCTACTTTCTTTCACAAAGATTCTTTCATGAAGATTTCAATTGTTTCACTATATATATCTCTTACTGCGCAACTTCGATGAATAATTAGTTTGTTTGGCTTCGTGCCTGTCTTTGTGCTAAGTGAGAAATAGAATAGAAATCCTTCTTGCGAAAGAATCTTTGTGAAAGAATATAAAAGGAATCATTGTAAGAGGATTGATATTTGATGGGCTTGGCTTAGTCGAAATAGAATAGAAAGAACAGTTACTAACGTAAGCTAATGCCATGCTTCAATAACCAATAATCCTAAAAATGCTCACACGACGTCACTGGCAGGTATCCCATTGAAATGAAAAATAATTGGTTATGCATTCAAATGCAAAATTAATGGAAAAGTTGTATTTAATCACTTTGAAGAAACGTAAAAGTGATTACTTAACGTAGCCACTATGTAAACTATCATTGACGCCAACGATTCTTAATTAATTTATGTAATATATGCATATTGAAATAAGCTATACACTAAAAGACAAAATTTATCTTTAAGAAGAACCGTTAAAAATTGCTATAGCATTATTGATGACAATGTTTAATTAATATTGATTATATGTATTTTTTTATTTTTTTATAATCGTTCAAACGTAATCGTAGGTAAATGACATCATTGAACAGTTGAGCCAATTGTGAGTTTACGACTACCAATGCTCAAGTCCTTAACCTTGTAAGTTTGAACTCAAACTAGAAAACAAGCGAACTCCTCTATCAAGTATTAGGATAATTTTGCCTTCATGGAGGACTTTTTGAGAGCTCTAACCCGTAGTCGCTTTATACGGCGATGAAAACCACGAAAACCTTCCACAGTTAGCCTGACGCAAGAGGACTCTAACCCATAATCTTTTTATCTTTTAAGGTATCCGACTACCTTCGGGACAAAATTTTTGAAAAATAATTATTTTCCACAACATTATTGCAATTTATATTGCATATTAATTTAAATAAACATATTTAATAGAGAAAATTTAAATATACAGGAAATTTTTTGTTTTAAGAGTATTTTTTAGATAATTTTAAAGAAAATAACTCATTAACGGGAAACACTCTACACAAAAAACTATTGTACATACAGCTATCAAACTTTTTGAGCCGTTTCGTATAACTCTCTGAAGTGTTATGAACCTCAACTTAAATGATATCATGAAATTAAAAGAATTTATGGAGTGTTAAGCATATTTTTCCATTTTTTTTCAAATTTTCTTCACATTATCTACTGCAAAATATCTCATAAAACAAAAAATAATACAGTTATCTGAATTCTGGAGGTCTGTTATATAACCACCAATACAAGAAACAATCTCTGAAAGTTTGAAGACAAATTTATATTAATTAGTTGAGTTATCTTGTTTTCCGTAGACAAAAAACAGCAAAATTTTCATTTTGAGAAAAACACAATTAAAGTTTATAATTACATTTTTTCTATAAACTACGAATGTTTGTCAGTAGGAAGTTATTATATTTTATAGGGGGCACATTCCTTCACACATTTTCTTAGTTTTATTTAACGTAGCGATATTTTAACGTATTATTTAGTGATATTTTAAAGTATTTAGTGAATAACATCAAAAGTCTACTACTTATAAAGCATTTAACACAAGAACAATTTTTTATTAAACAACCATCTTACTGTATTTTCACACTTTAACATATATGTCTAAATATAGTTTTTATTAATAATTAGAAGTAAAAAATATTTTTTATAATATTTATAATAGCCCAAATCTAGAATTTTCTCCTAAATGCAATTTGTTATCATAGCAAACCGGACAACATAATGAAGCTAATATCATCATCAGGATCTCAATATCAATTGTTCGATTGCCACACAGATTGTTTTTATCCAAAAGGATCAGTTCTTTATTGACATCCATAGAAATTGATAATTTTGAAGAGCTTGAAGTAATAGATTCATCTGCCTTACACAATTTTGAAGAAATGGTATAATCAACTTTACTCAAATCATCGCTGTTGTTGGCATGTTGATTACCGTAATATTTACGTTTCTTAGATCAAGAAGTACGTCCTTTACCCATCTCAATAAATTTATCAAAATAAAATATCAAATTGTTTTGAAAGAAATCAATAAATTTCTTCAAAACAAATCAAAATCAAGATATAGAAAGTACGCTTCAAATGTAAACAAACTATCAGAAAATATGCTAACTTTTCATGTTACCCACAAACAGTAACCACGAAACGTAAAATCCAATTAAAATATAATTCAGATTGTTAGCCGAGAGTTTAGGAGCTTTTAAAAATTAAATATCTAAGAAAAATAAACACACAAATGGAAATGGAACCGAAACTATTACCTACTACCCGTTTAATTTTTGTAATTTCCGGTAAGTTAGACAGCTGTCATCTGTTACTAAAATAGCTATAACTTAAGTTCTGCTTGACGTGCATTCAAAAACAAAACAGTTTTGAAAACTAGAAAAATTGGGCATTATTATAAAGCAATAAAATAAAAAAGTGATTTTTTGTGAAAATCCTCGTTTTTAAGGTAGTCGGATACCTTAAGATATTTAGTATCAGCATTGTGGTTAGTGCCAGCCGTGTGCGGAATTTGTATCGATCAGTTATAGCTGGGATTCGAACCCGGTTCACCTCATTGGAAGACGAATGCTCTATCCACCACGGCTCTTTAACGCTAATTAGAGCAGAAAACGTCCAGCCTAATCTCGGTGATCCCTGTATTTGGATTCTCCCACTCATTCAAACTTTGCTCTCTTGAAATCTACCTGTAATTTTTTTTGGTCAAGTCATTCTTGATCTACCTCTCTTTCTCCTTCCATCATGGGTCCTGGAGAAAAAATCATGTGTTTATTTTTCTGTCGGCATTCTTAGTACATATCCTTTCCATTTCCACCTTCTCTTCTGCTTATTCTTCTGTTGTAATAAGGTTTGCTTTTTTTAATATTGCTTCATACCTTAAGTCTACGGGGCAAAAGATTTTAAAAATTTTGAAACAATTTTCGTTTCTGAAAAACTACAAACTATTGGATGTCTGACTTTCTAAAAGAAAACTTTTCAGATCCATAAATATTAACAAAATCTTCTAACTACACACCCAATTGTTGTGACATTTTATTGTTTGCGTTCACAGCCAGTTTAACTGGATGATACTCAAGTGAAAGAGGCACTAATAAGGTGGCCTGTAAAAAATTCTGGATCAAAATATGTTACAAATGGTACTTTGTACGCATCATCAGTAAAATGTATTTTTACCGTTAAATATTATACGGGTAATTTTTATAATATTATTTATTTAATGAGAGATCTAATAATTTTAAGGTAATTACTGTAGAAATTAACAGTACATAAGTTTTTTGATCCGTAACATGTTCCAGTAATTCCAGTAATGTGGTTCCAGTGATGTAATGTGGTTCCAGTAATGTGGTTCCAGTTCCAGTAATGTGGAATTTACGGATAAAACTACCCGCATTCAGGGTTCAGATACTTTTTACTGGGATTTGGTGCATAATTTTTATCAGTGTATATGATATTCCCGTTAATAAGTACTTCTTTCATTACTATTTTAGTATCCTTTTTGTTTGGTTACAAAATCTGAAATTTATGCTTCTTGAGAAACCATGTGAGCACGTTTTCCATTTAGCCAGACAGTTCGTGGGGTGGAAACCATCAGTCGAACACCCTTAAATCTTTAGAAAACGCAATTAAACTTACGTTATTTTATGTATATAATTTGGGCAACTATCTTAAGATGATTCTTCAGTAGTCGGACGGTTTGCATGCTAAAACTCACCCACTGAACATCTTTAAAAAAGTTTTTTTTTTGGTTGAATATACGCTATTTTTTTTTAAAATTTATGTATGCTATTTGGGCAACTATTTTAAAATGCCTCCTGATTGGGTAATCAGTTTGCATGGTGAAAACTACATACTAATACAGGTCTGATATTGCATTCTCTATTTTAACCATGCTATCGAATTCCCCGATCAATCTATATTAAGTTTAAATTTTTGACAAAATATTTTTAGCTGGTAAGATAAGAAAAAGTTGATTTCTTTTAATTAACTATAGCATTATAAGCCAAAATCCGTTTTCTTTTTTTTTCTTCAGAAATAACCTAGATTTTATCAAAAGTAAAGTAAAAGTTCTAATTTTCTTACTTTTTTTAGCTGGCTAATGAAAGCAGTACTTTTTAAGGGATAACGAGATCTTTCAATGGCCTAATATTTGAAGGCGAAATTAAATTCAAACTTCTAATTTCTAGTATAAAAGTAAGCTACAATTTGCTTTGGACATAACTTTTTTCGTCAGATCAGCCAATATTTGGTGAGCTAACGATTTCCTTGATCTGTATAACATTTGGAGGCTTATATCAAAATTTTCGTTGCCAGGTTTACACATCTGAATAAGAAGACTTTCAATGCGAAAGAAAATTGGAGGAAACTCACATTGAAAAAATTAAGGTTAAGTGATACTTAATTCAAAGAAAATGTATTATAAGTTTGTAAATCATGCCGTATACATTTGAATGCTAAGTTATGTAAATCATGTAAATTATTATAAATTAATTGTATAATGTTAAATTGACTATTAAATTTTATGTAGATTGAATGTCTCATATCCAACTCTAAGCCCGTCGATCAATGTTAGCGCAACAGGTGACAAAATTTTAAGAACTTTTTTAATTTTTTGTTTTTAATGAGTTTCATAAATTATATAAATAATTGAGCTATTTACTTAGTGTTTTCACTCTAGAGAAAAACTGTCATTATGTTTTTCTTCTGACATTTGTTTGTTCTACATATTATAGTCAATGAAAACACGAAAAACTTTAAGTGTAATACTTTTGAAAGACTTGGAGAGAGATTTAAGTAATAATAGAAGTGCTTGTGAATAAAATTATTTGTTATAGATCCGACAAAAAGAAAAAAAATTCTTCATTAGTCAAATAGTAAAACTCTCAGTTTTTGAAATTTTTATTATCAGTTTCTTTTTAGCTTTGTCTCTGTTACGTCTACTTTCGACTGAATATTTTAATCAGTGATAAAGCTTACTCGCACCTTAGAGCTTTAGCTAGTCATTTGGAATCTTGTCTAAATTTCGATTCACAATAACTTTCTCTGACAAGCTGGTACCCATAGATCTGAAGCTTAGTGAGCTACAAGCCGTCACGGGGGATCGAACCTCAGTTTTCTGCAATGACAGTTCAGTGCTTTAACCACCGAAGCATCGCGGCTATTTATAATATGGTAGTAAATGTATTTCATTCTATGACATTACGATGTAACTTATATTGTTGATAAAAAGCACATTTAATTAGAGAAAATAATTATGAAATTCTTGCTCTTAATAGTTGTTTTCTTTTCAGAAAGAAAAAATGGTGACAGAATGTCGAATCACCTTGATCGCAACATTATCTTTACCTCAAAGTGTTAAAAATAAAATAACAGGAAAATATGCATAGTGTGTTACCGATAACAAGTGATACATGTTTTACAGCATCTCTATTAATAAATCGAAGGTAAGAATTTCGTTAAGTTGGAAAACACATTGGTAAATGTTCGTCTTTTTCAAATTTATTTGTTAAAACGTTGATTTAAAAATAGAAATAGAATATATGTAACTATACACGCAAATATAAATGTGCGATGCGCAAAATCTGATATTGTTATCAGAACTTGTTTTTGAATAAATTGTATCATATTGTTTGCTAATATTTGCAAATCCGTTTATCTTTTAATAGAAATGATATAAAATTGGGCATATATTTAAGCAGTTTTCTGAATAAAAACAAATTATCTCTTAAGTTTTACTTGTTTCGATTTAAAAACTAGTGGATCCTTCTGAGTAAGTTTTTCTAGTCTACTTTTTTTACAGATTTCATTTTCAGCTTTTTGGAATAAATTTGATTTATACTTTATTTTTAAACAACTTCACGCATGATTTTAATAAGATAAAAGCAACTTATTTGATTATAAATAGAAATTTTAATAAAAACAGGTTTCTTTTGCTAGAGAAATGAAATTTTCATAAATAAGAGCTGCCTCTTATTGTCTATGCAGATTTGTAGTAGAGGAATTGTGTTTCAATACTAATGGGAAAGCGTTCCGCATACTTGCTTGCTGTCAACTGAAAGTTAAATATAAAAACTTGCAAGAGGCGATTAAGTACTCTTAACTCATAGGAATATTATCTAACTCTTAGAATCGTTATTTAATTCTTAGGACTGTTATTTTACTCTTAATGTTATTTTTTGCTCAGAACTTATTTCCAGTAATCAAATTGTTTTAACTGGAGAACAGTTTTTAATAATTGTTTATTTGCAGTCTAACCGTAAATTTTAACGAATATTTTTTTCTGCAAGCACAAATTATCTTACATTATATCGATATAGTATCGATATACTTTGTTTACATAAAATGTAAGCAAAGTACTGCCATAACAATAGAAATATAGGGAAGCTTTTAAGCCAGTTATCTATAGACTCGTAATTATAATAATTATAGAATTTAAAATTCTATTCCAATTAGTTCAATCAATTCAGTAGATGTTTCGAAACAAACTAATCTCTGTTTTCTCCCGAAATTAAACTTGTTGTTTATTGCATACACCTTCCCGCACTGTGCTTTTTTAGCTTACGAAAACGTTTTTCTTGGGATAAATATTAAGCTATGATCCTAATATGTACATATATATTTTTGTTTTCATATTTGGTACAGATTCGAAAAATACATAATGAGGGTGGTCTTTAAAAAACACCCTGTAAACGATTATTCAATTTTCAATGATGCTTTTTTTTATACAATATTTTTTATCTTCCTTTCATCAATGTTTCAGAAACCAATCCAGTTAGATTTTGTTTTTCTTAGATTATAGATATACACTCTAAAATGAGGTAAACGATATTTTTTGATCTGGTTATTTAAATTTTATATTAACTTCAATTGTCCACTTTTTACCCAAAAAACTGAGTTAATCAAATTTTGTAAGCTAAAATAATAATTTTTAAATAATAATGACAAAGAATTCTTACATTATTTAGAGTTTTAACTTAAGGAAAGAAGAAATCACGATGAATAATCTTTGAGGCATCAAAGAGACATATTTAAAAATTATGTGTTTTCCGTGAAAGTTGAAGTGTAATGACTTTATTTGAATTCTAAATCGTCTACGCTGTTAGAAATTTCTCAAAAAAAATACTTATACAACACTTTATTTGATTGTTATTTTAACATATTCAAAGAAAACATTCAAATAATCATAACTAAGATATAATTCAAACTGTTCACTGTGAGCAAAAATGCTTATTTACTGCTTTTACATTTAAACAACCAAAATTTAATCGCACCATAGATCTATGTAATGAAGCCACTTAGTTTTTTGCAGATGAGTACGTATTATAGCCGTTCATTCTCATGAACGGATGTTTAAGTCCAAGTGTTTAAACTACAACATTTCCTCCATTCTTTCAACACATATGAAGATTTTTTCATTCCGTGTCCTGTACTTCCCGCAATTGTGAACCTGGGCAATTAGAATTATTGCAGCATCATGAAGTTGCTAAACTATCGTCAATGTCCAGTTAGATTACTTTTTTCTTGGTTTTCAAACATGATTGTTGTAAATGCTTCACAACAGCATAGTTTTGTATTCACCCTGTTTTCTAAAATCATAAAGGTAAAAAATTTTCTTTACCGTAAACTTTACTTTTCGTTGCATGGACAAACTGCTGCTAGCTATTTTTAACTAATGTTAGAATGAAAATTTTACATGTACAATTTAGTTAAAATCTTATCTCTCAGCTTTCTAAAACCTATCTTTTTCCATTCTGAGGAAAAAATACGAATATATAATTTTTTTTATATTTTAATTTGAAAAGAATATGTATTTTAAAATATGCATAATTGTACAAATATTTTTGTTCTATTTGTTTAGATAAACTTCAATCAATAAATGGAATTTGTTTCCTGTTGAAAATAGGAGTACGGAATAAAAGATGTTCGGAAAAGAATAGGTTTAAAAAAAATCAAACATTTACTAAAAATACTCGTAGGTATGTATAACAACAATTTTTAATGTAATAATATAATCAGAGAAGGTCCAAATAAAGTGAATTTAAGGAAAAAACAATGGAATGATATATAATTCATTAAAACCTAAATCCATGTTTAAAATTCATATTTATGCTAATGTATGTAGAAATGTTAAAAAAATTTAGCATTTGTAATAAAATAAAGTTAGATGCAAAAATGTATTTAAATTTTCTTTGAAACTTTATAAATAACAAGGGGTGATTACTTCTAGAGGAGTTAAGGCACATCATCCGAACTAAATTTGTATGGAAACTCATACCCGGAAAGGAGGTTTTGGGTTGCTTCCTATTATGACCTATTCAGAAGCATCGAATTAAACGGTTTTAATAAGAAAGCACCCCTAGCGGCTTATAACCACATTTCCAGGCATGAGTTTCTACGCAGTTCTTATCGTGATGACTTAACTCTCTTAGTAGTTCGCGGCAGCATTTGAGCCAGATATAACGTTTTTAAATTTCACAAAAATAGATTAAAAAAGCTTTGAAACTGTAACCTGGAGGGAGAAACTGATTGCAGATTTGATATCACCGATACAAAAGTATATAAGACACTTCGAGAAATATGCGAAAGAAAACAAAACAAATTTATTCCAATCCGGGTTTATTTTAGAAAATAATCATACTATAAGGTTTTTAGAAAATTGCGGCATTTAGAAACTGCAGCATATAAAAAGATTCAGACAAAACAAGTACCCCAATAAAATTTTAGAAATATTTTATCCTTTTGAACTATGAATTCATAAAGAACACACTTAACGGAACCGAATACTTTCCGGAAGTGTATTTTAAAATAGCATTTCTAAATTAGAAGAATGGTGATCACAAACAGAATACTTCTGTTATTTTCGTTAGACTCAAAATAGCACCACGTATATTCTGCAAACTGAAGCTCTGGATCCGCAGCTTAAGCAGAACGTACCGCCATTTTGGTAAAATCAACTCTCAATGTAGAAATACGGAAATCTATCCTTAAACGCCATTTTTTTTTTCAAAATTGGTTAATTGATGGTAAAATGGTGGCTTAGAGATCGTTTCCCCAATATGATCAGTTCAGAAGTACACCACAAAACAATTCGAAATAAGATCTAGCTTCTAGCGAATGAAGATATTACAGGGTTCCTATGCTATTTTAATCTCGTAGATGTGATCTAACTCCCTTTGAAGTCTGTTGCACCATTTTTGAGATCATTTTTAAACTTTATTTCGTCAAAAAATGTTCCTTAAAAACTGTAGTTTGGGGCGAGAAACCAATTGCAAATTTAAAATCAGTGAAATGAAAATATAAGATTTGTTAAAAAATCTCATGCAACAGAAAATTAAAAAAAAAATTCCCCTGTATAATTTCTCACAACAAAAAGAAAAACAGTTCTAAAAAAATTTCTTATTATTAATGAAAAGGTGTGTAAAAAAAGGTATTTATATCAACATAATCATTGCAGGTAAAATAAAATGACTTCCAGAAAGAAAATTCAGGCACCATGGCTGCCGAAGCCTGTTTGGTACAATTTTCCTATGACTAAAGGCCTCCGTCATCACCGAACAGCAGTTGGAATCATATTAGCTGCCAACAGTAAAATGGAATGTGTTTTCATGAGTCAGTTTCTTGACCAAATACGAGTACGTCTACTCAACGATGACCGTAAAACAGAAGGCAATTTTGCTGTTAACAATTCCCCACCAGGTCGAGCATCAACTGTCAGCATTAACTCCGTAAGTGTTCCATTCATAGATTGTGAGTACCTTAATGATCCTCCAGATTATAGTCGCGATATCAATATAAGCTATCCATCAAATTCAAAAATTCTTCCCATCTTTCGTTTTGGAGACAATTTAGAAGATTTCTTCAAACTCTGGGATACCCAAGATGCAGAATTCGCTTACGTAGAATCAGATTACTTTGGTCTCCTAATACCGAAAGTGGACAAAGAGACTGCGAGGAAGCTACCTGGTGGAAAAAATCTTAATCAGTTAATTACTTTCTACGACCTTATATTTACTACCTACAGTGACTTGATAGGGTTGTCATTTGAAGAAACTGGCACCAATAAGAACGTAAGAAACAGGTTTTTTCTGAAAGCTGACAAAAATGGATATGGGTTGGCATATTACGGTCACGAGTTTACGGCTGTGAATTCAGGATCAATGAAATCCTTCTGGTTGGATGTCAGTCCAACAAATTGGGGGGCGTTGCATGAAATAGGTCATGGACATGAATTACAAAGTATAGGCGATGAAACATTATCAGTTAGTGAAGTGTGGAACAATATTCTATGCTTCTTTTATCAAGTCATCGCGTTTGGAAAAGATATGCCATGGAAAGGTTCGAAACAAAATGAAATGAACCTTGCTGGAATACTCAGAAAAGAAACCGAAGTTGAGAGTTGGGATTTAATACAGAAATTGTCCTTTTTGACGCACATGTTTTTTAAAGCTGGTCGGAAATCTTTTACGCGTTTCAATCAACTGACTCGCGAAGAATTTGATGACCGTCCTTATTATGCTAGTGGAACATTCTTAGTAGAAAAACTGATGCACTTTTTTGCAATCGAGTTTGCTGTTGATGTTTATCCCTTTATGAAACTGGCAAAAGCAGCGATACGAGAAGAAGAGCTATATGAGCATTACTATGTTTTATCCAGTGTAGCCTATCCTCTGAATTACATCATAAGCGATCTCAAGGAAATGCATAATGTTTATTCCAATCTAGGTCTACTGTACTTATCTAGTTTGGTTACTCCATCAGATTTGAGTTACACTAAACTCAAAAATGATTTCACTGTTAACATAGATAGCCAAGTACTTGATGTCTTGTCCGGTAATACATTAAAACTGATGGATGGATCTCGAACTGTAACTGAGCAAAAAATTCTGAGTCAAAATATTGATTTTAAGGATGTACCTGTAGGGGTATACAAGATTTTTATTGAGCCAAATGCTAAGAATACAAAACTTGCCTATAATGATTTTTATGCCATAGTTCATGCCAATAAACCCAATAAACTACTCCTTTCAGCTAAGGTAATGAAGGAACCTTCTCTTCCAACTGACAAAATTAAATTTCTTGCGTACAGTGATGAAGAATTCGCAACTCTCACAGCAAATCCTTTAAAGAAATTAATAAAGTTCCGATTTTACAAAGCAAACCCTAATGCTTCTTTTAAATCCCAGACGTACGCAAGTGTAATTATAAAGAATCAGAAAAACGAAGTTATTTTTAGCAGAATTATAGAGGGCACTAGTAGTAACACTGGATCTTTCGACATACCTATGGAAGGAGAGCTGCAAATTGAAATATTTCACGCGGAAACACGGATTCGCCGCCTACAAATTGACGATCCAATGATGGATGTCATCATAGATCGTAATAGTTTGACAAACTATTTCACTGTAAATGAACTAGGCTTTCAAAACAAATACAAGATTTCACCGAAAGATTTGTTAGAAAAGAATTTCTTGAGGAAGATCGAATTTAAAGCAAGTAAAATTAAAAGTAAGATGTCCTTGTATGTAAGACCTCATTGCCAGCCCAAATATAATATACTTTTAGCTGTGGAAACTTTTGAACGTTTGTTCAGGAATAACAGCGTCGATAATAGTCTAAGAGATCAATACAAAGATTGTTTGCCATCCCCTTAAGATTCTTAAGATAACGGCCCTGAAGTAGAGAAAAATATTTAATTATTTTATTTATTTTAAAACTTTAAAAAAATATTAAACTAGAAATTTAAGGAAAGTTATAAAACCGCAAGAAAATGGAGAAGCATGTCTGGAAACAACCTTACAGTTCACTAAAAATGTAGGAGACATCTAATTTCAATATGGAATTGAATTTCATTATTCGTATTTCACTTCAGTATTCTCTTCTGTAAATGTAAACAACATCGATCAACTCGAAGTATTGCGTAATTATTATGGTGAATAAAGAAATAGTTATTTGAATGATATTTTATATCTTTATGCTATACGTTATAAAAGTATTATTATAATTCAAAAAATTAACAATAAATCTATTTGAAGATTAGGATAACAATAAGATATTTCTGTATGTTCTTGTATCGATATTTATATATTTTTAATTTGTTTCTTTTTCAATTACATTATATTGTTTGTCTTATATTAAAAAATTTGTATATTTTTGAAATCTTGTCAGAAAGCAATTTTTATTTTTCAAAAATTCCTTGCAATATGTTTCACGATGACAAGAAATTATTCCATATTTATGAGCAGATTTGTTATATTTTTAATCTTCACGCATTGCAATTTATATATTTTTTGAAATTCTATCTATTTATTTTCCTAATAAAGTAAAGTGTTTTGTTATTTGGTTATTGTTTTTATATAATTGAAATATTTTTCCTATAACACATTTTATGTTCTTCAAATGTTTCTTTCTACGCTTTTTTGTAATAAGATGAAATATTAAAATTGCAATGCAAAATTCTGATATATTTTTTCAAACTATTTGTGATGAAACTATTTGTGATCAAACTTGTATACTTCTAAAAGTTAAATTTAAAATTCATGCAAATTGAAATTTTGTGTTAAAATTTTGAAATCTATTTATAATACAATATTTATTTTTTGAATTATTTAATTCATAGTTATGATATGTTTTAAAACTCAATAAAAGTTTAATATTAATGCTAGGTTGTTGTATGTTTTATGCATGTAATGAACAATTGAGATAAATTTAACGTACCAAATCACTGTTTATGAGAAACAGATTCGATTTGTCACTTGCATACATTATGAAATTCTTTTAATATAATACTAAATTCAGTGTTTTGCCATTTTGGTAAGTTTTAAAATCCTTGTCAATAGTGAAGTCGAAAATCTAAAATTTAAATTGCTGTCGAGATGAAACAAATTCTGCCTGTTTTGAGAAGTTAATTTTGAGATTGATACAGAGAGATAATGCAGTATAATGTTTTTTTTGTCGCTTAATCGAATGTAACTAAATACGAATCTAAAGGGCTAATATTCTAAAAGCTGAAATAGATTGTTTTTAACATAAAGTACTATTTTTAAGTTGCACTTATTATGAAAAAAATCCTCATAACTTCAGGACTATTAAACCTATCAGCTCGAACTTTATCTCAATCAATTCTGTTTAGCGGAAAACACACCGTACTTACTTGTTCATATAGTAGTCTTAAAGTTACACAAAGTAGTTAGAAACACAAAGTCTCACGTAAGTATTATTAACATTCTCATACTAGACAGCAACATCGCACATAGTTAACTATCCGATATTCTTTGTTAAATATCCAAACAGCAACGTATCAATCATCTTGCAATTACTGTCGTAGTTATATCCATTTAGTTTATTATCCTTGAAGATATTAAAATGTAAGTAAGAATAAAAATATTCTACGTTTAAAAACTATATCATCAATGTCTGTTTAACTATAAATGCCTAGATAACGATGATCCAAGTGACACAAAATCGAAGTGTATGATAAAAACTAGAGAAAATCTCTCTAAATTATCCTGGTGAACTCTTAAAGTATTTTAAAAAGGAAATTATTATTTCTTTTTAATCGCTCAAAAATAAGTAGAGAAATTTTGCTGGTTCTCACGGCTTGAGGGAAAAACTTGAAATAATAATTATTGCATGCTTTTATCTAAAAATGGAACCAAAAGGCGGATGTGAGTAATAAAATATGAGAATTCGTTTAGTTTTCAATAATAAATTAGGAAGGAGAATTAATATGAAGAAATAACATAAAAAAGATTAGTTTAAGCTTGTAATGACACACCCCAAAATGTGAATTACTATCTAAAAAATTTAAGAAAAAAAGTGCAATACACAGGAAACTTTGTGAAAAGCGCAATTAAGATGAAAGAGACACATACAGTTAATATATGAAAGTAAAAAGAATTGTAAAAAACACTCTTTTGTAAAACTTATAAAAATTTTCACAATTGAAATGTAATAGAAAAAAAATTCTATAGTAGTGTTACCAAAATATTGAAGAATTTTAATTTTAATTTTTCATAGTTTTTCTGACTTTTTTTCAGTTTTAAAAATGTTTCTTTAAAGATCACGATTAAATTTTTCCCTAACAAATATCATAAGAAGTCAATTCAACAAAGTTTTCTATCGAAATGTTAAATTTTTATATACATTTTAAAAACGCAAAAATTCGAAAACATAAAAGGCAAAAAAAATTTTTTTGACATATTTTGTTATCGGAAAGAAAACTCAATCTGAAATTAAACTTCAGATTATTATTAAAAAAATTTGTTCATTGGTCGTTATTTTGAAGTTCAGGACTTTAGTGTTGCTTAAGAAAATGACTTCGAGAAATTTTTGACAGAGGATGAGTAAATGGACAGTGTCAATCATCCATGAAAAATTTAGTTACCGAGCGAGAAGTCAAATTGCATTCGTTAGTTACTTCTTTTAATAATTTAGGCAAAGGAATTTCTTTTTATCAAAAATCATTAATTTTACATTTTAAGCAAAGTTATAATAGTTTGTCCTTAATATTCAACTTTTCCATTTGTTTCCGGTTTATAGGTTGAAAATATAATAGAAAAATTTTAATTTTTGAAACTTTTTAGAATGAGAAGATATAAATGATGCGTTACGAGTTTGAATGTGGAAAAAAATGGTGCAAAAAATTAAACTATGCTTTTGTTGTTACAGATTTAGTCGCACAAGACCAAATATATCGAGTATGATAATCAATCATTAAGGAAGGTTAAATAGTTTTAGTAAAATTATAACAATTAAAACCGCCTATACTAACTATCGCAATTATTTTGCGAGGTTTGTCAACTGGGGAAATTGCTTGAAGTAATGCAAATCGTTTTTGTCTAGGTTTTTTATTTATTTGACAAGTATGACAAAGTTTATTAAAATATGTAATATCTGAAGTAATAGTTTCCCAGTACTAAACAGGAGAAAGAAAATTAATTGTTTTTGGAATCCCATGATGAACTAATTCTTTTTTGAGTAATTTCAATTAATTTAGGTCTTAAGGAAAAAGGAATGACAGTTTTCGTGAAACTCTTTTTACATAAGCATAAAACATTATCAATTTCATTGAAATTTCCAACTAAATTATCGTTTTGTTGTGCTTCACGAATTTCGCCTAAATACCAAAGATGTGACATTCCGTAATTTTATCAATTTTATCATTAATTTTATCAATATTAGGTCTTCATTATTATCAATATTAGGTCTTCATTATTATCATTATTAGGTCTTCAATATTAGGTCTTATGAAGCCGTTGCCGAGAGGTGGGATAAGAACAGGTCTTCGGTCAGGGAATAGGATGTCAATGATTTTTTAAATATTGCCAAGTGAACGATCATTCCAAGTGACACAAAATCGAAGAACACAAGCATAAAAATTATCCTTGTGAAATCTCATACAAAAAGTTAATAATTTTTTCTTGCACATCAAAATGGCTCAAAAATGGTTCTTCTGTAAGTTTAGTTTCCTTGTCTGACACTAAAAACATAGTTATTTTTCTGTCTAAACTAGAAGTACTAAAGTCCTCCATAATGTGAAACCTGCAAATGACCTAGTGTGGGTATCTTAATCCTGATTGGTTTTTGAAACATAACATTTGCTATAATAGTTCTTTACATTCTGTTTCGAGTAAACCAAGGAAGTCAAATATCAATTCTCTTAAGTTACCCATTCTATTTTCTTTCACAAAGATTCTTTCAGGAAGATTTCAATTGTTTCACTATATATTTCTTTCCTCGCAACTTCGATGAATAATTCGTTTGTTTGGCTTCGTACCTGTCTTTGTGCTAAGTAAGAAATAGAATAGAAATCCTTCTTGCGAAAGAATCTTTGTGAAAGAATATAAAATGAATCATTGTAAGAGGATTGATATTTGATGGGCTTGGCTTAGTCGAAATATAATAGAAAGAACAGTTACTAACGTAAGCTAATGCCAAGTTTTAATAACCAATAATCCTCAAAATGCTCACACGACGTCACCAGCAAGTATCCCATTGAAATTAAAAATAATTGGTTATGCATTCAAATGCAAAATTAATAAAAATGTTGTACTTATTGCTTTGAAGAAACGCAAAATAGACTACTTAACGTAGCCACTACGTAAACTATCTTTGAAACCAACGATTCTTAATTAATTTATGTAATATTTGCATATTGAAATAAGCTATGTACTAAAGACAAAATGTATTCGTTAAGAAGAACCGTTAAAAACTGCCATAGTATTATTGATGACAATATTTAATTAATATTGATTATATGTATTTTTTTATTATTTAAAACCGTACAAACGCAATCGTACGTAAATAACATAATTGAATAGCTGACCCAATTGTGAGTTTACGACTACCAATGTTCAACTCCGTAGCCTTGTAATTTTCAACTCAATCCAGAAAATAAGGGAACTTCTGGATCAAGTATGAAGATAAATTTGCCTTTATACAGGACTTTTTGATGGGAATAACCCTTTTACAGTTAGCTTGGCGCAAGGGGACTCTAACGCATGATCCTTCTACCTTTAAAAGATATTTTACATCAGCATTGTGGTTGGTGCGGGCAGTGTGCGGAATTTGTATCGACCAGATATTGCTGGGATTCGAACCCGGTTCACCTTATTGGAAAGAGAATGCTCTCTCTCCTAAGCCACCGCGGCTCTGTAACGCTGATTAGCGCATAATACGTTCAGCCTACGTCTCTGTGCTCCCTATATTTGGATTCTTCCACTCATTTATACTTTGCTCTCTTGAAATCTGTTTGTATTTTTTTGACCAAGTCATTCCTGATCTACCTCTTTTCCTTCTTCCATCATGGGTCCTGGAGAGAGAATCGTGCGTTAATTTTTTTCTTGGCATTTTAAGTACATGTAAATTCCATTTCCACTTTCTCTTGTTGGTTTGTTCGTCCATTGTAATAAGGTTGGCTTTGTCTGATTTTTTTTTTAAAATTTCTTATTTTTACGTAGCAAAAGAGTATGAAAACTTCTTTAAAGCAATTTTTCTTTTTTGAAAATTTGCAAGCTACTGGATGTCTGACTTTCTAAGGGAAAAGTTTTCAGATCCATAAATATTAACGTAATCTTCTAATCACGCACCTGCTTATTACGACATTTTATTGTTTACGTTTACAGCCAGTTTAACTGTATGATACTCGAGTTAAAGGGGCACTAATAAGGAGGCCTGTATGAACTACACCGTAAAAAATTCCGGATAAAATTACATTATAAACTACCGGCACTTTATGTACACCATCCATAAAATTCATTTTTACAGTTAAATATTATACCGTAAATTTTCGCAAAAATATTTACTTAATTAAAGATTTAATAATTTTAAGGTAATAACTACTGTAAAAATTAACGGTTCATCAGTTTTTTGATCAGTAACATGTTCCGGAGAAAATGGAATTTACTGTAAAAAGTACCCACATTCAGGGTGCAGGTACGTCTTACCGTGATTTGATACATAATTTTTTACAGTGTACACTCTATAACAAAAAAAAGACGCACCAAGTAACAATCATCCGATTGCTTTGAAATTTCGTATACATGAACATTTTGAACAGATATGGCTGGAATGATGCCGACTGGGGACGTATAGTCTTTAGCGACGAATCCAGCTTCCAACTGTGTCCTGACGATCATCGAAGACGTGTTTGGAGACGCACAGGGCAGAGGGGGGATCCTGCCTTCACTATTGCACGCCACACCGGCCCTCAACAAGGCATTATGGTCTATGGTGGCATTTCCTTTGACAGCCGGACCCCTTTGGTCGTCATTAGAGGTACATTTACTGCACAGCGGTACGTCGACGACATCCTAAGACCTGTTTTGCTACAGTTCCTTTTGCAGCGCCCTGGGCTGGTTTTTCAGCAGGGCAATGCCAGATCACATACGGCACGTGTTGCTAAGAACTATCTGCAAGTTTGTCAAACTCTTCCTTGAACTGCTAGATCTCTCTCCCATCGAGCATGTCTGGGATATGATGGGAAGGGGAATTGCATCTGGCACGGAATGTTGATGACCTTGTTCGACAATTGGATCGAATTTGGCAGGAAATACCGCAAGAGACCATCCGGAAGCTTTATCGGTCTATGCCACGCCGTGTGGCAGCTTGTATCCGGGCTAGAGGCGGGTCAACACCTTATTGAACTTGTTACTGTAACTTTGCAATAAATTATTCAATTGTTCTGAAATTTTAATCATTTACTATCCTGTACATTGTCATCCCATCCACTAATTTTCGTTTCAATCGTACAACTCCTTCTTGGTGCGTCGATTTTTTTATTATAGAGTGCATATAAAATTCCTGTTCATAAGTACTTCTTTTATTACTGTTTCAGAATCATTTTTGCTTGGTAACCTTAAACTGAAATTTATGCTTCTTGAGCAACTATTTGAGCACGTTTCCGAAGTAGCCAGGCAGTTCGTGGGTTAAAAACCATCACTCGAACACTTTTAAATCTTTAGAAAATGTAATTGAACTTCTTTTATTTTATGTATGTTATTTGAACAACTATATTAAGAAGATTCTCAAGCAGTCGAACAGTTTGCATACTAGAAATCACCTGCCGAACATCTTTAAAAGAAAACAAAATGTTATTGAATATACGGTAGGGTAAACCAACCAGTGAAGGAACACTACCCAGTGAAGGAACATTTCATATATATTGATTAAAAATAAGAATTTGAGAGTTTTTCTTTAGAGTGTTTGGTAACAATAGCTTACTGCCAAACAATAGGAAGTCATCTAGCAATGTTTTGGATTACCTGGTCATATAGACTTCTCGGGAAAAAAATTTTGAATTTGTTATTATCTCTGCAAAACCTTGTTTCCTTGAAAATATTATAAGGTGAGTGTTTGTATTTATATGTTTGAAGTGGAATTAATCGCATGTAATAGTTTTATTTTTCTCACTGTGAAAAAGAGAATTCAAAATATAGTTATTGATGTTATGTTTTATTTTTTTAAGCATCATAATATAATAAAGTACTGAGATAAGGGGGTGTTTATTCACTGGATCACCAAACTATGAAAAACCAGTGAAGGAACAAGTGTTCCTTTACTGGTTTTTTTTCTAAGTTAATGAAAATAAAAGATAAACTTTAATTTTCTTGTACCTTTAGTGATGTTCCGCATCAAAAGTATGTTAAAAATACGAAAAACAACTTTTAACCAGTGAGGGAACATGTTCCTTTACTGGGCATAGATTTCCCAGTGAATGAACAGTATGTGTTAATATGTTGACACTTTAATTTTCAATTCCTGATTGCAAAAAAAAGTTTAAATTTCCAGGTATTTATATGTTATAATTTCAAGAAAAGGCTTGTTTTTAAATATTTGTATTGCTTATAAATTCATAAAGAGCATTAGAAAATAACTAAAATTAAGTGTTCCTTTACTGGGTGTTCATTCACTGGTAAGAGCTGTTCCTTTACTTGGTCTTCTTACTACTTGTTATTTGAATCTCCAAAACTTTAAAACAATCTTATGGAAGTTCTCTAAAATTTTTTTACGTAATTTTTCAATTAGTAACAAATATGTTGACACTGTCATTTAACTAAAATTACGAATTTTTAAGTTAATATGATTTTTTAAAAGGCAAGCAAAGCATAAGTGTTCCCTCACTGATTAGTTTACCCTACTTTATTTTTAAATTCATGTATGATATTCGGACAACTATTTAAAAATGCTTTCTTATTGGGTAATCACACACACACACACCAACATTTAACCCGTGAAAACTACCTGCTGGATACTAATACAGGCCTGATACAGGAGCCTGAAATTTTGCAAGTTTCTCTATTTTAACCATGCTATCAAATTCCCCCTAAATCCATACAGCTTTAAGTTTTTGATAAAACATTTTTAACTGGTAAGATAACAAAAAGTTTTGGTTTGATTTATTTCAATTAACTAGCATTTTACGCCAAAGTTCGTTTTCATTTTTTTTTCAGAAATAGCCTAGATTTTATCAAAAGTAAGAGTTCTGTTTTTCTTATTTTTTTTAGCTGGCAAACGAAAGGGAAACTTTTTAAGGGATAACGAGATCCATCAATGGTTTTCCTCAATATTTGATGGATCTTTCAATATTTGGTGAGCTAATGATTTCCTATAACTGTATAAAATTTGGAGGCCTATATCCAAATTGTGGTTGCCAGGTTCACACATCTGAATAAGAAGACTCACAATGTGAAAGAAAATTGGAAGAAACTCACAGAAAAAAAATTAAGGTTTAGTGATACTGAATTTGAAGAAAATATTATAGGTTCGTGAATCGCTTCTAAGGTAAATAAACTACGTAAATCATGTAAATTATTATAAATTAATTGTATATTGTTAAATTGACTATCAAATTTTATGTAGATTGAATTTCTCATATCCAACTCTTAGCCTGTTGATCAATTCTGTCACAACAGGTGACCAAATTTCAAGAACTTTTTTTAAAAAAAATTGAATGAGTATCATAAATTATATAATTAATTGAGCTATTTACTTAATATTTTCACTCTAGAAAAGAACGTCCATGTTTTTCTTCAGACATTTGTTTGTTTTACTTATTATCAATAGTCGATGGAAACACGAAAAACGTGAAGTGCAATATTTTTGAAAGACTTGGAGAGAGATTTAAGTAATAATAGAAATGATTGGGAATGAAATTATTTGTTATAGGTCCGACAAAAGGAGAAAAAATTTCGTCATTAGTCAAATAGTAAAACTCGTAGTTTTTAAAATTTTTATTGTCAATTTCTTTTTAGCTTTGTCTCTGTTAAGTCTACTTTAGACTGAAACTTTCAATCAGTGATAAAGTTTGCACGCACCTTACACCTTTAGCTAGTTACTTGGAATCTTGTCTAAATTTCGATTCACAAAAAATTTCCCAGACAAGCTGGTACTCATAGATCTAAAGCTTGGTGGGTTCAAGCAGCCACTGGGGATCGAGCCCCAGTTTTCTGCAATGACAGTTCAGTACTTTAACCACCGAGGCATCGTGGCTATTTATAATATGGTAATAAATGTATTTCATTCCATGAAATTATGTATTACATTCCATGTATGGAATTATGTATTTCACTCCATGAAATTCTGATGTAACTTATATTGTTGATAAAAAACACATTTAATTAGTGAAAATAATTATGAAATTATAGTTGTCAAAAGTTTTTTTTTTTCAGAAAAAAAAAATTGTGGCAGAATAACGAATCACCTTGATCGTAACATTATCTTTTCCTCAACGTGTTCAAAATAAAATAACAGAAAAAAATATATAGTGTGTTATCGATAACAAGTAATCGATAACATGTTTCACAGCATCTCTATTAAAAAATCGAAGGTAGGAATTTTATTATGTTGGAAAACACATCGGTAAATGTTCGATTTTTTCAAATTTATTGGTTAAAACGTTGACTCAAAGATAGAAATAGAATATATGCAATTATACACGCATGTGCGATGGGCAAGTGTGTTATACACAAATGTGCGATGGGCGAAATCTGATATTGTTATCAGAACTTGTTTTTGAATTAATTGTATCATATTGTTTGCTAATAATTGCAAATCTGTTATCTTTTAATGAAAATGATATAAAATTGGCATATATTTCTACAGTTTTCTGAATAAAAACAAATTATCTCCTATGTTTTACTTGTGGCTTCAATTTAAAAACTTGTGGATCCTTCTGAGTAAGTTTTCTAATTCGTTTGCGTACAGATTTCATTTTTAGCTTTTGGGAATAAATTTGTTTTATATTCTTTTAAGCATTTTTGCGCATGATTTTAATAAGGTAAGATACAACTTATATGATTATAAATAGAAATTTTAATAAAAACAGGTTTCTTTTGTTAGAGAAATGAAATTTTCATAAATAAGGGCCTTCTCTTATTGTCTACTAGCCGCCTAAGGCAGCCAGCTGTCCGCCACGCTGAAGGTTTTCACAAATAAAGTTTTTTAAAACGTGCAGGAAATCTGAAGATTAGTGGACAATTAAAGTGTTCCTGTCCTGCAATTTTGTCTTCATATCCAGTTCTGCTGCAGATGTGTTATAGCTCTTGAGGATGTTTGAAATTCGCGATCGCAACGCTCGAGTACGCCATCTAGCGGGAGACTGAAAATATCGGACATTAGTTCCCACAAAACCATTGGCAACGACGGACGCCATTTCATTAGCAGCAAATAAGAAGCAAAATTTCCCTAAGGAAAAGGTAGAACTTCTTGAAAAAACTAATCAGAACATGCCAAACATTGAAGCAGAACACGCCAAGCATTTGAAGAACAATTTCTGGATAATTTTTACCTTTCTATTACCAACAACATAACTTCCAATTTCATGATAACTTGCTGTTACAGATTGTGTGCATTACGGTAAAATAATTTTTTCTGTCTTCAATTCATTACAAATTAAAGTGAATTCAGCATTGCTTTCGTCATTCCAATGAATAAATAAGAATTCAGAATATGCACAGAACTGTATAATATGTAGTTATAGAATATTGTTCTTCTTTATAGAACAGTATATATTTCTGTATCTATTATTCGTAAAACAACAATAAAGAATCATCCGAACTACTTGAAATAGATTCATTTGTGCTGATTATTAATAAATTTGAATCGTTTTCTTGGTAATTATTATTTTGTTTTGAAGGAATAATTTCAACTAGAATTCAGCTATTCTGTTTTTAGCTACATATTCAAATTCATATCAATTATAAAATTTTACTGTGTAGTATGTTATCTAAAAGTAATGAAGGGATAAACTATGCATATATTATTTGAGAATAAAGTTTTCAAACAAGGAACTTATCATTTTGGAATTCTCCGGGAATTATAAATCAGGTAAGTGCAATGATTTTTACAATAAAAAATTTGCTTGTAAATATTTTTTTTTTCATTTGATGTTGGTTCTCTACAGAATGGTTTTTTACGTCTGGTTAAGAACTATAAGAATAATAAAAAAAGAAACAATATGAAAGTTTTTATTTCAATGTAAAGAATTCTTAAAATCGTTTTTTTATCCTAAGAATTCTTTATTTTCCGTTTTTTAGTTTATAATTTTTTGATAAAAATTGTTCTCAAAATACTTTTTCTGAAAAATTAAATGGTATAACATTATGTGTTTATGTATACTTCTTGTATATTCCAATGTTTGAAGTAATATGATTCAGAAAAGTATGGAATAAAAATTCGGTACTTACTTATTAACGCTACCGCCGCTACAGATTTGGCGGTTTTTAAGTGCCGCCAATCTACACTTAAAATTTTTGCGACAATTCATGAAATAAAACACTTTATTTAAAATCAAAATAGTCAATCGGATTTCGGTGGAAAATGAGCCGATATAGAGTTTAGCATAGATTCAAAACAATCATATCGCCATATGAACTCTGATAAATAAGATTCCAAATGAAATAACATTTCCAAAACGTACGTTTACCAAGATAAAGTTTTATGTTGTGGGAATTGGTACATTTTCGTTTTTTCGGTAAAATATTTCCCTCCTGAAAAAATAAAATTGCTTCTTGTTTTGTTTTTGGCAAATCCCAAAGACGAATTTTCGTAGCACTAAAAATGGCGACAAAAAAGAATTGTTTTTTTTTGTTTTTGTTTCGTCAGCATTCTTTATTTTACGTTTCTTAGTTTCTAAATAATGATTTTTATTGAAACTTGAAATTTTTTGATAAAAATTGTTGTCAAAAAACTTTGCTTACAAAATTAAATTTCATAAAATTATGAGGCTTATGTATACTTTTTGTTCATTTTAATTTTTGAAGTAATATGATTCTTAAAACTATAGAATGTAAAGTTTAAATGGGCCTTTCATGTTATATCATTAAATTTAGTAATACTATTTCTCGGGAAATTAGGTTTTAACTCTTATAAGAAATATACATATTTTTTTCTGTTAATGTACAAATATTTTTCCGATGCGTTTTGGATATTCCTTCTCTAATAAAAAGAGATACCATTTAGTTTTCGTTTGCAGAAGAAAGAATATCAAGCATTTTTCTTTTTTAAATTTAATTAGCCACAATAAAGAAGGAACGTTGCAATGCTACACGCTACGTTAACGACGTCTCCAGAGTAACTGAATGACGGTTCATATAGAAATCGCAGGTAAGCGGCTCACACAACAACGCCCCCTATAGTTCGTTGCGATCGCGAATTATATAGCTACAACGCTTAAGAAAAAAAAAACTAAAATGCTAAATACATGAAAAGAACACGAAAACGAATAAATTTTTTATGGTATCAATTTCTATTTCTATATAATTTTTTATGGTATCAAATTCTATTTCTATATCTGTTACGTCAAGCACTCAGGTATTATAATTTGATCTAGTTGTGCTTGTATAATTTTGATCTAGTTGCGCTTTCTACGTCATTTTGTTAACATCGTTTGGTTTGTTATTTAACATCGTTTGGTTTGTTATTTCTAAGTTAACTTTCAAAAAATTGGCTGGCATCAGCATTTTTATTCTTTAAGTTGCTTATTTTTTCTTTTGGAATTCGTTCCTTTTCAGCAAAATGTTTTTCAACCTAATCGAATTCTTTGCCGACTGTTCTCTGTATATATAAAGAAAATAAAGTAAATATTTTTAAAGTGTTGTGAAAAGAATTTTTAGTTGTACAAAGTACTACAATATCGCTACAAAAATTATCGTCTTCGCTTAAGAAAAAAAAAAAAAAATAGAGCGTGGAAAGAAGAAGAAAAACTTATTATAACAATTATGAACAGCGACAAATATATCAAAGCGAAGCGTTCTATTTACGTATCGAATATGTTGCCACATTTTTAATATAAAAGTTAAACTTTTCTCCACTTTAATAAATGTAAACTAATGCGAACTTTACAATTAAATTATTAATTCCTTCGTATATCATTGGATTAAGTTGTCGAAAATTAATATTTCAATTGTAAGGTTCGCATTAGCATACATTTATAAGAGTGGGGAAAAGTATATGCATTTTTTAATTCGCGATCGCAACGCTCGAGTACGCCGTCTAGCGGGAGCCTGTAAATATCAGACATTAATTTATCACGTTTTCATTTAGTTCCATCAAAGTCATTGACTGAATCAGACGCCATTTTTTAGCAGCAAATAAGAAGCAAAATTTCCCTAAGGAAAAGGCCGAAGAACTTGAAAAAAATCTCCAGAATATTAGTAAATCTTTCAGGAACAGAACATGCCAAACATTTGAAGAAAAATTCCTCAATAATTTTTTATTTCTATTATCAACAAACTTGCAACTGATGACTTCCGATTTCGGATACTGTTACAGATGTGTGTATTAAGGTAAAATGCATTTCTTCTGTCTTCAATTCATTACGAATTAAAGTGAAGTCAACATTGCTTTCGTCATTCCAGTGAATAAATATGAATTCAGAACATACAGAATTGTAATAGTTATAGCATATTCTTCTTCGTTATAAAATAGTATATATTTTTGTATCCATATAATTCGGAAAACAACAATAAAAAATTATCCAATTTACTTGAAATAGTGCCATTTGTGTTGATTTTTAATTAATTTGAATCGTTTTCTTGGTAAGTTTTTTTTAGTTTTGAAAGAATAGATCATTTCAACTAGAATTCAGCTGTTCTGTTTTTAAGATACATATTCAAATTCATATCAATTATAAAATTTTGCTGTGTAGTATGTTATCTAAAAGTAATGAAGGGATAAACTATGTATCTATTATTTGAGAATAAAGTTTTCAAACAAGGAACTTATCATTTTGGAATTCTCCGGGAATTATAAATCAGGTAAGTGCAATGATTTTTACAATAAAAAATTTGCTTGTAAATATTTTTTTTCATTTGATGATGGTTCTCTACAGAATGGTTTTTTACGTCTGATTAAGAACTATAAGAATAATAAAAAAAGAAACAATATGGAAGTTTTTATTTCAATGTAAAGAATTCTTAAAATCGTTTTTTTATCCTAAGAATTCTTTATTTTCCGTTTTTTAGTTTATAATTTTTTGATAAAAATTGTTCTCAAAATACTTTTTTTGAAAAATTAAATGGTATAACATCATGTGTTTATGTATACTTCTTGTATATTCCAATGTTTGAAGTAATATGATTCAGAAAAGTATGGAATAAAAATTCGGTACTTACATATTAACGCCACCGCCGCTACAGATTTGGCGGTTTTTAAGTGCCGCCAATCTACACTTAAAATTTTTGCACAATTCATAAAATAAAACACTTTATTTAAAATCAAAATAGTCGATCGGATTTCGGTGGAAAATGAGCCGATATAGAGTTTAGCATAGATTCAAAACAATCATATCGCCATATGAACTCTGATAAATAAGATTCCAAATGAAATAACATTTCCAAAACGTACTTTTACCAAGATAAAGTTTCATGTTGTGGGAATTGGTACATTTTCGTTTTTTCGGTAAAATATTTCCCTCCTGAAAAAATAAAATTGCATCTTGTTTTGTTTTTGGCAAATCCTAAAGACGAATTTTCGTAGCACTAAAAATGGCGACAAAAAAGAATTGTTTTTTTTGTTTTTGCTTCGTCAGCATTCTTTATTTTACGTTTCTTCGTTTCTAAATAATGATTTTTATTGAAACTTGAAATTTTTTGATAAAAATTGTTGTCAAAAAACTTTGTTTACAAAATTAAATTTCATAAAATTATGAAGCTTATGTATACTTTTTGTTCATTTTAATTTTTGAAGTAATATGATTCTTAAAACTATAGAATGTAAAGTTTAAATGGGCCTTTCATGTTATATCATTAAATTTAGTAATACTATTTCTCGGTCATTAGGTTTTAACTCTTATAAGAATATACATATTTTTTTCTGTTAATGTACAAATATTTTTCCGATGTGTTTTGAATATTCCTTCTCTAATAAAAAGAGATACCATTTTGTTTTCGGTTGTACAAGAAAGAATATCAAGCATTTTTCTTTTTTAAATTTAATAAGCCACATTAAAGAAGGAAAGTTGCAATGCTACACGCTACATTAACGACGTCTCCAGAGTAACTGAATGACGGTTCATATAGAAATCGCAGGTAAGCGTCTCATACAACAACGCCCCCTATAGTTCGTTGCGATCGCGAATAGTTTTTTGAATATGGCTCTTTGAAGACGAAAAAGCAGACGAAAAGCATAGACTTACAAAATGACTGATAACTAAATAACTAATCCAAATTTTTAAAAAAGAAAAAAATACTTCTTCATTATGTCAAAACACAATTATGTGTCGAGTTTCGAGCCTGGGCGAGGCTTCTGGGGCGATATATTGTGATTACAGACACACACACACACACACACACAGCCGCTTTTATTATTATGTATAGATGCAGGTTTGAAGTAGAGGAATTGAGTTTCAATATTAATAGGAAAGCGTTCCGCATACTTGCTTGCTGTCTATAGAAAGTTAAATATAAAGACTTGTAAAAGACGATTAAGCGCTTTTAACTCATAGGAATATTATTTAACTCATAGAATCGTTGTTGTATTCTTAGGACTGTTATTTTACTCTTAAGGTCATTTATTGTTCAGAACTTATTTCCAGTAATCAAATTGCTTTAATTGGAGAACAGTTTTCAATAATTGTTGATTTGCAGTCTGACCCTAAATTTTAACGAATATTTATTTCTGAGAACACAAATTATCTTACATTATATCGATGTATTATCGATATACAAAGTACTGCCATAATAATAGAAATGAAGGGAAGCTCTTAAGCCAATTATCCTGAATCGTAATTATAATAATAATAGAATTTAAAATTAGATTCCAATTAGTTCAATCAATTCAGTAGATCCTTCGAAAGAAACTAATCTCTGTTTTCTCTCGAAATAGAACTTGTTGCTGTTTATTGCATACACCTTCCCGCACTGTGCTTTTTTAGCTTACGAAAGCGTTTCTTCATGTGATAAATATTAAGCTATGACCCTAATATGTATATATACTTTTTTGTTTTCAAATTTGGTAGAGATTCGAAAAATACATTTTGAGTGTAGTCTTTAAGAATCACCCTGTAAGCAATTATCTAAACTTCAATAAAGCATTTTTGATGAAAATTTTTTTAGCTTTTTAGCCTTTTCTGAAATTCCAGTCAGATTTTGTTTTTCTATGATTATAGATAAACACTCTAAAATGCAGTGAACGATATTTTTCAATCTGGTTTTTTGAATTTTATATTAATTTTAATTGTCTTTTTACGCAAAAATTGAGTTAATCAAAGTTTGTGATCTAAAATAATAATATTTAAACAATAATGACAAAGAATTCTTACATTATTTAGAGTTTTAACTTAATTTTAATATTAATAGTTTCAACTTAAGAGTTTTAATTTTTGGAAAGAAGAGAACACGATTAATAATCTTTGAGGCATCGAAGAGACACATTTAAAAAGTATGAGAAGATTATGAAATTCTATGAAAATTATTATTTTCTGAGAAAGTTGAAGTTAAAAATAAAACACCTGACTTCATTTGAATTTTAAATCGTCTTTACTGTTAGAAATTTCTCAAAATAAATCGTAAATAGCACTTTATATGATTGTAATTTTACCATATTCAAACAAATCATAAATAAGATATTTTTTAAACTGTTCACTATGAGAAAAAATGTTTATTTACAGTTTTTACCAAATACGTCTAAAGAGCCAAAATTTAATAGCACCAACTAGATCTATATAATAAAGCCATTTAGTTCCTTGCAGATGAGTGCGTATTGTAGCCAACAGGACCAATCTGTCAGTCTCATGAACGAAGGTTTAAGTCCTAGCGTTTAAACACTACAATATTTTCTACATTTCTTCAACACATGAAGACTTTCCGTGTTCCCAAATTGTGACCCTGGGCAATTAGAATACGACACTCTCATTCACGTATAGATTGCAGCATTATAAAGTTGCTAAACTATAGTCAATGTCCAGTTAGATTACTTTTTTATGGTTTTCAAGCATGATTGTTGTAAATGCTTAACAGCAGCATAGTTTTGCATTCACCCTGTTTTTTAACCATACGAGTTGTTAACAGTTTAAAAACCATAAAGGTAAAAAATGCTCTTTACCGTGAATTTTACGGTTTATTGCATGGACAGACTGCTACTGGTTATTTTAAGATAATTTTAGAATGAAAATTCTAGATGTGCAATTCAGTTAAAATCTTGTCTCTCGGCTTTCAAAAAACTATCTTTCTTCATTCTGAGGGGACAAAAAACGTATATAATTTTCTTAATATTTTAATTTAATAGGAATATGTATTTAAAATGTTCATAATTGCACAGATATTTTTTTTCTATTTGTTTAGCTTAACTTCAATAAATAAATGGAATTTGTGTCTTATTGAACATTGGAGTACAGAATAACAGATGTTTGGAAAAGGAAAGGATTAAAAAAAATCAAACATTTACTAAAAAATCTCTTCGGTAAGTATGGCAACAGTTTATAGTGTAATATTATAAACAGGGGAGGGTCGAATAAGGTGAATTTTAAGGGAGAAAAAAACAATAGAGTGATACCTAAAACCACCTAAAACTACAACCACACCTAAAACCACACATATTTAAAATTTATTTTTATGTAAATGTACATAGAAATTATTCAATGGCAAAAAATTTATAATTTGCAACAAAATAAAGTTAAATGTAAAAATATATTTAAATTTTTTGTAACTTTATATGTAACAAGGGGTGATTAACTTCTAGCGGAGTTAGGACACATCATTGAAACTGAATTTGTTTCGAAACCCATAGCCAAAAATGACGTCTAGGGTTGCTTCATATTATGACATATTCAGAAGCAGAGAAAGAAAGAATTTTAATAATAAAACAACCCTAGTGGCATATAACGACATTTCCAGGTTCTATGAAGTTTTTATACTGAAAATGTAACATAACTCTCTTAGAAGTTTGGGGCAGCATTTGCGCAAGATGTAACGTTTTTAAATTTGACAAAAAATAGATTAAAAAAGTTTTTTTTAAAAAAAGAACTGTAACTTGGAGGGAGAAACGAATTGCATATTTGAAATTAGTGATGCAAAAATATAAAAAATATGTCGAGAAATATGCAAAAGAAAGCAAGACAATTTTATTCCCCTTTCGGCTTATTTTAGAAATTAATCATGCAATAAGATTTTAGAAAATTGCCATATTTTTAATGCAAAGGTTCAGACATTATTTATAACTTCATTTCGTATAAAAAAGGATGAAAAATGTCCCTTAAAAAAGCTGCAGCTTGGATCGAGAAATCAGTGGATTCTCGGTCCAAGGATCGAGATTTGAAATCAGTGAAGCGAATATCTTCTTGCAACAAAAAAAAATTGTTCTAGAAAAAGATTTATTTTTTATTATTAGTACAAAGGTGTGTAAAAAATATTTTTATATCAACGCAATCATTGCAGGTGAAATAAAATGACTTCCAGAAAGAAAATTCAGGCACCATGGCTGCCGAAGCCTGCTTGGTACAATTTTCCTATGACTAAAGGCCTCCGTCATCACCGAACAGCAGTTGGAATCATATTAGCTGCCAACAGTAAAATGGAATGTGTTTTCGTGAGTCAGTTTCTTGACCAAGTACGAGTACGTCTACTCAACAATGACCGTAAAACAGAAGGCAATTATGCTGTCAAAAATTCCCAGCCAGGTATAGCATCATCTGTCAGCATTGACTCCGTAAGTGTTCCATTCATAGATTGTGAGTACCTTAAAAATCCTCCAGATTATAGTCGCGATATCAATATAAGCTATCCATCGAATTCAAAAATTCTTCCCATCTTTCGTTTTGGAGACAATTTAGAGGATTTCTTCAAACTCTGGGATACCCAAGATGCAGAATTCGCTTACGTAGAATCAGATTACTTTGGTCTCCTTATACCGAAAGTGGACAAAGAGACTGCGAGAAAGCTACCTGTTGGCAAAAATCTGAATCAGTTAATTACTTTCTACGACCTGATATTTACTACCTACAGTGACTTGATAGGGTTGTCATTTGAAGAAACTGGTACCAATAAAAACGTTAGAAACAGGTTTTTTCTGAAAGCTGACAAAAATGGATATGGGTTGGCGTATTACGGTCACGAGTTTACGGCTGTGAATTCAGGATCAATGAAATCCTTCTGGTTGGATATCAGTCCAACAAATTGGGGGGCGTTGCATGAAATTGGTCATGGACACGAATTAAAAAGTATAGGCGATGAAACATTATCAGTTAGTGAAGTGTGGAACAACATTCTATGCTTCTTTTATCAGGCCATCGAGTTTGGTGAAGATATGGTATGGAAAAATTCGAAACAAACAGAAATGGAACTTGATAGAATACTCAGAAAAGAAACCGAAGTTGAGAGTTGGGATTTAATACAGAAATTGTCATTTTTGACGCACATGTTTTTTAAAGCTGGTCGCAAATCTTTTACACGTTTCAATCAACTTACTCGCGAAGAATTTGATGACCGTCCTTATTATGCTAGTGGAACATTTTTAGTAGAAAAACTAATGCACTTCTTCGCAATTGAGTTTACTGTTGATGTTTATCCTTTTATGAAACTGGCAAAAGCAGCAATACAAGAAGAAGAGCTATATGAGCATTACTATGTTTTATCCAGTGTAGCCTATCCTCTGAACTACATCATAAGCGATCTCAAGGAAATGCATAATGTTTATTCCAATCTAGGTCTGCTGCACTTATCTAGTTTGGTTACTCCATCAGATTTGAGTTACACTAAACTGAAAAATGATTTCACTGTTAACATAGATAGCCAAATATTTGGTGTCTTGTCCGGTAATACAATAAAACTGATGGATGGATCTCGAATTGTAACTGAGCAAAAAATTCTGAGTCAAAATATTACTTTCGATGATGTACCTATAGGAGTATACAAGATTTTTATTGAGCCAAATGCTAAGAATGCAAAATTTGCCTTTAATGATTTTTATGCGGTAGTTCATGCCAATAAACCCAATAAACTACTCCTTTCAGCTAAGGTAATAAAGGAACCCTCACTTCCAACTGACAAAATAAAATTTCTTGCGTACAGTGATGAAGAATTCGCAACTCTCACAGCAAATCCTTTAAAGAAATTAATAAAGTTCAGATTTTACAAAGCAAACCCTAACGGTTTTTTTAAATCCCAGACGTACGCAAGTGTAGTTATAAAGAATCAGAAAAACGAAGTTATTTTTAGCAGAATTATAGAGGGCACTAGTAGTAACACTGGATCTTTCGACATACCTATGGAAGGAGAGCTGCAAATTGAAATATTTCACGCGGAAACACCACAACACCTAAAATTTGATGATCCAATGATGGATGTCATCATAGATCGTAATAGTTTGACAAACTATTTCACTGTAAATGAGCGAGGCTTTCAAAACAAATATAAGAATTCACCGAAAGATTTGTTAGAAAAGAATTTCTTGAAGAAGATTGAATTTAAAGCAAGTAAAATTAAAGGTAAGATCTCCTTGTTTGTAAGACCTCATTGCCAGCCCAAATATAATATACTTTTAGCTGTGGAAGCTTTTGAGCGTTTGTTCAGGAATAACAGCGTCGATAGAAGTCTGAGAGATCAATACAGAGATTGTTTGCCATCCCCTTAAGATTCTTAAAATAACGACCTTGAATTAGAGAAAAATATTTAATTGTTTTATTTATTTTAAAACTTTAAAAAAATATTAGACAAGAAATTTAAGAAAAGTTTTAAAACAACAAGAAAATGGAGAAGCATGTTTTGAAACAACCTGACAGATCATTTAAAAAGTAGAAGACATCTAATTTCAATTTGGAATAGAATTTCATTATTCGTATTTCACCTCAGTATTTTCTTCTGTAAATGCGTATACAACATCCACCAACTCGAAGTATTGTGTAATTATTATAATAAATATATATATTTATCTATATATTTAATTTGTTTCTTCTTAAATTACATTATATTGTTTGTCTTTAGTATATTTTATTACTAAAATTAGTATATTTTTGAAATCTTGTCAGAACGCAATTTTTATTTTTTAAAAATTCTATGTAATATCCTTCACGAAGGACAAGAAATTATTCCATATTTATGAGTTGATTTGTTATATTTTTTATCTTTATGCATTGCAATTAATATTTTTTGAAAAATTCTATCTATTAATTTTCTTAATTATCTGAAGTTTATTGATAATTGGTTATTGTTTTTATACAATTGAAATAATTTACCCATAACACATTTTATGTTCTTCAAATGTTTATTTTCTACGATTTTTATAATAAGATGAAATATTAAAATTGTAATATAGTAACCTGATATATTTTTATAAACTATTTGTGATGCAATTTGTATACAGGTACTTCTAAAAGTTAAATTGATTATTTATAAAAATTAAAAGAAATTACAAACAATTTTGTTTAAAAATTTAGAAATCCATTTATAATACATTTTTATATTTTTTTGAACTATTTAATTTCTAGTTATGATATGTTTTAAAACTCAATAAAAATGTTATAATAATGCTAAGATGTTGCATTTTTCATTCGTTTAAGGAACAATTGAGATAAATTTAACGTATCAAATCACATGCCAATCAAAAATAGATTCGTAACTTGCATACATTATGGTAATTTCTTACCATAATACTGAACACGGTGTTCTGCCATTAATGTATATTTTAAAGTCCTTGTCAATAGTGAACTCTAAAATATAGATACATCATGGATCGCAAAACAATTATTTTAATAAGTTTTTAATTAATATTAAATTAACATTAATTATCTCATTTATTTTATTCAATAAAGTTTTAAAATATTTAAGATAGGAATAAACAAAAAAAAGCTATCGAAATTTAACGAATCACTTCTAAGTAAGGTGGGACGGAAAACATAAAAACCTGTTTGATTGTCGGAGAAAATAGACGTGGATAAAACTAGAAAGGTGATTTCTAGAAACATTTTCAAGTTTTATTAAGTAAACTAGTTTCATCATTTTCATTCCCTCCCTAAGTAATGATCGTTAAATTTTGTTAGCGGTTTTTGTTTTCCCGAGTTAAATATTCATTTACGACCCCTTAGCATTTTGACTTTATTCATGACAAGGATTTAGAAAATATTTATTTTAAGTTTGGACTTTAAAAGCTAGCAGTTTCGAAAAACAAGCGTAAAATGCATTAGTTTGTAAAGTCATCCTAGATTCTATTCTTTCAACCTATTTTCCACTTCATTGTGTGAATCTTGGTTTTTTTCGAGAAGGTTATAGGACGTGTAGTACTTAGTTTCACAAAAATTGTTAAGTGAATAGTGATAAGAGGAGCATTGTTACCTATTTTCTTAAAATATACGAAATAAAAACAAACTCTAACGCTATGAAAGTATTTTCAAATGGCAGTTCGATAAAAGCTAGCAGTTTCGAAAAACAAACGCGAAATGCATTAGTTCGTAAAGTCATCCTAGATTCTACTTTTTCAATCTATTTTCCACTTTATTGCGTGAATCTAGGTTTTTTCGAGAAGGTTGTACGATGTGTAGTACTAATTTTCACGAAAACTGTTGAGTGAATAGTGATAGGATGAGCATTGTTACCTAATTTATTAAAATATACGAAATAAAAACAAACTCTAACGCTATGAAAGTATTTTCAAATGGCAGTTCGATAAAAGCTGGCAGTTTCGAAAAACAAGAGCGAAATACATTAGTTCGTAAAGTCATCCTAGATTCTATTCTTTCAACCTATTTTCCACTTTATTGGGTGAATCTAGGTTCTTTTCGAGAAGGTTATAGGACGTGTAGTACTTAGTTTCACAAAAATTGTTGAGTGAATAGTGATAAGAGGAGCATTGTTATCTATTTTCTTAAAATATACGAAATAAAAACAAACTGTACAGCTATCATACTTTCAAATGGTATACAATTAAATTTAAGTTATGTAGCAAACAAACCAGACACAAAAAGTTATTTATATGTTGTTCTGTTCTATAATTTTTGTTAAGTTTATAAGATGAAAATATGCTAAATTTGAGTTTAGTTATTTTATTAAAACTTCTTGTAGCTATTGTAGATGGTTGAAGTGACAAAAGTGATTCAATAAACAAAAAAGTTACTGGTTTTTTATATTACAAAAACTTAAGTTACTCTGGTTACAAAATTAAATTTAGAATTGGGGCAGATAAATTGTATAGATCAGTTTTAAACCATTGGCAATTGTATAAATACATGACTTCCACATGGGCATTTTTGATTTAAATTTTTTTTAATCTAATTTAGAGCATAAACTTTTGTAAATGACTCTTTTGTAAACAAGTAAATTGACTCTTTTTCTCACAGTAGCACATATATATTATTTTTTTTAAATCATTTTTTAACATTAACTGAAGAGATACTTACTAATATTATAAAAAAAAATTTTTACAAAGCAAACAAAATTACTGAATGAATCGGTATTTGGAAGAAGGCAAATATGTAAAATTCTACAAGTTTAGTCTTTTTTGTACTTTTAACTAAAAAATGATGGAAGAATCTGCCAGTTTCTTCCACTACATTCTACTTAATGTGGCAATTAAAGTTATTGCCTGATGGTCAAAATCGACCCCTCTTTCCTTAACATAGAATTAAAATTCTCTAGAGTTAGTGCGGCTAAAATGTTGTTAATAACATAGTGTAACATAATGTGAATAACATAAATGTAAAATTTTAATAACATTGTTGCGGATTCTCAGAAAGGAAGCTATTGAAAGACTGTGACTTTCAGAAAAGTTTAAATAGTATGGAAAACCCTGCAGTGAAGTCATTTAAAAGCTAGTATGAGTTTCTTTAGCAATAAAAAAGATAGCTTAAAAAAGTGGCTTCAGACAAATTATAAAGCTCAAGGTTCAAGGTTCGTTCACCAGGAGTTGGCACCTTGCTTCGACTTCATCACGACGATACTATTTCACAATTTTTGGGAGAAGGATGTGAACAATCCTGATTAAGGTTGCTATTTGCCGATCGTATGACAAAAATATTTATTTCGCAATCTTCATAGTTTGTCCTTTTTCGAGACATTTTAAAATTAAAATATATTTAATTAGCTAGTGCAATGAAAAGTATAATAGCAAATAACAAAACGAAGTAAGTAATTGAAAAAAAATTTACCGATAGTGTTTGGCGAGCATTAAGGGTTGTCTCAATTTCAAACGCGGAAATGTTTTTCCTCGACTCCCCCGCTGAAATAAACTCTGCATCCGTAGTGAAGCCAAGTGCCAACTCCTGCTGAATAAGTATAGCATGTCCTTAAAGGTTCTAGAATTGAGCTTGAAATTTTCCCTTGAAAATATCTGCACTTACGATACAACCAAATAGTTCTGAATTTAGAAAATTATAATTAAGAAATACTGAATTCGTGTATGCTTGCAGACTATTGCTTGTCACAGAAAACAGATGTTTACCTTGCATAATACAGTAGAAAAATCCTTAGAAATTAACTTTTGGATTTAGATTATTACATGTAAGGTAAAACGTAAATAAAATTAATATTTTCATGTAAGTATAAAACTTTTAATTTCGTATTAGGAAAAAAATTTGTTTGTAACAAAAAATTCTTTATATATTTAAAAGAGAAAAATGCTCTATTACAAACAGCTATTCTAATTTGTTTAAAAATAAAAACACAAAGATAAATAAAATTTGCAGCACTGCGAACATGTTACTTATTAAAAGGAATTTATGTACTAAATATAAGAAATAAAGCTTACCCACGTTCATTCGTCTACTAGTTTTAAAGGATTAAATGATGTATGGTAATCAAATAAATATGTACTAGGAGGCTCCGCCCCCTGCTCGCTAACGCTCGCCAACCCTCGAGAATTGCTACGCAATCCTATGTGGTTCACGCCGTGAACCATGGCTCGCTGCGCTCGCTCGCCAATGAACACAATGTTCTAGCACAAAGACATAGTATATTATCATCAAAGACGTAGTATTTTATCATCAAAGACATAGTATTGTACTTATGTAGAAGAATTCTATCAATGTTCTTATTGGCTTTTAAAAAAGTATATTAGCTATTTAGATTGTACACGGTGAAAAAATCAAAACATTAGCTAAATGAGAAACATATTAGCAAAATAAATTATCAAATACTGCAGTTACTCATCTAAATTCCACTAAATGTGTATAATAAATTAGTTAATGCTAGAAATTCTGATAGTTTTAGAAAAAAAATTCATTATTTAAAAACATAAACTTTAAACCCTAACTTTTCCCTGTGAGATAATGACCCTCAAAAAGTCTTTCATTTTCAAGAACACAAGAATTTGTTTTATCGCCAAATGAAATATTTTTTGGTGATCAGCATTATTGAAATCAATTTCTATATTAATTAACATTTGTGATAAAGTACATAACATTTTACCATTCCATTACAGAGCGTAAACATCCAGTATTATTTTTAATGCGTCTGTTGGTAGCTTCAGTTGAATCAAAAATATACAGCTGCACGTATCCAGCATTATTTTGATTATTGCTATACAAAGGTGACACCATATGATAAATTTGACCATGAATCCGAAAACAATACGGTCCATTTCCAGAAGGTGGCTTTATGTGTGCTCCAAATGATGCAAAAGCAAGAGCAGAATTATATTCCCGGATAAGATTTCGATAATTTCGTGCCTCAATCGAATTATTACTTAATAATTTTTGCAGCAACTCGGGAATATCCATTAGCGTAGGCAAATTAATTTTTCCTCGTAGCAGCATTTCTTATATTTGCCAGAAGAATTTCTTTCTTTGGCCCAGAAGTAAGCATTACAATAACTACATTGTTCCGTCATTGAGCCAATATTATACTCTTCGACATCTACTGTTACATCTTTAACAGTTATTATTGCACTTGATCTCTGCAATCTACGTCTTCCATAACATTCCTCAACACTTTCTTGGGCTCTTCGAACACGTTTTCTTTCATTACGTTTAAAAGCCCTAGCAGTTTCACTAATATTCTGCATTTTAAAGTGCGAAAATTCAATGCATAAGTAAACGCGAAATATAAAAAAATTCAATGCATTCAATACAAACACTTAGACGTTTTTTAGACGTTTAGGTAGCTCCCATTAGAAAAATATCAATTCAACAGCGGCCTTTTAAAGCATTTTCACTTCAATTAATTAATTAATTCCTAATTGAGTTTAAATTAAATATTATCATGTTTTTAGGGCATGAATCTGAATTGAACAACCTGATAATGCTCACTCTGGTTATTGTTTCCGTTCTTAAAAGCGCTATATGTTGAGCCACCTGAGCTGGATTTGGCATGTGACATTTTTAACAGCATTTTTTTTTGGTCGATTTTCTAACGTTGCTATTCGGGAAGTTGTAATGAGGCTTTTTTTTGGTGCCGTGTAAGAGAAATATATATATAGATTTTACCTTACTTAGATATTAGTTTAAAAACAAGAAAAAAGGAAAGAAATTAAAACATTGAAATTAAATCATAATTTTATTTTCGTGTTAAGATAAAATATACTTTTTCTTTGTTAACGCTTGTTATTCTTAAAGAAAAAGAAAACTCAAGCACTTTATAGAATTAAAGTAAAACATACAATCAGACGATTATTTTATCAGTTCATTAAAATAGTATATTAAAATAAATTTTAGTTAAGCTTTCGAGCGAAGGGCGGCGCTAAACTCATTAGGTCGAGTAACGTTGCCATTTTGAAAAATGAAAAGCGTCGCCTTTTTACGTGTTCCAGCATAAAAGTGAAAACTCTTTGTATATTTCTCTGTGGTTAAAATATATCAATTAAACATTAAAGAATGAAACTTAAAATTCTTACAAAGTTATTGCCTCTGTCAGGAGGAGTTTAAATCACTGATTATTGTTTCGTTTCAACATTCTTTTGTATTTAAAAGCACAGTTTTTATCACAAAGAAACTTTTTTTCTTCTAGAGCGTTTCAAAATGTAAACACTTTCCTACCAAATGGGTGCAGCGCTCCACCCACGGTGAAAAGCTTAACTACTAGTTAGGAGATGAATTTATCGTTTTCTGTTATTATTTTTGATTGAACGAAAAAAATTGTCATCGTTTGGTTATTTGTTTTGGTTTGATTCTATAAGATACTTGCAAGTTTTTGTTTTCTATTTAGACTTTTGAGTGTTAATAAAGATAAAGCACAATTTGTTGTATGATTCTAAACATCTACTTACTGTGATAATTGGAAATTTATTATATGCCTTCTAACTAAAAGGTTTTCTTAAAATTAGGAATAATTTATTAGTGAACAAAAATACTCAAAACCTTTCATTTTTAGCTATATTCAAATTTTTAATAGGACATCCTTTATCAGTATCGCTCCTATCACCAACAGCCTTGAAATCTTTCCGAAACTATCAACGGAATTTAATTTGTGAACTTGTGATAATGGAAATAAAGATTTTAAAAAATGAAAAATACCAGTTACATCACTCAATACTTATTTCCAGTTTCGTAAATTGTAACAATGTTTATCTCTTGGATGATTAGAGCATTGATAGTAACCGAAACACGTAAGTGATTATTTTGAGTAGAACATCTGCTTACAATGTTGTAAATCATACAATCAATTTTTTAATCAAATTATGTTTCTAAAAGCGTTTAAGGATTGTCACATCAAGATTATATCGATCAATTCTTCAAAGAATTCTCTAGGTAGAGCAGGGTGACCAAAATTAAAATCAAGGTCCTTAAAATCCCAAATAACGAGAAAACTGTTAAACTGAACTAAATCATATTTGCTGCAGATGCTAATAGACTATTGAAATTCGGTTTTAAAAAAAGTAATTTGATTTTTTTAAATTAAGGGATAAAATGGCGATTTTGGTCTATTTTGGGGGGAAATAAATAAAACAAATTGTTCGAAACCGAAGGAGAATAAGTAATCCAGTTCGTTCTTGAGTTGCATCTACTGGGTGAATTGCAAATAAAACGATACATGGACATTCTAAACACACACACACACAATTATTCAGCATCTTTATTAGTTTAATAATAAAAATAAAATAGGAAAAATATTTTTGAAACTGATAAATATTTTTAGACAAGCGAGTTTTATAGTTGTAGTTTTTTGTCGATTTGCGCACATAGTTATGGATATATGATCCTACAGAATTTTATGATCATGATTCCAAATCCCTTAAAAGAAAGGCATGTTAATTCAAAACAAAATTCTTTTTTGAATCTTATTTCCTGACCTAAAATATCCTCCATGTAAGTAAACTAGCATATTTAAGGTTAGGCCTAAAGTGAAATTATCGTTAAATTGTCCAAAACCGCATTCCTCACTAAACTATTGTAATTATATTTTTCAGATTGAGGCTACTCTGCACAATTTAAGGATATAAAAAGGATATAAAAGGATATAAAAATTCAAAAAAATACATTTTTGTATCTGATTTTGTGACTTTAATTATCGTCCATGCAAATGAATTAGCATATTTAAGGCTAGGCTTTCATACCATTAAGACTGCACCTAATTTCTACATCAAAAGTTATACTAACGCAATCCGTTCCTTTAGTTTACGAACTGTATATACTTTGAATCGTAATTGAAGCTGTGATCTAACATACCATTAGGTATAACTTTGTGTTCTGTAATCATTGGCATGTATCAACATATTGTGTTCTGTAATCATCGGCATCATAAATAGGTTGTTCCATATAAACCACATAGACATTTTTTTAGAATCCGCATCAAACATAAAAGTATTCTCATAGGGAAACGCAAATTTATATTTAAACATAAACAAAAATGCTATCGAAATGAGACAAATCACGGAGCAATATGGCACATGTCGAATTACGGAAATTGCGCCATCTAAATGTAAAGAAAATTGCATAAAAAATAAAAAGTCAACACATGAAACTTAATATTAAAGAGAACAATTATGCATACAACATACTGTAGTGACAAACAGGGTGTATTAGTAAGTATAAGTAAAAGATTACAAGCACTATAAATATTGTAAAGCATGCAAGGTGAAGCAATAAAGTTAAAATAGGTTCTCAATACCGTTAATAGAAAATATAATTTCTTTACTTTCTGTTGGAATGAGCTTTTGTTAAGAGAGTTTTGTAAGTTTCTCTGAATACTACTTTATTTTATAACCATCGTTGAAGGGCCGCGACCCAATTTTTGGGTTAACGACTACTATTGTTCAGCGCCGTAGCCTTGTAATTTTGAACCCAATCCATAAAACAAGGGAACACCTGGATCAATGGGAAAAAATTTGCCTTCTTGGAGGATTTCTTTTTTATTTATTTATTTATTTATTTTTGTTGATGGAACTAACCCGCATTTGTATTGCATGGAGAGGAAGACCACAAAAACATCCCACGGTTAGCCTGACGGCAAGTGGACTCTAACCCATGATCCGTCCACCACTGAGGATATTTCACGTGAATACTTTTGAAGAATTTCGAAGCTAAGTAACCGAAGTTTTTTGCAATATATATTTTTGTGATGTATGGGTATTTCGTATATTTCGTTAGGTTTGCGTAGTTTAATCTGCGTAGTTATCTTTTTTCAACCTTTTGCTTTAATTCCTTTGTTTAAGCACAAAGGGAATTTTGTGGTAGCATTAACATATAATATAATGTTATAACAGAAACATATGATAAATTTTATGTTTTTGATTCCTGTTAAAATATTTTTATCATTCGTGCATTGAAAAATGGTAAATATTCTTGTCACAATTATATAGGCACTATCCTGAGAAAAAAGTATGAACTAGGATATGGTAAGACTTACCGTATTTCTGACTCTATGTTAACATCAGAAAGCTCGGTAATTTTTCTTTAAAGTGCTTTCCTAATGCTTTTGTAAGATTAAAAATAAAATATGGTATTATAATATGTGGTAATATTTGGTAAATATGGTAAAATTTTTTTAACTTTGTCATGATACCTTAGAGTATGGCATAGGAATCATTTATTTTGAAGTTTTGTATCTTTTACTGAATGTGTGGTAATAAGAACTATAGTTTTGATAATCAGAATTTCTAGTAAACTGTTACCATAGAATGAAAAAATTACCAAATGGAGGGTTTAAATACCACATATTTTGATTTTATTAACCAGAATTATGATTTTTTTTAAACCAGAAATGACGTTACCAAATAATAAGTTTTTTTTTTATCCGCATTGTTTTCTCCGCGTAGATACGCAATATGAACAAACTTAATATTTCTGCTTTTTGTAAAATTAAATTTAGCATCTCATATCTTCTAAACTTATTTGTACACTTTTCTTATTGTTTTTGAAAAAATAAATACGAATTTTCAAAAATTTTAAAAATATCTTTTCAGAAACCAATATTTTGTGCTCCACATTACTTTTGTTTAAATTTCAGTCACACCAGAGACACAGAAAACATAAAATATATTATTTTATTGGGATTTAAAACTTGAAAAATTATAGAATGTATGTTTGATAAAATAAAATAGGTGCTCTGAATCGGTTTAAATCTCATAATTGCTTTTAGTATTAAAAATAAATATTAAACATAAGACAAATCATTTGATAAAATTTTGTAATATTTATTTTTCTTATCACAAATAATGAATTATAATTTCGTTAAATATTATAAAAATATAAAACAAATTATTATAAAAATACATCACCAAGTAAATAGAGTATAAAAATACATCACAAAATTAATAGATTATAAAAATCTATCACAATATAATGTTACTGTTTAATAATTTAGTCTCAATTTTAAAATTGTGTGATTGAATTCTTAAAAGAATACAAATTGTAATGAAGATAGGTTATATAAAGTATTTATAATTAATATACTGATATAGATCAGCTTCCTACAGTAAAGGCAAATAGCAAATTGATTTTTTTTCTAAAAAATGCACATTGCACTAAAAAAATGAATACATAATTATATAGCAGTTTTTTACATTCAACAAAAATCTACTTGAATTTTAAAAAGCATATAAATTCTATAATGACAAAATCATGAAAATACTTCAAATAAGTGCATAAATATTTTTTAGTTTCTTTTAATTTCATGTGAACAAAACTAAATTGCAGTAATGCTACAATTTTGAACAAATCAGTGCAGAAATACGTATCTCTTAATTTTTAATAATACCAAATATCATGTTGAATTAAGAAAAAAAAATGTTTTATAAACTAAAAGTATAAAAAAAACCACAGATTATTGAATGTCTATTTCGTAATTTACTATAATTTTGAAGCAATTTCTCACATTGAAGCGAGGAATGACAACTCAAACTGCCAGTGCCTCAATAATTTTTAAATAGTCACTAAAAATTAGTAAAACATATTTCAAATACAGTTATTTTGCAATTTTTAAAATTCAATTGAAAATTGAAATGAAATATTTTGCACATTTTTTAAAAACTCAGCGAAACTGTTACAAAATTTAATTTTAAGTTTTTTATTTCCTTAAATAAAAATAGATTAATTTTTTTAAGAAAACGAAATGATTTTTTAATTTGAATTAAATTGTTTAATTTTTTCTGGTCAGTTGAATTCGTTTTTCCAGCTCGTTATTATGGAGACCTAAGAGGATGGCAAACAATCTTTGTATTGATCTCTGAGACTTTTATCGACGCTGCTTTTCCTGAACAAACGTTCAAACGCTTCCACGGCTAAAAGTAAATTATATTTAGGTTGGCAATGAGGTCTAACATACAAGGAGATCTTGCTTTTAATTTTATTTGCTTTAAATTCAATCTTCTTTAAGAAACTCTTCTCTAACAACTCCATCGAGGTTTTCGTATTCTTGTTTTGAAAACCTAGTTCATTTGCAATGAAACAGTTGGTCTTAACACTACGATCTATTATTACATCCATCATGGGATCGTCATTTTTTAAGCGGTTTTTTGTTTCTGCGTGAAATATTTCGATTTGCAGTTCCCCATCCATAGGTATGTCAAACGATCCAAGGGCAGAACTATTGCCATCGATGCTTTTGCTAAAAATAACTTCGTTACTCTGATTCTTTATCTCTATACCAACGTATTTCTTATTTTTAAAATAACTATGTGGATTGCTTGAAAAAAATCTGAAATTCAGCAATTTCTTAAAAGGATTTGCTGTCAAGTAGGCAAAATAACTATCACCAAGTCCAAGAAATTTGATTTTGTCAAGCGGAAGTGAGGGTTCTTTCAATACTTTTCCTCTAAGAAGTAGCTTCTTCGGATTATTGGCGTGTACTATGGCATAAAAATCGTCATAGAAGAATTCTATATTCTTAGCATTTGGTTCAACAAAAATCTTGTATACTCCTATGGGTACATCCTTAAAGGTAATACTTTGACTCTGAATTTTTTGCTCGGCTACTGTTCGAGATCCGTCCATCAGTTTCAGCATATCACCTGTAAATTCACCAAGTATTTGGTTATCTATGTTAACAGTAAAATCATTTTTCAGTTCAGTTGAACGCAAATCTGATGGAGTAACTAAACTTGTTTCGTACAGTAAACCAAGGCTGTTTTTAACAGAAGTCATCTTCTTGGTATCGCTTATTATGTAGTTCAGAGGATAGGCTATACTGGATAAAACATAGTAATGTTCAAATAGTTGCTCCTCTTGTATTGCTGCTTTTGCCAATTTCATAAACGGATACACGTCGATGGCAAAATCAATTGCAAAAAAGTGCATCAGTTTTTCCACTAATAATGTCCCACTAGCATAATAAGAATGGCCGGCATATTCTCGGCGAGTAAGTTGGTTGAAACGTGAAAAAGATTTCTGACCAGCTTTAAAAAACATGTGGGTTAAAAAAGATAATTTTGGGATTAAATCCCAACTTTTGACTTCAGTTCCTTTTTTGAGTATTGCAGTAAGGTTCATTATTTTTGAATTCGAACCTTTGGTTACCATTTCATTACCAAACACAATTGTCTGATAAAAAAAACATAATATATTATTCCATGTTTCAGCAACGGAGAACGATTCATCATTTAGTCTGTGCAGTTCGTGTCCATGACCAATTTCATGCAACGCTCCCCAATTCGTATGGCTTATTTTCAACCAGAACGAAACTGATCCTGACCTAACAGCTGTATACGATGCATCGTAATATGCCAAACCAAATCCGTTTTTGTCAGCTTTCAGAAAAAACCTGTTTCGTACGTTTTGATCTATATCAGTTTCTTCGAATGACAATCCTATCAACTGACTGTAAGTGGTTAAGATTTTATCGTAAAAAATAATTAAATCATTGAGATTTCTGCCTTCGGGTAATTTCCTTGCAGCCTCCTTGTCTATTTTCGGAATAAGAAATCCGAAATAATCTGATTCTATGTAAGCAAATTCTGCATCTTGAGTATCCCAGAGCTTAAAGAAATCTTCCTCTTTATCACCAAAATGGTAAATTGGAAGAACTTTCGAATCAGATGGATACCCTATAAGTACAGTGCGACTATCTTCTGGATTTTTCTTAAGGTACTCACATTCTAAGAATGGAACACTCACAGATCCTAGGCCAAATGTTGCTGCTCGACCTGGCTGGGAACTTTTAATATCAAACCTGCCTTCTGTTTTACGATCATCGTTGAGGAGACGTACTTGAGCTTGATTTAGACTTTTACTCTCTAAGACGCATGTTAACTTTTGGTTGGCTGCTAGAATGATTCCAATTGGAGCTCGGTGGTGTCCGAGACCTTTGGTCATGGGAAAGTCTTTCCAGACAGGTGCTGGTAGCCATGGGACCTGAAGCTTCTTTTTTGAAGTCATTTTAATTTATCTGCAAGAATTAAAATAGGTCAACATATTTACGTTTACTGTGCACTTTATCATAGTAATTTTACTAGGAAATCTTTATCTTTCTTTTTTTTCCCGAATTATTTGTTTCTTTTTCACAACTTTGGATGTTTTAAAAAATGTATCTACATGTTGCAAAATAATTCATATATATATATATATATATATATATATATATATATATATATATATATATATATATATATATATATATATATATATATATATATATATATATATATATATATATATATATATATATATATATATATATATATATATATATATATATATATATATATATATATGTAACATAAAAAGCTTCAATTAATCTTTTTATGTTAGTTTCTTTGCTATAAAACAACTCCTACTTTATTACTAATTAATTATTCTATTTGAAATACTTTCTTACACTTTTAAAAGCCACATCCTGTTCTTAAATCTATTTTTGGCTCAACTATGCATTTAATTAAGAGCAGGACATATTTCCCTTGCTTTGTGTGGGAAACGCGCGATCTTTTTCATAAACCAATAGCAACTACTAAGATTTCCCTCTTTCCCTAAATTAAGACGTTTTACGGATTTTACTTTGCAAGATTTTCCCTAACATATAACCAAGGAGCGCAACTTTTCATGTGCACTTTTACTCACTCTCATGACTGCTGTTGTCTAATAATTAATAAATAAATTTTGTACCCTCCTTCCCGACCTATGACCTGTTTTAATCCTTCCACTCGGCAACGACGTTATAAGTCGCCAGGATTGAACGGTCGGGAAGGGGTACAGTTCGTACGCTACATTTAAGATATTTAATATCTCATTTGAAAATAAATAAATCAACTTCGGAAGAGGGTACATCAAAAATATGGAATAACTTCAAATCATTTTTTCAAATGGACATTTGGTAAATAAGCAGTCAAATTCTTCTTCAACTTATGGCAATAATTAATTCACCCAGTATCTTCATCAAAAAAATAAACTCTTCAAAACTTTTTGTTTATTATAAATTATACCTACGCACAGTGGAACAAAACGATCATCGGTTTTCCATATGTCTATGCTGCTTATTTTGTCTACGTTCCTGAGACTACTAGAAAGTTGAGCTTCAATTTCCTTCCTTGGACTAAAAAGAATAACTGCATCGAACTCCTGATAATTAAAATGTTTTATTGAAACCCTATCCCTTTGAGAAAGCGTTGATTTTACCACTCTTAAGTGCTGAGCTGGATTTTATCGTCGATGAATTGTTTTCACACCCCGGAATAATTTACGATGATCTCCTTAGATGCTTGACATTCCTCTCCCACCTACTCAGAACTCAAAGAAAAATAAGCTTCAATTTCTCCATTCAATGTTAATTTACTATTCATCTTAACGAAGAAACAAATTTTTTCCCTAGCAGCTCTCGTCTTTGGTTTTGGAATTGTGTTCACGGAATTTCAACGCACTCTCATCTCTGATGTTGTGATTTTCAAAATATCTTGGACTAATTCGAACTTTTTCATGTATCCTTTTGTGTTTTTTTTTTTTTTACAATTCTCATAAAACAATTTCTTGAATTTTAATTGATTATTATTTTAAAATTTTTTTTCTCATTCTTGATGTTTCAATCAAAAAATTATTTTTTATACATTAATCGTATTTACTGTTGAAATTTTTATTTTCAGTGAATTGATTGTCATAAGAAATGTTTCGAGAAATTATTTTCAAACTTATTGTTTTATGTGTTACAGCTTCTATGATTTTTTGAGTAGTAGAAATTATATTTTTGTTTTACAGTGATTAGGGTTTAAATGAAAATGCCATTTAAATTTTTTTTCTCTTCGTAATGCAACTGCAATAATTATTGAGATTCACTTTTAATATATGAATGCAATTACGGTGTGGCAAAAATTAAACCAAAAAATGTTAAAGCTAATGCAAATAGTTTGGAAAAATGAATAAAATACTTGTTGTTTGAATTTAAATTGAAGTACAACCAGACATTAATGCTTTAGTTCAACGTTGGTAAATAGTTCATAGCTCAGTTCTAGCTCAGACATTTCCATAGACAAACAACATAAAGATAGGAAAATGATCAAACAAAAATTGAAAAGTATTAGTAACCAAGTTCACTTCAAAAACACGTAGGAAATAGAAATGAAAATATTTGAATTCCCTAGCAATTGTGACAAATTAAATTATCAATTAAGATCTCTGCACAAAAATTACTTAAGAAAAATATCCAAACAAAAATTTTTTGAAAAAAAAAAGAAAAAAAATTTATGTCCAAAAAGAAATAAAGAAAGATATTGTAAATTGCAGCAAACAAATAAATTTCACGGACGCCTTTTTAATGTTATTCAAATGAACTACTAGTTCTACAGATGAATAAACAGATACAAATTAAAACTTAATAAACATTTATTAATTCTAAAGCAATCTCAATTTAGTGATATTTTCAAAACCTAACTAATTCGAACACTAAATAATCAACACAAAACATTTCAAGAAGGTTGCCAACATAAAAACCAAAGTTAAAGAATAAAAATTAAATGAAAGCAGCAGCAGTCAGAGTCACGTGACACCAACTATAAAAACATATTACAATCTCTAACATACTCCCACCTTGCAAAGTTAGGCTTATTGAACTTTGCAACCAAAATTTTACGAAAGTTGGAACTTTAAACTACTAGAGCTAAAAATAAAAAGAATGCTCATAAGTCCAACCGAACAGGAACTTTGATGATTCTTCCCGACTTAGTTTTAGGAAAATAATTCACCTCTAAAGCTTCATTGTTTTCTACAAAATCGTCAGTCCTTCTAGCAGCTTTTAAGACCTCAATATCAGTTTTGGTAGACACTTCTAATGGGTAAAGCCTTTGAAATGGACGGATCCTTTCCCCCTTACTGGTCCTCAGTTTTGCAACTCTAGGAATACCATCTTTACCAGGAAAAATTTCTAAAATAACTCCAAGTGGCCAATCGATGCGACGGACATTGTCATGTCCTATTAACACAACATCACCAACGTCTAAAACGTTATTTCTTCTTACCCCTTTGTGGACTAAAAGAGCAAGGTATTCATTTCTGAATCTTTGTCTGAGATTTTCACGTAGCTTCTGTAAATACTTTATTCGTTTTATGAGGCAAGATCGGTCTACATTATCTAGATCTGGTGTTTCGCTGTTACCGCCACCGTGAATAAACATTTCGGGTGTCAACGGTACTAATTCATTTGGATTATCTTGTATGTAAGTGAGTGGCCTTGAATTTATTACTGACTCACAGTCACACAATATCGTGTAGAGTTCTTCGTAATCAATGGTATATTTCCCTAGAACTCGACGTAGCAGTTCTTTGAGCATTCTGACCATTCGCTCCCACCACCCACCCCACCATGCTGCGGTAGGTGGAATAAATTTCCAAGTGATTCTCTGAGCGGTTGAGTATGCGGCTATTTTGTCCCAATCTAATGCTTTCAATGCTCTGTTGGCTCCCACAAAATTTGTGCCGTTGTCGGAATAAAGGATTGAAATCCGGCCTCGTCTGGCAATGAATCGTCTGAGGGCTTGGATATAAGCATCTGTGGTGAGTGATTGTACCAGTTCAAAATGGACCGCTCGGTAAACGGCGCACGTAAATAAAACGATCCAAGCTTTTCCTTTTGACTTCAAGTAGAGAGGACCAGCATAATCTACACCACTTACCTCGAAGACTTTTGTCAAGGTAACTCTTTCTCTAGGCAGCGGAGCGAGGGGAACTTCAACTGGTTTAGATTTGAAACGCTTGCATGTCACGCATTTAGAAATGACATCTTTTACTAACTTTTTAGCCTTAAGAATCCAAAACTTCTCCCTAAGTCTGACAAGTACGATAGAAGAACCAGCATGCATTGATTTCTCATGCTCTTCTCGTATTAACTTCATAGCGAAACTATTACCAGGTAAAAGAATGGGAAATTTAAAATCTTCAGTTTCATCACTATTTACAAGTTTGGTTCTTATTCGCAGTAATCCCTTTTCATCTCTAAATGCTTGCATTTTGTTAAGAAACTTCTCATCTTGAAACACTTTTAATTGCATGGATTTGAGCACTTGAGTTTCTGCTTCTTTGAATTCTTCATAGCTCAAGTTACCTTTTAATTTATTTTCATGTGATGTGTTATGTATGAAACGAAGAATCCATGACACCACTCTGATGTTTCTACTGTAAGAGGAAAAATGATCGCTCCATATTTCTGTAACTTCAATATTTACAATTGAAGATACGATCGTTCTTCTTTTTTCTCTAATCACTTCTTCTTCATTGACATCTTCCTCTGAGTCGTTAGTTGGCCATTCACGGGATGGAAGGTACAACCAACAGGGACCCTCCCACCATTTTGACTGGCACAATTGCTTAGCTGAACAACCTCTACTTGGCCGATCCGCGGGATTCAAGGATCCAGGTACATGTCTCCATGCTTGAACTGGTGTCAGTTTCCTAATTTCTTGAACACGGTTCTGTACGAATACACCCCACGTTTCTTCTCTTTTCAACCAAGCTTACACTGTGGTGGAATCTGTCCAAAAATACACATTGTGGGTTTTAAACTCTTTTCGTACCTCAGTGGATAGACGAGCAGATATTGTGGCACCAAGAAGTTCTAATCTTGCAATTGTTGTCTCTTTTTTCCCACAAGGGGCAATTCTTGTTTTACTTTGTACCAGCTGTACATAAACATTAGTCATATAACAAACTCGCAGAAAGACTACTGCCGAATAGGCATACTTGCTTGCATCACAAAAAAAATGAAGTGAAATATTTTCAACTCCCTTATCGCAGTGCAACCATCTTGGAAATTCTTCGCCCGTTTTTTGATCAACTTCAGCGTCCCAACCAATTTTAGACTTCCACAAATTTTGTAACAAAAGTTTTGGACGCATCATCACTGGACAGGTTATCCCTATGGGATCAAAAACTTTGTGTGAAGCTGATAAAATATTTCGCTTTGTGATCACTTCATTCTTTGTTTCATTAACATCAGGAATATTTATGGAAAGAGTATCACTTTGTCTGTCCCATATCATTCCTAGAATGTTTGTTGACCTTACAGTGGATTCAGCGGGATTAGTGAACTCCCACCCTCTTAAATCAAATTCTCTTTCAGCCATAATTTCTGTGGCAACTTCAATAAACTGTTCTAACTCTTGCTCAGTTTCAACACTAACTAAACAATTATCTACATAAAAACTGAGTAGCAGTTGGCGGATAATGCCTTCAGGATATCTTCCATTTCCTTGTGTGGCTTCATCTAGTTTGTTTTCTAAGTGGTATCGTATGGTTGACGCAAGCAAAAAGGGACTACAAGAAACACCGAAGACAACTCTTCGATGACGGTAATGTTTGAGCTCACCTTGTTCGTCGTGCCATAGAAAACGTAGAAAATCTCTATCTGGCTTATGGAGACCTATTTGCAAAAAAGCTTTGCGTATATCTGCTGTTATGCCGAACTTATGGAGGCGAAATCTTGTCATTATGGAAGGAATTAATTCGATCAAATTTAGGCCCTTTTCAACACAGTCATTAAGACTGGGATGTCCCTTTTGTTTAGACGAAGCATTAAACACCGGCCTAATTTTTGTTGTACTGTTCTCCTTCACTACGTGACGATGTGGCATATAGTGACAAGTCAATTTCAGTTCTTCTACAGGAACTTCTTCGATGATGCCTTCTCGTTCCCATTCTTTGAAAACATTTCCATATTCCTCAAACAAATTTTCTGCTTTAAGCTTCCGAGTTGTTACTTGCAACCCTTTTAGTGCTAAATTAAAATTGTCGGGCAAAGGCAAATGTACGTCAAGCCAAGGTAGACTAACAAGGAAACGTTGATCTTCAACTTTAACAGTCTTTAAGAAATGATCTACCGAAGCGTTATAAAGTTCTTTTTTAGTCTCCTGTTCTGATGGATCCTGTATCCCTATGGTATCCAATGTCCACATATCTGATATATCCATTTCTTTCACTAAAAGAGAAGTTACCAACATAGAATTGCATAAAGATGTATCGCTTTCAGGCACTTTTCCCGACAAAGTCCAACCAAGTAAAGTTTCTATGGCGACAAGTCCACAAGTTAATACTTTACGCTGACCTGTCATAAGCTTCCCTATCACGTCAGCTCCAAGAAGTACTTGTACAGGTTGCAATTCATTACCAATATCTGATAAAGTTATCTTCATTTCCTGAAGCTCCTTGATCCACGGACCTGAAGTTACAGGTGTAATGTTATCACATATAGAAGACTGATCCAAAGCTTCCATGTTACAAGTTATGCTGCTTTTAGGATTTCTTAATCGAATTCTATAACATGTGTGTTCATACTTATCAGAGTTAATACCACCAAATAAAGAATGTATAAGTGTTTCTTTTCTTACCGGAGTATATCCCATTTGTTCCACGAGACTTTTCAAAATATACGTTTTTTGGGATCCGGAATCTAATACAGCTCTCACTAGAATTTCCTTGTTATCTGAAACCAGTTTGATTTTTAATGTCTGAAGAAACACTTTGGGACCATAAGTAATGTTAGACATGTTAATCTCAGAACTTTCACATTTCTCACCACTTTCTCCTGATTCTTTACCTCGGGTATCTAGCTTCTCACACATAAGTGGCACATGTCTTTTACCGCATACAATACATTTGATAAACATTTTGCACTTACGTACTGGATGACCAGGATTTAAACACGCAAAACAACACTGGTTTTTTCTTACTATATCTTGTCTCTCGGCTAAACTCATCCTTTGAGCGGTGAAACAGTCTGAGCTGGAGTGCTTTCCAGAACAAAAAACACATAATTTCTTTACCTCTTTTGAAGCCACAGTAAGTAAATTGGCAGCTGTAGGCACTCTACCTGAAATCAAAGGCTTTCCTTTTTTCTTAAAAGTTTGGCGATTTTCACTTGAACCCAAACCAAACCCAGCCATGGCTAAATTTATTCTTTCCTCTCCTTCAGTTTCGGTTTTCAGGAAATTCATCAAATTGTTCAGTCGTTCTTTAGCATCAGTTGAAGCTGCGTAAGAAGGACTTCTGTTCCATGCTTTCAGGAACTCTTCTTGAAAACAAGATTCAACCATTGGATAAAGTATTGAAGCACATTTATCAGTCGTTACTCCTAGTGTCTCTAATGCTCTAAGGTACGATTCAAGCTTATCATAGAGAGAAGTCATTAAATTTTTTTCATTTTTCTGAACCGAAATTATTAATCTTAATAGTTCGCGAACATAAACTTCTACCAAAAGTTCATCTCTTCCAAACCGAGCTTTCAGACTATCAATTACCTTGGCGTAGTTAGCTCCGGTTGGCGGAAAGCTCTCTACAACTTCTCGCGCTCTAGATCCGCTTACAGTAGCTTGAATAAGGTACTGAAATTTTTTTTCGGGAGCAATATCTACATCTTGATGAATCTGTTGGAATTGGCTCCAAAAAGGTAACCATTCCTTGATATCCCCACTGAATTGTCGAAACTCTAATTTGGGTAAATTAAATTTCCTCCTAGCACTAGTAATCATAGAATTTTCGGACTCACCTGCTATTGCCACTGGCGAGTTTACTTGAATTCGCGCCAACTCCAGTTCATGTAATCTTATTCTTTCCCGTTCTTCATATTGCTTTTGCTTTTCATCACATTCTAACTGTTTTTGCTTTTCTTCATATTCTAATCGTTTTTGATCCGCCTCTGCCAATTCTTTATGCTTCCGGTCACTAACAGTTGTTACCAAAATATCTTCAACAAACTGTGGATCTTCGGAATACTGCTTACTTTTCAAAATTGCTTCTTTCAGTTCCGATATTGTGACCTTTTGTGGTAATGTTGCGCCAATTTCTTCAGCGACGAACAACAAATCTTCTTTTTTAAATCCTTTTGCTGCTTGAAACATTGTTTCGAATCGGAAAAAATGTCCTGTCGCGGACGCCAGAAAATGTAAATTGCAGCAAACAAATAAATTTCACGGACGCCTTTTTAATGTTATTCAAATGAACTACTAGTTCTATAGATGAATAAACAGATACAAATTAAAACTTAATAAACATTTATTAATTCTAAAGCAATCTCAATTTAGTGATATTTTCAAAACCTAACTAATTCGAACACTAAATAATCAACACAAAACATTTCAAGAAGGTTGCCAACATAAAAACCAAAGTTAAAGAATAAAAATTAAATGAAAGCAGCAGCAGTCAGAGTCACGTGACACCAACTATAAAAACATATTACAATCTCTAACAGATATAAATGTAAAAAAATAAATTAATAAAAGGTATTTTGCAAATTAACCAAACTTGCACTTCAGATAAAAAATAAGGAAAATAGCTAGATCAGACAAAAATTAAAAACTGATTTACCTTAATACCATATTAAATTTGAAAGCTTGTTTTGGATTTCAATTAGTGATAAATTGTGTTAAACGGGCTGTAATGTAAAATCTGAGAAGACTGATCACCTTTTCTGATTATAAAAGCAATTTGTCTTTACATATTTCCTGAAATCCGGGTTAATAATTGCAATAAAAATATCAAGAAAGAAAGAAAAAGTATAAATAAATATAGAAAGTAGATAGAAAAATAAAAGAGAAAAGAAAAGTAGAAAGAAAAATAAGAGAAGAAAAGCAAAATTGTTACAGAAAGGCAAATTTTGGACATAAAAAAAAAAATAAGTAAAATTAAAAATTTTTGTGGATATTTTGCTATTAAAGTGATAAATATTAAAGGTAAATAACAAATGAAGTGAAATAAAGACAATACTGAAATCTTAGACTTGACAATAACAACCACTGTGTCATTTTTTTAATTTTGTTTTCAATCAAGGTAAACAATACTCAAGTCTAATTCCAGATTGAAATTTTTCCTGTAAAAATGTTTTTTGTGTTTTACATTTTAAATTACACATTTCTAACAAATGTTTTTAAATTTTTGTCATCATGATTGAAGAGTTAACTTAAATTGTATTATTATGAAGAATTCTTATAGTGAAAAAGCTGTGTTGTGATTTTTAAACAAAGGACTTTTGAAACTGTTAAGTCAAAAAAACTGTTGAAAATGAAAATTTTAAATTTGCTGATGATGCTACCACAGGTTTTTAATTGTGTTAAAATTTTTACAATGAGAACATATGTAAATGTTTTATAATTTATATTACTTTTATATATTGTTACCATTACAAATTTGGTTATTTTATTTGTACTTCTATACCATAGGGAAGATTTTGCAAATGGATAATTTCAAAATTTTTGGATTCTAATTAGACAATTTTGGCGAAGGGGTATGTAACATAAAAAGCTTCAATTAATCTTTTTATGTTAGTTTCTTTGCTATAAAACAACTCCTACTTTATTACTAATTAATTATTCTATTTGAAATACTTTCTCACACTTTTAAAAGCCACATCCTGTTCTTAAATCTATTTTTGGCTCAACTATGCATTTAATTAAGAGCAGGACATATTTCCCTTGCTTTGTGTGGGAAACGCGCGATCTTTTTCATAAACCAATAGCAACTACTAAGATTTCCCTCTTTCCCTAAATTAAGACGTTTTACGGATTTTACTTTGCAAGATTTTCCCTAACATATAACCAAGGAGCGCAACTTTTCATGTGCACTTTTACTCACTCTCATGACTGCTGTTGTCTAATAATTAATAAATAAATTTTGTACCCTCCTTCCCGACCTATGACCTGTTTTAATCCTTCCACTCGGCAACGACGTTATATATATATATATATACAAAATCCTTAACTGTTTTTTCTAAAAATATTTCATATCAGTAAAACATAATTTATCTTTATTTGTTATAAATATTCTCAATTATTCTTCCTATAAAAATTTCATACTCTTATTTTTATGTATAAACATCTAGGCAAGTCTCAGTTAACAACATAAGTAGCCAAGAACGATTTTTTGGTAGAAAAAGAATATTTCGTCAGTATTTATTGAAAACCTTAGCCACAATGTATGCAACGTGAACAACGTAAGTATGTTATTGGAAAGAATTATAAATTTGTAAGTTAAAAGTTAAACTTAAATGTAAACAGAGATTGAAGTTTAGGCTTGTGTTATGCAACTACTTATTGAGACTACCGATGTAGAAATAATGAAAGAAAACCCTTTTTTTCCTTTTGAGATTTATATTTACAGCAACAGATTTATATTATAAACCTTTTGCACTGAGAAACATACAGGCGTTTAAAAATCAAGGAACGTAGGAAATATATTTGAAATTTACTGTAAATTAAGTTTGTTGATCAGGTTTTAAAACAGCAGTCAGACTAAATTTTCAATCGTGTTTCCTTCCGAAGCTGCAGGCTTCAAATGCCTATCGTTCACAGCTGAGACACTGTATCCTAATTTCCAGGAATTTTACTGGAATTGTCCAGGATATTCGACTTGGGTTATTGAGGAATTTCTATAAAAGCCTGCTCTTAAAACGACAGAAGGCATTTAACAGAAATAAAGACTTAGTATGCCTTAAACTTGTTGCAAAATCTATTTAAAAGATGGAAAACAATAACAAAAATAACTAAGAAGGGTTAATCTGACGCTGAACTCATCATAAATCTCCAAGCAATCTTAAACTACACAATTAAATTGACGGATTTAAAATCATATTTTTTTATGATTAATTTTTTTTAAAAATGCTGGGGTAGACATACAAAAATCTTTCTCTGTTTTTCATTTCCTCCTCAAATTGCACGGCATCTAATGTATCCCATGAAATTAATTCACGCGACTAGTTTCACGTGATTTGTGACAAATGTATCACATGAAATTAGCAGCACAGAATGTTTAGTTTAGACAGAAATGCCGCCGATCCACCTGTCCGATTTTGTCCAACTCGCCCCTAAACTTACGATATTTAATTTTACCTGTTTTATTTTAACTTATTTTCATCATGTACGATGAAATATTAATAAGCACGTACAAATTTAATTAAATGCAATGCTTTAACACAAATAAACCAGAAAAACTTACTTAGAAAGATTCACAAGCATTCAAAATAAAGAACTGTTAAAAAATTTAGATTTTTTTTTCTAAATTGCGGCATATTTACATAATATATAATCGTTGTTATCTCATCACTAAATATAAACATACACAGTAACAAGCTTTATGATACATTTTATTCAAAATTAACTGATGATAACAATATCAATAAGCATAGGATATCTCTCTAAAATGCTTACGTATTTCATGCATTCTATTTTCGCATATTTTAACGTTATGATAAATAAATGTATACGAACATTTTCTTACGCGTTTTTTAATTTGCAAATTTTTTATTATCACTTGTTATTATGTTACTATTTATTATCACTTGTTATTATCAGAAGCATCACGCTCTTATGTGTTTGCTATTTCAAGGTCGCATAGTTTATTAATCATAAATAATAATAAAATGATACGATACAATCTGGGCTCGAAAAAACTCAGAAATTTTACCCGCCCCGAGGACGGCTTGTCCAACAATGTACCCGTCCTCCTTTGAAACTAACCCGTAGCTTCTAAAATAAATAAAAATATAATTTTCTCTTATTTATTACAAACATTTATATAAATTGCATAATGAATTAGTAGTTACTAGGATTACAAATACTAGGATTACATTATACTAGGACTAATGTACTACATATACATTATATAAAAGAAATACTAGGTTACTAATAGTAACCTAGTATCTCTTTTATGAAATAATTTATTTCTTTCATGAAATAATTTAAATGACAAAGGTCAAGACGAGAAAATGGCTATCCGCGCGGACGTCGGATTCGAGAAATTCGTTGTCCGCGTGGAATATTTGACCGCCGAGGACGGGCGGTTTTTCGAGCCCTGGATACAATCAAGATGATTTAATACAGTTCCTTTAATTAAAGGGGCTATTAATGTCCTTTGCACTTCTTAAAAGCACCCTTTTTAAAAGTAGTCTATACCAAGCATTAGTACATGCCAAAAAAATGTCAAATACATGCCAAAATTACTTGATAATTATAAATTTTGATTATCATGAGTTGGCCGTGAGCATAATCATCACGCCAAATGATGCCAAATACAGTTATTCTCTATTCTGTTATTCAAACCCATTCTCTTTTCTCCAAATTTTCTGTGAATTGACCTTTAACTACATGACTTATTTAGCACTGCATTAATAAAATTAGACAAAAAAAATGCACTTTTTGTTTAGGAAAGGTTATGCCGTAACTAAAAATAATGTATTTAATTTTTCTTTCAGAAAAAAAAATTCTCTTTATTATACTTAAGTTTTATAAATTAAAATTTTTGGCTTGTCCTTTGCCTTTCTTAAAAGTACCCTTTTTAAAAGTAGTCTATATCAAGCATTAATGCATGCCAAAAAAATATACCCTGATTGTCTATAAAATATTGTCCAGCTCTTTTTTCATCAGCCCACTACTAGACCTTAAATTTATGAAATTATGAAACTATTATTTTGAAATTGCGAAACAATGAGCCAAATTTACTTCCGTATTAATGTTTTTAGAGAGGAAAAAATAAATAAAATAATATGGTTCATATATGAAAACCAGCGCAGTTCAAAATACTTTTTTTTTTAAAAAAATTTACATCAAAACGAAATGTTGTAGTACAAAAATGGTTTAAATCACAGAATTTAGTTGTTTTCAAAAATTGTAATAATAAGCCTAATTTAAATTACTTTTTTGAAAATAAATAAAACAGGTTTTCAAACCAAAGCCGCAAGCCAAATAGTCGATAAAAAATGTCCTTAATTTAATTTAATTTAATTTAATTTAATTTAATTTAATTTAATTTAATTTAATTTAATTTAATTTAATTTAATTTAATTTAATTTAATTTAATTTAATTTAATTTAATTTAATTTAATTTAATTTGTTTATTTTTTAAATATTTGAGAATAATTCATTTATTTAATTATTTCAGAAATATCGTAGGTGTTACATCAGTGACCGAAATGATATCGAATCACCTTGATCGCATCATTCTTCTCATATTTAATTTAATTTAATTTAATTTAATTTAAATATTTGAGAATTATTCATTTATTTAATTATTTGAGAATCTGAAATATCGTAGGTATTACATCAGTGACCAAAAATGATATCGAATCACCTTGATCGCATCATTCTTCTCATATTTAATTTAATTTAATTTAATTTAATTTAAATATTTGAGAATTATTCATTTATTTAATTATTTGAGAATCTGAAATATCGTAGGTATTACATCAGTGACCAAAAATGATATCGAATCACCTTGATCGCATCATTCTTCTCATATTTAATTTAATTTAATTTAATTTAATTTAAATATTTGAGAATTATTCATTTATTTAATTATTTGAGAATCTGAAATATCGTAGGTATTACATCAGTGACCAAAAATGATATCGAATCACCTTGATCGCATCATTCTTCTCATATTTAATTTAATTTAATTTAATTTAATTTAAATATTTGAGAATTATTCATTTATTTAATTATTTGAGAATCTGAAATATCGTAGGTATTACATCAGTGACCAAAAATGATATCGAATCACCTTGATCGCATCATTCTTCTCATATTTAATTTAATTTAATTTAATTTAATTTAATTTAATTTAAATATTTGAGAATTATTCATTTATTTAATTATTTGAGAATCTGAAATATCGTAGGTATTACATCAGTGACCAAAAATGATATCGAATCACCTTGATCGCATCATTCTTCTCATATTTAATTTAATTTAATTTAATTTAATTTAAATATTTGAGAATTATTCATTTATTTAATTATTTGAGAATCTGAAATATCGTAGGTATTACATCAGTGACCAAAAATGATATCGAATCACCTTGATCGCATCATTCTTCTCATATTTATGAGTAAAACAACACTTCGCTTACCTAAAACAACTACATAAGAAATCACGATGCGATTGTTTCAGATAACAAGTGATAAATATTTTACTCATCTATATTTAAATAACCAAGGCTAAAATTTTGCAAATCAGAAAACGCATTGATAAATGCTTGCTTTGTTGGAACTTATTTTTAAAAAAGACGATTCCGTAATGGATAATAGAATGTAGGAAGTTCTATGCGTAAACAAATTTGAGAAATACCTGATAAATAATATTGTTATCAATACTAAATAAATTGTATCATGTAGTTTGTTACTATTTAAAACATTCATATTTGCATCTTTAAATATAATGAGATAAGAAAATGTAATGAGATATTAAATTGTAATGAGATAAGAATGGGTATATATTATAACATTTTGCTGAGTTGAAACAACACCTTTACTAAATCATACACGTGAGTTTTTTTTGAACGCTCGTGAATCTTGGTAAGTAAGTTTTCTGATTTCTTTTTGTTAAAGTATTTATTTTAGCTTTTTTGATTAATTTTTTTCTATATAAATCTTAAAATAACTTCACACAGAATAGCAATAAGATTAAATGAAATAGTAAAGTTAAATGTTGTAATTATCAATAGACCATGTTTTTTAATTAAGCAAATAAAAAATTTCTGAATAAGTTCAACGCTGGTGATGTTTGTCTGAATAGATTTATATTCTTAGAAAAAATCCTGTTGTAATTTTTATCGGAAATTTTTCAGAGCACTTTCTGACTGATAAGTTTTTTTACAAGAATTTTTAAAACATCATTATATGTAGGATTTTTAATTGCTCAGAATGAATTTTGATCCCCTGATTGCTTCTAATTGGCAAATGGCTCTTATACAGGCACATTTGCTGAAGGCACTTTCGCATCAGGCATCGAGAAAGCTGAAGTACAAAAATTGATTAAACCCATAAAATATCTTTCCTTAGACTGACCATTGGCAGACAATGTACTTGGGTTGACCATAAAGGTTTTGGAGGTCTACAAAATGACCTGTATAAGATATCAAAAATTTTATTTTTATACCCTCAAAAATTTAATTTTATTTTCCAATTCTTTTAAATGCCTGTGCAAATTAGAGAAAAACGACGCAAAAATAATTTTAATAATGGGTAGCCGCTCCAAACTGTTTTAGACGGTGCCGTTCGGAAACAAACTGAAGAGTTTAATCAATTTTTATCTTAAGAGAAGAGTAGAGATACTCTTTCTTTCTCTTTTTGTTATAAATAAATAAGTTTCAGCGGAATTCAAATGTTTTGAAAGCAACTTTTTAGTTTTAATACAAACTATATACCGATGTTTCACCAACAGTATTTTTGTCCCTTTTTCATCCAAATTTTTTTTAAATATAAATTTGAAGATTGAGAATTTTATGAAATTTGAAGGCTGAGAATTTGATTGCTTATTTTAAAATAGAACAATCAAACCACATTCAGTAGCAATGCTCCCTAAATTTGCAAAAATGGTAAATTGTATCTTACTATTGTTTAATATTTTAGCTTTTTTATTGTAGTTTAATTTTATGAAAGGAATACTTAAAATATTGATAAAATAATTATTAAATGAAGAATAACAACGTCGCGTGAAAATTACAATTGAATTAATCGAAAGATTACCTGTCAAATGATAAACAACCGTTAGCCACTCAACATTAAACTTCTCAAAAATTGAAAAAATTGGGAGAGGGCTACAAAAGCTCCGTGGCTTAAAACAGACCCAAATTCTATCAAAAAATTATTTTAAAAAAATGTAAAACGTATCAGAAAATTTTTAGCTAGTCGCATAAAGTAAAAGGTTTTGAATTATTTAGAGATATTTATGTTTTCAGCAATTATCTATCAATGAACACATTATCTTCTAAAATTTATTCATCTCTGATTGATCATCATTCAGTAGTAAAATTGTAGGTAACGATGTGATAATAGGAAAAAAATACACAATTACGACAAAAGAACAAATCACTTGCATCGATAAAGCAAAGGAACAAAACAATCAAATGTAAAAAAATTCAAATAAGTAGACAATGAGAATATAGGTTTAATGTGCGTAAACGCGAAATATGATTGCATTGTTTCGACACGTTCCATAAAATATAAACGAAATACTACCACTTTACTGTAAAAAATTCCGAATCAAATTACGATAAAAAGTACCGACTCTGCGGGTACCGGTATTTGTTACTGTAACAACCATTTTTACCGGAACATGTTACGGAACAAAAAATCTGATATACCGTAATTTTTACAGTATTGCGATATATCATAATTTTTCAAGTAAATATTACCGAAAAATGACTGCCTCTTTCTAATTAAATAAATACCACTGTGAAAAACACGATATATTATTTTACGGTAAAAATGCGTTTTGCGAAAGTGCCGATACTTTATACCGTAATTTGATCCGGAATTTTTAATAGCATGCAGCAATTCAGATATTGTGAAACTTTCAAACCAATTTTCGCCTTCCAATGAGCTGAACTGGGTTCGAATCCCAGTAATTATTATACCGTTCTAAAATCTGGTATGTAACTTTTTTTTATTGGATATAAAATTTCCATGCTCTAAAAAAACTATGCTACATTCATTATGTTTTCAGTCATAATTAAACTAAGTTTCAAAAAAGAAACTAAATTCTAAATCTGTTTTAAGAAATTGAATACTTTTGTTCATGTCTGTTAAAACATTAAACATAAAAAATCGCTCAAGGAAATTGAATAAAAAGACTTCAGGCTTAATCTAATATAGCAAGTACTTTTTAAGGAAATGTTAAATGGTAGGAACAAAATAGTAATACCGTATGAAATCTTTTATTTTTTAGATCACCGTACGAAGATATAATGAAACTTATGGGTGTTAAAAAAGGACTTCTTAAAAAAGGATCACCCGGTATTTTAAAAGAAAAACTATTAAATGTATTTCCCCATTTGCTACCTTAATCTCCTACAAAATTCCACTTTTATAACGGGAGGCCATAATGACGCGAAATAAATACCATATTATGGAAGGTGAAAGGGACGTTACTATGATAACCGGAGATTGCGATTTCTTAGCAGCAAGAATATAAAAAAGAAGAGAAATTGAGAAATTGTTTTCTTTTAATAGCTAAGTGGAAAATATCCAATTGCTTATAACATACGGGATTTTTTTTGTTTTATTTTATTTTTTATTTATTTTTGGCAAATTAGTTTAACCTATAACTGAAATCATCAATGCTCTCCACCACTCCCTCCCCCAAGACGCATAATTTTACAAAATTAATGTAAACTTCCGCTTTTTTCGTAATACAATTAAAAAACTTGGATTCTTTAGGAAATCTCTATACAGCACCTGGTGCTGGATAGAGCACCTGGTGCTGCAAAAAGTGCTATCCAGAACCTTGCCGATTGGCATAATGTCACGGACAGTGTTGGTCCTGACATTCTCAGGAAACTAAAACATTTTTTCCTTTCTCATCGAATCCACTTTCAGTGGATTGTCGACCGTTTGGCCAAAGTAGGTGCTGAAGAGGCCATTACGACTGTCGCTCCTCTTACTTACTTGGAGCATTTTTCTAAATGTAAGGCAAAGAATATGAAAAGTAGGTGCCCAGGGGGCTCCTTGGCTCGGAGCAGCAGTAGACGAGAACAAACTGCCATTACTCGTTTCCTCAGTGGACATATGTCATCAATGACTTATAACGATGGTAATAAACACTTCGAAATCTGCACTAAGTGTTCTGCTGCCCAGGCCTCCCCCGACTACATTTTATCTTGTCTGGGACTTACCAGACAGGACCTGGTTCAAGCTCCCCTGTGAGTGCTAGACTTTCTCAAAGTAAGCGAGCTCATGGACCTGATCTAGCTCTGCTGGTCATGGGGATGAGAACAACAGGAAATCTCACCTTACAGAAGAATTTATGATTAGAATTAATTGAATGAGACATTAATTAATTGACATCTTTCGAACTCTGTCTCATATATTTAGTTAAAAGTGCTAAAATTAAATATACTTCCATGCATTTTTAACCTTATTTAAGAAATTCACATATTCGTGCATTTTTCTCTCTTGCTTTTTTAAAAGGATAAATTTACCTGGAAGGTTATAACAACGCACCAAACTATTTTTCAAAAAACATGTTTTGAAATTAGTAGCTTTGAAGGACTTACAAAAACCATTCCGGAATACGATAATATGTAGAAATTACGATTCTCCTAATTTAAATCGTATTAGGTTTGAAAAGAGGATTTTTTTCACTTCAATCGTCTCTTCTATGAAAACACGATTCTCCTAACTTCAATCGTCCTCTCTCGCTTAACTTCCTCTTCTCATCGATGCTTCAGGAACTTTTCATCTGATTTCTATCTTGTTTTGACTGCATTAAATTTTGAAGATATTTTCTAGAAACTAGGATAGGATTTTTTTCTCTTACTTATATTTTTGTATAAACTTAACTAGTCTAACTTCATGAAAAATTTAAAAAATGAAATTTTGAAGCAGAAGTATCAAAAACACTATGCTAAACGATAGAAAAATATATTGTCTTCAATATTGTTCACAGACAGCAACAGCAGTACGGCAAGGAATTGTTTATAGAAAATATTCAATGCAAAGGTGCTTAAGTGGTTGAAAATGTTTTGGAAAGAGCTATACCCAGTTAAGCCTTAAGTTGCCTTTCTCAGTTTTGAAAAATGTTTCACAGTATAGAAATAGACATAAGCAATAATAAAAATAAAATATTGTATGACAAATTATTAAAAGAAATTGTGTTTTGCAATCTATATATTTGGTATTAAAATACTATTTATTTAGAAAACTTTTGGTAAGTAAAAGCTCTGAAAAATTGAGATTGCAGGTGCCATGACCTAAATATGTAGTTTTCTTACGCTCATTTTCGGGAAAAAGAAGAATGCCTATATTCTGCAATAATTTTTGTCTTAATGTTGTTTCTTCACTATGTTATGTATTCAAATGCTAGGCTAAATTTTTAACTGGTCTAACTTGCTGGCGAGCTGAGTGAGCTTGGTTCACAGTGCCAACCTTGCGAACTACATGTGATTGCTCTGGAGATTAGTTAGCGTTAGTAGGGTGTTGTAAGCCATATGGCTCAAAGGATAGAGCGTTCGCCTCTTAATGAGGTAACCCAAGTTCGAATCCCAGGGGTGTGGCTGGTAGATATGAATTCTGCTTCTTACGACAGAATCGACCACAATTCTGTCGTGAAATATCCTCAGCGATAGACGGATCACGGGTTGGAATCCCCTTGCCGTCGGGCAAACCAAGAAAGATTTCGTGGTTTTTCTCTTCGTGTAACGCAAAGTTCCATCAAAAAGCTCTTCACGAAATCTAGTTTGCCCCAATGCATGATCCAGAAGTTCCCTTGTCTTATGGACTGGGTATGAGACTACAGATTCGAACACTGACAGTCATAAACTAAAACTTGGGTCGACTGTTCAGCACCAGTTATATAAAATAAAGTATTGTGGGATAGACATGTAGTTTGTTAAAAATCTCTTAGTTTAAAACTCTTTTTTTTTTCATTTTGAGTAAATAGGTAGCTATTTTTTTAATATTTTTAATTATATAATAATAAGTATTTTGAAATATGTATAACTAAGCAAGTATTTTGATATATTTATTTAGGTAAACTTCTTTAAATGAATAGCACTTGCACCTTGTTGAATAGAAAAATCTAGAATAGCAAGTGTTCTGGAAAGGAAGGAATTGAAGAAATCAAACACATTGAAAAGATAACAGGGCTTATTAGGTACGTTATAAATTTAGGTGCATTATAATATTTCAATCTTCTTATTTTAAAAATCAGAAAGCTACCACAATATTTTTATGTGAGCTAGTACAATATTTTTATGTGAACGTAATTAATAAAATTTATTAATTTATTTTAATAACATATACATTTAATTAATTATTTTTAATTTCCATAGTTCTCCCAAGTCGGTTTATATTTTTATTTTTTTTCAGTTCAGGCAAGTTAAGTGTTTAATACTGTTTAAAGAATTAAAGAGGAATTCATGTTAAATTAAAATTTTAGAACATATTATACATATTATAATATTCTACCATGTTTCTGTAGTTTTATGAAAATATATATATGGGTGATTCTCACGAAATATGACAATTCACTGTCCCTTGTTCCAAGATCTAGTACTATAATACTAAAAAAACTTTAAAAAAAAAATTAATAAATAGCATTGCTGTCAGCATTTTAAAATGATTTTGCACAAGCATTGACTGTTTTGTATAGTTAAAAAATTTAATTGAACTTCAAAATGTCATTTTCCTGTTATGTCCCAAACAGTGTTTCCAATAATAACAAGCTTCAAAACTTCCCATACATTTTTCAATATCTAATTTTTTTTTATCTCAACCTGTGTAAGCATTTCTAGAATATACATAGAGGATATTATTTACAAAAACTTCGTTTAAAATAATTTTTCCTGTCAGTAATTTGTTTGTCCCAAGAAAATCCGTCATTTTCCTGGCTACTTTTATTTAGTGGTTTATAACCAAAATAGATAGAACCAGCAATCAATAGCTTATGTTAATAGATTGATTAGATGCCCTCCTATATGAATATGTCTTGTTGCATGAATAAAGAACCAATTTTCTGGTTCAAAATCTATTTCAAAAAATTTTTCAAGGTGAGTAGGTTTTTGTGTTGTCATTTTCCTGGCTTCTTGAAATCGTTAATAACATAAAATAAATAGATTTATTTTAAGAGTTATTTTAAGAAATCCTGTTGTTTTCTGTAGAATATAAACGTCTTAGGCCAAAATATTAAATTAAAGTAAAGTTATATGGTATAAAATGGAACATTTGTCATTATCCTGGCTGTCATTTTCCTGGCTTATCAATGCCAGAACATTGAAGTGTTACCAGATTTTTTTTAACTGCTAATACTGTAAGGAGGGAAAGCAAATATTAACCTAATACCAAGTTTATGTATGATTACAATATGTGTGAGTGTAATCAAAGTTATTTATTTATCTAATGATTGATTATTAAACACAATTTTATTCTGTACATATCAGCAACAAAAAAATTTTTGATTCCTCCTACAGTGGATAAAAAAAAATTAATTTAAGCAATTTATGGTCCATCTAACGTAAAGGCCTAAGTTGAGTTACTAACTATTAACTTAAAGTGACTGATTTTTAAACTTCCAAGCTAATATGTCATTTTCTTGGCATTCAAGATTTGGTGAATTTCAAATTTTTTTTTTCTCTAGCAAATGTCAATAAACTACACTGCTGCCTGTAAGATATTATTAAGTGTAACTAAAGAAGTATACAAAAAATTTTTGGATTATTTTGAAGACTTTAAATTTGAGGAAATTTTTTTGCCCAAATTGTCATGTTTAGAAAGAGGGCAATTCCATATGTGACGGAATGACATTTTGACTTGCATGATGACAATTATTTGAAGTTTCTATGCATCTAATTTCAAATAAACATGATTTTTTCTCATGCATATCATTATTATTGGTATAATGTGATTCATAAACTAAAAAAAAAAGAATTTTGTATTTTTTTTATTTTTAATTTTATGAACTTTTTACTTGGGTGACGGAATGACATTTTGGCAACCTACCTTTCGGCATGCCGCTTAGAACTGGTAGTTTCTGTGAATTTTGCAACTATTTTTTACTTTTAGTATAATGTGTAAGCAATGTAAATTGTGAATTTCGAAAATTAACCTCAGGTTGGCTAGCAGTTATTAACATCTATTTGCTGTGACGGAATGACCGTGACGGAATGACAAAAAGTTTAGTGGAAGAAAGTCTTCATTTAAAAAATGTTTTATTAATATGTAAATGATAAACAGAATGTAACAGATAAACAGAATTAATATTTACGTAAGAATCAGTTAAAATTTTAACAATTTGAAAATTAGGTTCTCTCAGAAGAGGTTTTATATATAACTTGCCAATGTCACATCTTATCTTCGTTCTCAGGAAATTTATGCGTAAATCAATTTTTGTCCCATGTTCTTTAAATACTTTAACATCTAAATCGTCTTTGTTTATCAAAGTAATTTGCGCTGCATATAAATGTGCCTTCTTTTTTTTCGCAGTATGGGACAATGATTAAAGAGCCGACCGCATACTCCTTAATCATATTTTCCATTTCCTCTTCAAAACAGTGGCTTTTCAAATCATACACTTGGTTTTGGTTAAAATTAGAAAGCATTCCAATTTTGATGATTCGCTTCTCAACTACATGAGCATCTAGTGCAGGTCTCTTGTTCCTGGCAATGCTAATGTAGCAAGTGTCTAGCTGAAGTTATTCTCTTTTGCCCTCTCTTAAATAGAATAGCTGGACAAAAACAAAACTTCAACGATTTGTTGCTTCGACTTTATGAAATCATAAAATTCTTTTACATATTATGTGCCGTTTTACAGCAGCCAACATCTTGTTTGGCCTTTTAGAACAACATCACAATTACATGGTATTTATAGGTGCATGTGCTGTGAGGTATTAATGAAATACACTCAACAAAAATGAGAATAAGAACAAAAATGAGATAAGGCACACTTTACATCAATATATGCTTCTTTATGAAAAGCCTCTTTTAAGGCCATAAGTATATATTGCATCTGCACTCTTCGTTACTCTGTCAGAGTTTGTATTATGACTGAATCTTTCATACTTGGGGGCTTGTAACTAACATCATCTTGACAGTAAAATTTTTTTAACCAAATTAAACAGCTCATCAACATTACTTTTCTCACTTAGTTTCTTTTGAGTTCGATGTTAAATACTTCTCACATAAAGACTGAATTAATATTTTTACCTCTATTGGTGATTTTGGAAGTGAGTGTACAATTTTTTATATGGTGAGTGTACAATTTTTTATATGGTGAGTGTACAATTTTTTTATGGCTTTACCAAGACTCTGCAGGAATTTGTATAGGGAATTTAAATTATTTGTATGTGAAGAGATTGGTAGAATTTGATTTTTTCTTTGTTTACACAACAGCGTTTGCACTTCTGAGTTTTTTAAGTTCAACTTTTGTCGCGGAAGCTTTCTTCTCTGCCTTTCTTTGTCTGTTTTTTTTCTTCATCATATCATGGGGATCTTGGTCTTTTTCAACATTTTATCTGTCTTTCAACAGCTGTTTTAGCCATTAGGTTAATTGAAAAAATAATAATTCCCTAGTTTTTGACTAAGCTTCTCAAGGACTCGTTTTATCATTCCATCGCCGAAGATGTGTCATTCCGTCACGCTAATTATTGGAAGTTAATAATCAAATGCATAGAATTTTACAATTGCTCATTGATTCTTATGCCACATCTGCTTTATATTCCAAAATATACACATTTTCATTCAAAAACGCAGTTGCTATTTAAAAAAATATACTAAAACATGTGACGGAATGACACAAAAAAAAGTTACTTTTATTTAATATATTAAAGTCAAAATGACTTAAAGGCTATGTTTTAAATGTTTAAATTTTGTACTATATGCATATTTTTATCAAAATATTGCAAAAGAAAGATACATTTCTTTTATTTTATAAGTATTTTTCAAGAAAACAATTTAATCACAAATGTGAAGAATTCACTTGTCAGCCATGTGATTACTTTAGAATGCTGCCAGATTCAAAAAACTTAAAATTATCAAAAATTAAACAGTAATATGTAGACTTTGGCTATTTTTGAACATATTTTTAAAATTAAAATATGCAATTCATAAAAAAAATTTTCACTTAAAAATTGACACTTTCGTGGAATTGCCCAAGAATGACCCATATACGGGGTTTTATACAATAATATTATCCCATAAATTCCTTAAATTTGATTAATTTAAAATTTCAAAATCTTGAACTAAAGCTGAACTAACTGATTTTTTACTGTAATGTAGTTTAAAATAAAGTGCCTAAATTATTAAAGTGGCAATAAAAAAACAAACAATTTCTGAATAATGTCCATTGTTTTCTTTGGTCATGACGTAGCAGTCACGTAAAGGCTTAAAACCATGGTCATTTTAATTCAATTTAGGTTCTCCAGTTTGAACTGCTCATCATACTAAAGCTACAGTAATTATGAATTTTAATTAAGGTTAAAATGATTTTTTTTCCAAATCTATCCCGCATTTGTTTTAGCATTTTTATCCAATCGTCTTAAAGTGTAACGTTTTGAAACATTAAAAACAGTTTAATTGTCAGAGAAAACTGAGAAGAGGATAAAAGCGATTAATAGAAGCATCTCTGAACTTTATCAGATGATCCAGGTGGCAGAAAGCCAACAGAGGGCGCTGCAGATAATTACAGCATTTAAAAAACTTTTTTCATCTAAGTTTAATTATTATTTTTAAAAAAAAAAAAACAACCAAACGTTGAGAAATTGCTAAGACTTCCTTTTAAAATATTTCTAAACTTGTTTTTAATAGAAATTAAAAAGCAGCATTGAGAACCACAAAGAACAAAGAGTAAAAAATAAAAAAATTGTTTTCAGTTACTTTATTACAGACTCAAATGTATGAGGATTCATTCCACTTTTTTTTTTTTTTTTTTTTTAGTTTTAATGCATAAACTTCAACTTAAATTTAAGCAACCTAAAGTTTTTATCAATAAAGACCTTACATTTTCAAACATTACTGCATGTATGCTAGATGAAGCTGAATTTTGAAAAGAGTAATCTCTGTTGAGGTCGCACGCAAATTCTGACTTATGAAGATGTATGCAGATTCACTCTGTAAATTCTGTTAGCAGGGAACTGATAAAAATGATTTTAAGGTTTTTAATTAAGATTTTTTCTGCATTGGTTTTCCTATCAAATCATGTTCTTTTTTTTCATCATTTGCATATTAATTAGCCACATTTAATGGATATACTTTTTTGCCATTACTTGAAGTGAAGAACATAAAATTACTTATCCTATTTTATTTTATAACCGTTGTTAAACAGCCGACCCTATTTTCGGGTTTACAACAACTAATATTTAACTACGTAGTCTTGTAATTTTGAACACAATCCAGAAGACAAGAGAACTAACACCAGGATCAAGTATTGAGAGAAATTGCCTTAGTGGAGGACTTTTTGATGGAACTAACCCGCATTTGCGTTACATGGAGAGGAAGATAACGAGGACCTCCCACGGTTAGCCTAACTGAAAAGGAACTTTAACCCATTATCCGACCACCACTGAGGATATTTCATGTCAGCACTGTGATCTATGTAAGCCGGATGCAGATTCGTATCCACCAGCCATCGCTGGTATTCGAACCCAGTTCACTTTGTTGGAAGGCGAATGCTCTATACCCTGTGCTGACCCATCGCTGCTCAAAACTACTAATTAAAAGATTTTATTACAAAACATCTTTCATAACAAAATTTACTGCTTTTTTAAAGCAAATCCAAAAACCTCTTTCTAATATTAGCCAGAATTTGCGCAGATTTTTGACGTTATTTTATGTCTAGAATTAAAATTCATGTACAGACTTTACGAAAAGTAGTGGATTCTAACAATGAACAATATGATTGAGGTACATAACGAAAAAAATATTTCTTAATATTGCTGTAAAAAGATGCCCAAAAAAGTAAAACTAACATAGTTTTTACCATTACAGATAACTTGAAATGACGTCAAGCAAGAGACTTCAAGCTCCTTGGCTACCTAAACCAGTCTGGTATGACTTTCCTATGACTAAAGGCCTTGGCCATCATCGAATACCAGTTGGAATCATATTGGCAGCCAACAATAAAATGGAATGCGCACTGGAGAGTAGGAGTATTACCCAGGTGAGAGTACGACTCCTAAATGATGACCGAAAGACTGAAGGCAATTTTACAATTAAAAGTTCCCTGCCTGGCCGAGCGTCAACATTTAAACTAGATTCTGTGAGTGTTCCATTCGTCGATTGTGAGTACCTTGAAAAATCTCCAACAGACAATCGGGATATCAGACTAAGCTATCCAACTGGTTCAAAAGTTCTTCCCATCTATCGTTTCGATGATAAGGAGGAAGATTTTTTTGCACTCTGGGATTCCCAAGATGCAGAATTTGCTTACGTAGAATCCGATTATTTCGGTCTTCTTATACCGAAAATAGACAAAGAAGCTACGAGAAAGTTAGCTGATGGCAAGCGTCTCAACGATTTAATTATTTTCTACGACAACATCTTAACCACTTACAGTCAATTGATAGGGTTGTCGTTCGAAGAAACTGGGACTGATCAGAACGTAAGAAACAGGTTTTTTATTAAAGCTGACAAAAATGGATTTGGGTTGGCGTATTACGATGAACCGTACACGGCTATGAACGCCGGATCAGTCACAGACTTCTGGCTGGAAATCAGTCCAACTAATTGGGGAGCTTTGCATGAAATTGGTCACGGACATGAGTTGAAGAAACTAGGTGATGAAACGTTATCTGTTAATGAAGTATGGAACAATATTCTATGCTTCTTTTATCAAACTATTAAGTTTGGCAAGGACATTAGAACTAAAGGTTCAAAACAAAAAGCAATGAACCTTGCTCTAGTACTGAAACAAGGAACAGAAGTCAAAAGTTGGGATTTAATCCAAAAATTATCATTTTTAACCCACATGTTTTTTAAAGCTGGTCAGAAATCATTTTCACGTTTCAACCAACTGACTCGCGAAGAATTTAATGGCCGTCCTTATTATGCCAGTGACACATTATTATTAGAAAAACTGATGCACTTCTTTGCAATTGAGTTTGCTCTTGATGTTTATCCATTTATGAAACTGGCGAAAGCAGCAATACAAGAAGAGCAGCTATATGAACATTACCATGTTTTATCCAGTGTAGCCTATCCTCTGAACTACATCATAAGCGATCTCAAGGAAATGCTTGATGCTTATAACAACCTGGGTCTACATCACTTAACTAGTTTGGTGACTCCAACAGATTTGAGTTCTACTAAATTGAAAAATGATTTCACTCTTAACATAGATAACCAAATATTTGGTGAATTAACAGGTGATATGTTGAAATTGATGGACGGATCTCGAACAGTAGCTCAGCAAAAAATCCAGAGTCAAAGTATTACTTTTAAGGATGTACCTATAGGAGTATACAAGATTTTTATCGAACCAAACGCTAAGAATACGAAACTTGCCTTTGATGATTTTTATGCAATAGTACATGCCAACAATGCGAATAAGTTACTTCTTACAGCAAAAGTAATGAAAGAGCCTTCTCTTCCACTTGATAAAATCAAATTTCTTGGACTAGGTGATGATTACTTTGCCTACCTAACAGCAAATCCCTTTAAAGAAATTATGACCTTCAGATTTTTTTCAAGCAATCCTCATAGCTATTTTAAAAATGAGAAGTACGCTAGCATAAGCGTGAAAAATCAGAGAAACGAAGTTCTTTTTAGCAAAAGTTTAGATGGCGATAGCTCTAATACTGGAGTATTCTATATACCTATGAAAGAAGAGCTGCAAGTAGAAATATTCCACGCAGAAACTAAGGTTCGTCTAAAAACAGACGATCCCATGATGGATGTCATTATAGATCGTACTGTTAAGACAAACTACTTCACTGTTAATAAACTAGGTTTTCAAAACAAGAATAAGAATACGCCAAAGGATTTGTTAGAAAAGAATTTCTTAAAGAAGATTGAATTCAAAGCAAATAAAATTCGGAGTAAGATCTCCTTGTTTGTAAAACCTCATTGTCAGCCAAAATATAATTTACTGTTAGCTGTTGAGGTTTTCGAACGTCTGTTCAGAAATAATAGCGTGGATAAAAGTCTGAGAGATAAATACAAAGATTGTTTGCCATCCCCTTAGATCTCCAAAGCAAACGAACTAAATTAGAAAATACGATCGATTATTAAAAAGAATCTACAATTTACAAATTAAAAAAAGTAATTTTCATTTGAAACTCTAAACTGTTTTGTCAGTACAATGGCGACTTTCAAAACAACGGCAGAATTAATGACAACAAGAGAATTTATTAAAAGACTCTGAAAGGATTTTAAAACAAGAAAAAAAAATTATTTTGTAATTGAGTTTTATTATTTGTAATTTATTTAAGTATTCTTCATTAAATGCCTAATTATTATTGATAAAACGTTGATCATAATATTGTTTATTAATTATTTTAAATTAAAAAATAACTATTCTAAATAATGTTTTATTTTTATATAATCGATTTATAAAGTTTTTTACATTGATCTAAAGTTTCAGTTTATTATTTTTTATACTTTTTATAGAAACTATACAGTTCTATATATAGTTAGACCCTGATTTGATATATATTCTTATAATCTCTTTATAATACTTCTTTTAATTTTTTTAAATTTCGCTTATTTTTTTCCTGAAAGAAAATTTTGATAGTATTTATCCATTAATTATTTTTAAATTTTTACTTCCATCTATTTACAGTTTATATTTAAAAAAATCTGATGTTATTTTGCTCTTGATAATAAGACTATACAAGCTATTCATGAGTTGATTTGTTATGTTTTTAATATTTTTATGTATTACAATTTTTATTTTTGAAGAAATTTCGCTTTTTTTTATATATATAAAATCAAATGCTACTCAATAGTGTAGAGATTTTTTATATTTTTTTTATATATTTCTATTATTCATCTATATTCGAATTTTTATTAATCCAAAAGGAAAATTTTCATTTTTAAAAATGATGTGAATTTTTACTTACTAATGATGTGATATATTTTTGTAACACATGTATAATGCAATTTATATACCCTTTAAAAAGCTATTTTAGCAATTGTTTTAAAAATTAAATATTGCTAGTCTATTTTTATAATCTTTTTACTACATAATCTTGTACTCAACTGATATAAATTTATCACTTGTGAAAATTGGAAATTGTAATTGCATTTCTATATAATTTTGTGCAACAATTTTAAAATCTATTTGTATCAACAACTTCAACAACTTGTATTGTATAATTTGGAGTTTTTTGAAATCAATAAAAACATAATAATGCTAAAAAACGTTGTATATTTAATGTTCCTTTAATCTACTCAGACATATAATAAAATAAATTATTTAATAAATTTATAAATAACCTTATATACTGGTGTATAAGTCGACTTTTCCAATCCCAAAATTTTACGAAAACCAGGGGTCGACAAATAGGGGCGGACATTCGTTGATCACGATTTATCGATGTAAATTAAAAATGAGATAAATACGAATGACTCTGCATAAAGATACTCCTTTCAAAAACTATTTTTAATGTGTTATATGTAATTAATTTTGAAACTCAACAATACAAGAATTTAGAAACAATACAAAAGTATAAAAAAGAATTTAAATCAAAAAGTATAAAAAAGCAGATATACCTGCATTCAAGAGTATTTCAAAAATAACACAATGGATACTTTTAAAACCAACAATAAGGCTACCAGATTTAAAGATTCCTCATCTGTGTGGGATTCAATAACGTCATCCCTTTGACGCAGTCAGAACACCGGTGTTCCTTTTATTTATTTTTCTCACGTTCGAATTACAAGCTAAAATATACTTTGGTTCTTTTTTCATTATAAAAAACATTCTAATAGTTATTAAAAAAATCTGTGAGATTATCGGAATGATATTTCGATAATGTCCGAATGTATTGAAAAATAAAATCTTAAAAAAACAGTTTGAAAATAAATTTTCATTCATATTAAAAAATTTACCAATAACTAATTTTGTAAAGTAAGTAAATTTCAATGATGAATAACTGTTTTTTATAGATCTAAATAACTTTAATAGGTGCAAACTGGAAAAAAGTATTGTTTGGAAGTAAGCCGTGATTGGAAGATTTTACCTTTAACGCAGGAAAAACATACTGGTGGTTCGTGCTGCATTTCATAAGAATAAATTACTAAAATACTAAATATAATAATATTTAATACTAAATTAATTAATAAGTATAATACTAAATAAATAATATTTTCACTTATTTTGAACAAAATTAAAATAAAATTATGAAAAATTATGAAAATTATTTTTAACAAAAATTTTGCATCAGTGGGTTAATACTGTCGTCATAAGTAATCCCAATCTGCAAAGGATTCAACCTCATCCACTGGATCACTGGATCCCGCAAAAATTGTCTTCCATCCAAAGAACTCGAAATTAAACACTTATTAAACAATTTTATGATAATATTTGAATTTACATTCTGCCACTCTTTCACTATCATTTGACACATGACACGCACACTGTTAAAAATTAATGGTACACAAATACCACAAAATTCTTGACGAAACCGTTTCCTCGTATATACTGCTAGCGAAATTTTCGTCATATTGACGAAATAACTATCTTCACTTCTTCGAGGAAACGAATTTAATCAATATTAAGGAAATATTTTGTCATTCTATCCCCTCCTTTCTTCAAAGTGCCTAACTTCAAAGTGCCTAGTGTTCTTTATTCTCTAACGTTCTAACCTTTTCTCTTCACTTTATCGCGAGCACTATATATAGGTCGCACAGCACATCAGTATTTTGTCATTCTATCCCTCCCCCCAACAAAAAAAGAACCCTTAGTGCTTAATGTATCTAACTCTTTTATCAATCACTATATCTTTGGCATCATATAGCTGGGTCAATGCCACCTTAATATCACCAAGAAAACAAATAAAACACAGAGATGAATTACACCCATGCCCGAATTGGGATTCGAACTCCGGATCTCCCTGATACGAGGGCAACTCCTCTACCACCCTATATCCCGGGTGGCTAAACTTGTTACTTTATTCTTGATTGTCTAGTCTTTATTCTGACTCCCGATGGCTGAGCGGTAGCGCTTCGCGTTGTCGTGCCACAGGTCGCTGGTTCAATCCTTGGACGGACAAGGTTGACTCAGCATTTCATCCCTTCAGTGGGTCGATAAAATGAGTACCAAGCATGCTTGGGAACAAAACACTGGGGGTTCCGCGCTGGGCTGACCACCCAACCGGAACATCTGCTCTTGCACCTCAGAGCCCAAAGGTCAAGAAAACTGAGATGGGCATAGTAGGCCTTGGCCCCCTACGGGCTGTCGCGCCACTGAGTTTAGTTTAGTTTTAGTCTTTATTCTAGTTTTTTTTCTTTCTAGTTAACAATCTCCCATAATGCAATTCGATGAGGTTTCAAGTTCCGCAAGAGTCCGTATTTCCTGATAAAACACGTCATTGCGTGATTAAATGATTCCCAAAATTAGCGAAATGCTGCTCAAGGATTGTTAAATCGTCAAAAGTGATAGTTTTATTTCTGAGAGTATATAGGAATAATAATAGACTTATCGACAGCAGTCGACCTGTGCACACGGCGCACTGAAAATTTGCTATCCCGTAATCAAAAATAGGAGGTTGACTTATACACCGGGATATACGTTAATTATCTTTACCCAAAGATGCTTTTAAAAGCAAAATATAAAGGTAAGAGTAGATACTAAATAAAAAAATAGAAAAACTTAATATTTCTATGGGAAATAAAACTGAACCACACAAGGTTTTGAAGACAAAATAGCCCGAGTGCAAAAGTACTTAATTGCAAATTTTTAACACTCATGCCAACTCACTGGAAATGAGAAAAATGAATATCTAGAATTATATTTTTTGAGTTTTGCTTAATTTATAAATACAATACAAACACTCTTACTATATTTAACGTAAACAATTGATTTCATTTTATAACGATGAAATTAATTTCTTCTTCTTTTTTTACTTTATTTTTGATAAAGATTCCATAAATAAATATTCAGTGCAGTCTTTAAGGAACAGCCAATAAACTTACACATGCAAGATTTTCCATAATTACTTATTTAGATACATATTTTTATAAAACTACAATTGTTAAATATCACAAATATTAAAACGACAACATTAAATGTTATCATTACGGGACGAATCACTATAGAGATCAGTATAGATAAAAATCCTTACAAAGCTGCATCCTTACAATCCTTACAAAGTAGGTGAAACTGAAAAGCATTTACCTTTCATTTATCTGCCTTCATAAATTAAAAATACTCAAAACAAATTTTTCTTTTTTCCTAAATCCTTTTTTGTAGGATTTTCGATTCGGCCTTAAATCAAAACATTTGACGAAACCAGAAAGCTTTGAACCAATTACATTTATGAGTCAGATTGAAATTTACATTATTTATATTAAAACTAGTAAGAATATAAAACGGGCACGTAAGAATCTTATTGATTTATTCACAGATATGTTAACCCTAAAAAATTTAACCACACTTAACAACATAAGCAAAAAAAAACTAAAAATGTGTTTAATTTTACATTTTTCAGAATATGTGATATATGGGTCCTTCTTTTTTGTTCTTTTTTTTTAATGATTATTTCTTTTTAGAAGAATTAAAACTGTCCATTTACACATTTTAAAAGTATTAAACAGTAAAAAAAATTAAAAGAATAAATAAAAGATAACAAAAATAACGCTATTTCGATTTAAATTTCCATTTTTGGTATTTAAACACATACGTGTAATTATAATTCTATTTTGAATTTTTTCAGCATATATGCTTGCAATTTTAATTTGAGGACAGACGAGATGAGCGAGCGAGATCTGAAAAGAACTGCGCAAGCTGTTCCAAGGTTGGCGAGCGATGGGAAACTGGAGACATTGCTCTCGAATTCAAATAGGAGAACATAATTTGAGTTATTTAAAGTTAATTTTAGCTCTGATGCGATGAAAGTCGGAATATAAGTTGATTATGGATGGTGTTGAAGGGAAATATAATTATTGACTATGTTAACCTTCATCTATGAAAAGGTACCTCAAGACGGTTTCAAGTTCTGTTCTGTTCTGTTAGGTGGTTCGGGTTGCCTGAGGCCGGAACGGCCCTTTACCCCTTCATCGTGTGATAAAGTCGATGAGGTAGTTCCTTAAGGTGGTAAGTAGTATGATGTTTCTAAGTCGAGAAAAGATGATGGCTTGACTGAGTTGTCGGCGTCATGGAGTAACGGTTTCAAGTTAACATGTCTTACATACTAGTGATTTGTTATTTAATATTTGTAGTGGTAGTTACGCCACAATGTTTCCTACACTAGGGTGCACTGCAAGTTCTTTACTGCCTATACTTCCGGGTAACTGTTTCCAGTTTATTTTGAAGCCATTTTGGCTCACAGCGTGATCATTGTATTTTTAAACTCTATTGAGTAGTATTTCTTGTATACGTGTATTTGTTACCTGATTTATTATTTGTGTTTAAAAAAATCGTTTTAAGAATTGCCATTTACAGACCTGACATTTCAAGACGTAAGAATTCATGATTTGAAGAAAAGAATCGTTATAAAACACTTCTTACCTTCTTGTTAGCAATATACCAACTTCGAAATTTAAACCTAAAGGATAATTTGTAAAATGAACTTAATCACGTTTAATTTGAATGAATTTAATCTCGCTGCTCGAACAATATGCTAAAACCCTAACGGATGATTGTGCACGGCTTGCAACAATAAAAACTGTTATAAACAAGTAAAAAGAAGCCAAATAGGGACGGCCAAAAAAGCGAGTTCTTTCTAAATCTAGCAACCGTGTCACCGTTTTTTTTTAACAATACATCTATAAATAACTAAAGGGCCAGAATAGCCTGGTCGGTAGGGCGCTCGGCCCATGTCCGTGAGTTCGTGGGTTCGAACCCCTCCTGCCGAAGACTCCACGTGTAGTAAAGGGACTGATGCACGTTAAATCTGTCCAGTCGCAGAACTCCTCCATGTTCATATAACAAATCAAAACCTCTGGGGGTACTGGATTGGAGATCGATTGTTCTCTGATTCAGGTCAAAATTACGATCTGTGGATGAATGAATGGGTCCGCCCTATAACCGGGTGTGACGCATGTTGTGGCAGAAGTCGAATTCTTGGCCATAGATGGCGCCACTTGAAAACAAGAACAATCGCACCCCTCTGCCTAAAACAGGCATACGTCAACAACAACAAATAACTAAAAATAATTTTCACTTCAAACTCACCCGAATTACTTAATATTATTAATATCTAATGAAATGCAACATATTTGAGCTTAATAATTATGTAATTTATTTCTTATATTGAAAACAATATCTGTTTGAAAATATCGCCAGAATAAGTTGTAGTAAGCAGTTGTATACTTTCTAACCGGAAGTAGAGTAGGTCAAGAGCTCGAGATTGTTATTGTTTACTTTTATTTTGAAAGCACTATCCATATACTGATCTCTAGTACCTAAAAATTTACTGAAAAACTTAACGAGGATAAACTACTAATGAAATCTATTAGTAAATGCAGTAAAACGTTTTACTTGTATATAGAGTAACACAAACAAGAAATGCTTGGAAACGAAGTCTTATGTAAAATCGTTGCACCATCAGATATCGGCCAGAAATATTTTGAATAGAAATTTTGTAACTAGCTCTAAATTTTGTTTCTAACTACTTTGCAAGAAAAAATATTCCAATTTGTTGTTTAAAGTGTTAAGTTAAAAAAATGAAGAAAAAAATAGTAAAAATTTGTTTTGTTTTCCCAGTCGGAAAAAAATAGTAAAAAGCAAAAAATTTATGTAAAAACTAGAAAAAAAAGTTCCCCAGGGTAATCATTTTATAAAATGTGCCCTTAGACTGTATGTTTTTGGCATAATTGTTCTCAAAAATGACAGTTAGAACTCTAGTACATTCTCATAAAAAGATCTTTTTTTTTTGTTACGCCGTTATTAATACATTAGAAATTAATTTCAGACACTTTCCCCACGAAGCCTACACTGTTTGATCAGAAATAATTTTTTAAATAATTTGACGCCCCGATTCTCTATAATAAATAAATGCCCTGATTCTCTATAAAATATTATCAAACTCTTTTTTCATCAGCCCACAACTAACAGACCATAAATTTATGAAATTATAAAGCAATTATTTTGAAATTGCGAAACGATGAGCCTAAGTTATTTCGGTATTAATGTTTTTAGAGAGGAAAAAAAATAAATAAAATAATACGGTTCTTATATAAAAACCAAAGCAGTTCAAATTGCTTTTAAATTTTAACTATCGAATTGTTGCAATGCAAAAATAGTTAGCAAAAATAATAGAGCTTAGTTGTTTCCAAAAAATGTAATAATTACTTTTTTGAAAATGAATGGAACTGGTTTTCAAACCGAAGTCGTAGGTCAAATACTCGAAAAAATATATTTAATTTAATTTAATTTAATTTAATTTAATTTAATTTAATTTAATTTAATTTAATTTAATTTAATTTAATTTAATTTAATTTAATTTAATTTATTTTAATTTAATTTGTATATTTTTTTTAATTATTTGACAATTATTCATTTATTTAATTATTTGAGAATTTTAAATACCGTAGGTATTAACATCAGTGACCAAAATGATATCGAATCACCTTGATCACATCATTCTTCTCATATTTATGAGTAAAACAACCCTTCGCTTACCTGAAACAACTACATAAGAAATCACGATGCGATAGTTTCAGATCAAAGCTTAACCCCCCCCCTCCCCGTCAGGGGGCATCCGGAGAATACTGTAGACCAGGGGTCGCCAAACTTTTTTGATCATCGACCCCTATATAATTTCTCGAAATCTCCATTGACCCCCCATAAAAGTAATTTTCTGTTAATTAAAATAAATCTCTATTAGATACGTGCTTGTACATTTATTTCATGATTTTAAACATTTATTAAAGTAATGGTACATAGTGTAACAATAGTTTTATGAAAAATATATTAATGTTGAAATTTAAGTACCTTAATATTTATTAAATAATAAGTAATTTTGAATAAGTAGAAATAATAAGTAAAGTAACTAAAGATTTATTGCTGCTTAATCAATGTGATGGGTGTGCCTGGCGTTTTTTTAAAAGGTTCGCAATATTGGGCTCAAAATTGGTCAATTTTAATTTTCGTCAAAATTGGTCAATTTTGTAATTTTAATAAAAAAAAAATACAAAGAGTGCTATAGTTTTGTGGCGGGGGCTGTACTAATCCATATTATTATTGCTCACCTTCTTTTTTTACATGCATTGATATTTAAAATTGATATCTAAACTAAACGAATGGTTTTATCGAAACAATAACTAATTATCCAAAACTATAAAAGTTTTAATAATGACACTGCAAATATTCAACACTGTTCACAGTTTGCAGAGATAGCTGAAACTGCGTATGATATTTGCGTTTGTAACGTCAATGCTCGTCACACGTGACATTTGGACAAGCGCACATATGCATATGACTTATAAACTGTGCTGAGTTCGTTACACTGCGCGCTGGTACGTAAATACTTGTTTCACCCGAATAAATATACGTTTATAAATTTATGTTTTATAAAGAAACTGATAAGTCAATTATAAAAAAATTCACAAATTTTACATACTCAATTAGGTATGCGTGATTTGTGTATTAAGAACTGTTTTTTCTTCGATCTCCTATCAACCCTTCCTATTCGGATAGACCACATTCGTCCCCCTGGCTCAGATCGACCCCCGCTATTGTTAAATAGACCCCTGGGGGTCTATAGAGACCACTTTGGCGACCTCTGCTGTAGACTCTTAATTGCACGCACGTGACCTCTCAGTAAAAAAAAGAGGATTAAAAAAGGTAGGCTTGTTGGCGATCCATGGCAACACCAGAAGGCCTCAAGGAATTTTCTGAAATCTTAAAATTAACGATAGTAGTTACTCAGAAAATAGAATTTAGGAGTTCGAGTGTTCAAACCTAATAGGCGAGGTATCAAAAAAAGAAAAATTAAAAAAAGTTAAAAGAGGTAAAAAAGACATTTAAAAAAAATAAGTTTAATAAGGAAGGTAATAAAAAATAAGCGATTGTTTCAGATAACAAGTGATAAATATTTTACTCATCTATATTAAAGTAACCAAGGCTAAAATTTTGCGATTCAGAAAACGCATTGATAAATGCTTGCTTTGTTGAAACTTATTTTTAAAAAAGAGCATTCCGTAATGGACAATAGAATGTATAAAGTTCTAAAGTTCTATGCGTAAATAAGTTTTAGAAATACCTGATAAATAATATTGTTATCAATACTAAATAAATTGTGTCATATAGTTTGTTACTATTTGCAACATTCATATTTTAATATTTATAGTAATGAGATAAGAATGGGTATATATTATAGCATATTTTTCTCAGTTGAAGCAACATGTTTCCTAAATCATGAGTGCGAATTTGTTTTAAACGCTTGTGAATCTTGCCTGACTCTTTTGAAAAGTAAGTTTTCTGACTTCTTCTTGTTAGGGTATTTTTTTCAGCTTTTTTGATTTTTTTTTTTTTTTTTTTTTTTGCCTACAATTCTTAAAGCAACTTCCCACAAGATAACAATAAGATTAAAAGAAATAGTGAAGTTAATTATTTTTTTAATAAAGCAAATAAAAATTATGTGAATAAATTCAACACTGTTGATGTTTGTCTGAATGGATTTATATTCTCAGAGAAATCATGTTGCAATTTTTATATGAATTTATTTAGAACACTTTCTAACTGATATGGTTTAAACAAAAAATTTTAAAACAGCATTATACAATATGTATAGGATTGCCAATTGCTCAGAATAAGTTTTGAGCATTTAATTGTTTTTAATTGGAGAACAGCTTTTGAACAGGGGCATTTGCTGTATTTTGCTTCAGGCACATTTGCTGTATTTCGCTTCAGGCACATTTGCTGAATTTTGCTTAGACACATTTGCTGAATTTTGCTTCAGGCACATTTGCTGAATTTTGCTTAGACACGTTTGCTGAATTTTGCTTCGGGCACATTTGCTGTATTTTGCTTCAGGCACATTTGCTGTATTTCGCTTCAGGCACATTTGCTGAATTTTGCTTAGACACGTTTGCTGAATTTTGCTTCAGGCATATTTGCTGTATTTTGCTTCAGGCACATTTGCTGTATTCTGTTTCAGGCACATTTGCTGAATTTTGCTTCAGGCACATTTTTTTTCAGGCATTCAGTAGAAAAATCGATTATATCCATAAAATATATATCTAGTCCGTGCATGGACCATCGACCTGCACTGTACTTGGATTGACCGTAAAAATTTCGGAGGTCTACAAAATGACCTTTATGAAACGTCAAAAAATTATTTTTATTGCCTTAAAAAGTTAATTTTATCCAATTCTTTTAAATGTCTGCGTAAATAAAAGAAAAATGGTGTAAAAATAGCTTTAATAACGGGTAGTCCGCTCTAAACTGTTTTGACGGTGCCGTTCGGAAACAAAGTGAAAAGTTTAAACAATTTTCATCATAACAGAACAGTAGAAATACTTTTTCTTTCTTGTTTGGTTATAAATGAGTAATTTAGTGTGGAATTCAAATGTTTTGAAAGCAAACTTTTCATTTTAATACAAGCTATTTGCCAACGTATCAGCTACAATATTTTTGTCATTTTTACATCAAAAAAATTTTTTTTTATAAAATATACATTTAGAAATTGAGAATTTGATTGGAAATTTTAAAATACAACAATCAAACCGCATTCAGTAGGAACGATCCCTAAGTGCAAAAATCGTGAATTGCATCTTATTATTTCTTAAAATGTTAACCTTTTTATTATATTAATTTTATGAAAGGAATACTTGAATTATTGATAAAATAATTATTAAATAAAAAATAATGACGTCACTTTAAAATTGCGAATTGAATTAATCGAAAAATTAACTGTCAAATGATAAGCAACCGTTAACCATTCAACATTAAACTTCCCAAAAGTTAACAAAAGCTGAGAGTGGGCTGCAAAAGCTCCGTGGTATGGAAACAGACTGCATTTCTATTAAAAAAAGTTTTAAAAAAGTGTAGAACGTATAAAAAAAAACTTCAGCTTGTGACATTGAGTAAAGGGCTTTGAATCATTTAAAGATACTTTCAGCAATTATCTATCAATGAACACACTATCTTCTAAAATTTACACATCTCTGATTTATCATCATTCAGTAGTAAAATTGTAGGTAACGATATGATAATAGAAAATTACGCAATTGTGACAAAAGAACAAATCACTCTCCATCGGTAAAGTCAACGAACAAGCATAACAAAGAGAAAATAAGTAGGCATTGAGAAAGCTGGTTATAGATTAACTTGCGCAAAGGCGATAAATGATTGCATTGTTTTGAAGTGTTACACAAAATGTAAATGAAATACTACCACTACACTGTAAAAAATTCCGGATTAAATGACGGTAAAAAGTACCAGCACTGAGAGTGCCGGTACTTGTTACCATAACAATTATTTTTACCGGAACATGTTACGATATAAAACATCTGATATACCGTATTATGATAAGTCATAATTTTTTATAATAATAATTACCGTAAAATGACTGTCGCACTCTAGTTAAATAAATATTGCCGTAAAAAACACGATATTATATTTTACGGTCAAAATGTGTTTTACGGAGGATGCACTCAAAGTGCCGATATTTCATACTGTAATTTGATCCAGAATATTTTACAGTATATAGTAATTCAGATATTGTGAGACATTGAAACCAATTTTCGCATTCCAACGAGGCGAACCAGGTTCGAATCCCAGCGATGGCTGATCAATTCGAGTTCCGCACCCAGCTCGTACCGACCACTGCGCTGACGTTAAAATATTCTCAGTGGTAGACGGATTATGGATTAGAGTCCCCTTGACGTCAGGCTAACCATGGGAGGTAATCGTAGTTTTTTTCACCATGTAATGCAAATACAGGTTAGTTTCATCAAAAAGTTCTCCACGAAGGCAAATTTCTCCCTATATTTGACCCAGCAGTTTCCTTGTCTTTTGAATTGGGTTCAAAATTACAAGACTACGGAGTAACCCAAAATTGTGTTGACTGTTCAACGACTTATAATGCTCGATCGATTGTATCTTAGACCAAATTACTCTAGATATTTTGAAAACTATTGAAATAACTTTTTCATAATTAACTCTTTCGATGATAATAAAATTATGTCTAACAGAATTGTTATTTTTTGACTTACTCAGTGCAATAATAAAAACGTTTTTTTTCAAATTGTATGATAATTTGGATTTCCGAGGTATCGTATAAAGGAAAAATTAATGCATACAAAATGTAAAAATATGCTTTTTAAAGCTCATTGCATTGTGGGCATTTCAGAAAGCTGAAGAATTCGATGATAAATGTAATTAAGCGATTATTATGCCGTCCAAAATTCTGGTATGTAACTTTTTTATTTGAGACAAAGTTTCTCAACAGTAATTGGTAAAGTCGAAATTTATTTTATGAAATATATTCATTATGTTTTTAGTCATGGATTAAGCTAAGCTTCAATAAAGAAACTATATTCTAAATTTGTGTTAAGAAATTGAATACTCTCTTTTGTTCTCATCTATTAAATCATTAAACCTAGAAAATCAATCAAGGAAATTGAATAAAAAAATTTCTGGCTTAATGTAATATAGCAATTTTTTTAATGGCTAAGTGAAAAATATTAAATTGCTTATAACTAACCGAATGTTTTTTATTTATTTTATTTTATTTATTTATTCATCAACTTATTTATTTATTTGGAAAATTATTTTAACTTATAACTGAAACCATCAATGCTCTATTAAGGCACACAATTTTGTAAACTGCCTATTTTTCTTAATGCAATAAAGAAATTTTGATTCATTAGGAAACTCCCCTTACAAAATAATTTATGATTAGACATTAATTGCATAATATTTCTAACTCTGTCTCATGTATTTAGTCAAAAGTGCTAAAATTAAATATACTTCGACCCATTTTTAACCATATTGAAGAAATTCACATATTCGCACTTTTTTTTCTATTTCCTTTTCAAAAGGATAAATTTTAAATTTATCTGAAAGGATACGCACCAAACTTTTTCTAAAAAAACATTTTTTGAAATTAGTACTTTGGAAGGACTTACAAAAACCCATCTGAAATGAAAGAATACGTAAAAAGTACGATTCTCCTAATTTCAATCGTATTTTGTTTGAAAATAGGATTTTCCTGACTCAAATCCTAAATTCAATCGTCTTTTCACGCTTAGCTTCCTAGTCTTGTGGGTTGGATACGAGACTACAGATTTGAACACTGGTAGTCATAAACTAAGAACTGGGTCGACCGTTCAGCACCAGTTTTATAAAACAACGTATTGACCCGTAGTTTGTTAAAAATCTCTCAACTTACAAATATTTTTTTTTTCATTTTGAGTAAATATGTAGCTATTTTTTTTAAATATTTTTAATTTGATAATAATATTTATTTTGAAATATGTCTAACTAAGTAAACATTTTTGGTATATTTGTTTAGGTAAACTTCTTTAAATGATTAGAACTTGCACCTTCATGAACAGAAAAGTTTAGAATAACAACCGTTGTTGAAAGGAAAGAATTAAGGAAATCAAGCACATTGAAAATATAACTGGGCTTATTAGGTACGTTATAAGTTTAGATATATTATAATATTTCTCTAATAAGTTTATAAGTTTGGATACATTATATATAAGTTTTGATATATTATAAGTTTAGATATAAATAATATCTTCTGATTTTAAAATTCAGAAAGCTACCATATTGTACAATATTTTTATGAGAACCTCATCAATAAAATTTAATAATTCATTTTAATAACGTACATTTAATTAATTATTTTTAATTTCCATAGTTCATATAGACGGTTTATATTTTTATTTTCATTTTAGTTCAGGCGAGTTAAATGCATAAAGAGAAATTCATGTCAAAATTAAAATTTCAAAACATATTATGCATGCAATAATATTCTAATATATTGCTGCAATTTTATTAAAATATATGTGGGGCTATATATAATAATATTACCCCATAAATTCTTTGAATTTTTATCAATTTAAGACTTGAAAATCCTAAACTAAAAAATTATAAAATTTTACTTTAATATAGTTAAAATAGTGTGCCTAAGTTATTAAAGTAGCAGTTTTTGGATAATGTTCTTTGTTTTCTTTGGTTAAGACGTAGACTTAAAACCGTGGTCATATTCTTGAAATTTTAACTTAGGTTCTCTAGTTTAAATTACTGATCATACTAAAGCTGCAGTAATAATAAATTTTAATTAAGGTTAAAATGATTTTTTTCCAAATCTACTCCGTCGTACGCATTTGTTTCTGCATTTTTATACCATCGTACTAAACTGGAACATTTTAAAACATTAAAAACAGTTTAATTGTCAGAGAAAACTGAGAAGAGGATAAAAGCGATTAATAGAAGCATCACTGAACTTTATCAGATGATCCTGGTGGCAGAAAGCCTAGAGCACAACAGAGGGCGCTGCAGATAATTACAGCATCTAAAAAAAATTTCTCATCTAAGTTTAATTATTATTTTTAAAAAAACAAACAACCAAACGATGAGAAATTGCTAAGACTTGCTTTTAAAGTATTTCTAAACATGTTTTTAATAGAAATTAAAAAGCAGCATTGAGAACCGCAACGAACAAAGAGTAAAAAAAAATTTATACATTCTGTTACTTTATTATAGATTTAAATGTATACGTTTTTTTTTTTTAGTAATAAGGCATTAAATTCAACTTGAATTTAAGCAACTTATAGTTTTTATGATCAAACTCCTGGATCAAGCAAGGGAGAAATTTGTCTTCGTGGTGGGTTTTTTGTTGGAACTAACCCACATTTGCGTTGCATGGAGAGGAAGACCACGAGAACCTCCCAAGGTTAGCCTGACGACAAAGGCATTCTAACTCATGACCCGACTACCACTGAGGATATTTCATGCCAGCACTGTGGTTGATGCAAGCCGGATGCGGATTCGTATCCACCGGCCATCGCTGTTATTCGAACCAAGTTCACTTTACTGGAAAGCGAATGATCTATCCCCTGAGCCGAGGCATTGGCGCTGAAAATTACTTATTAAAAGACTTGATTACAAAACATCCTTCATTACAAAATTTATTGCTTTTTAAAGCAAATTCAACAAAAACCTGTTTCTAATATTCGCCAGGATTTGTGCAACTTTTTGATTTTATTTTATGTATAGAATTAAAATTTATGTACAGGATTTACAAAAATTAATGGATTGTAACAACAAAAAATGTGATTCAGATACATAACGAAAAAAAACTATTTATTAATATTAGTGCAAAAGGTGTAAAAAAAAGCAAAACTAATGATAGTTTTTACCATTACAGATAAATTAAGATGACATCAAGCAAGAGACTACAAGCTCCTTGGCTACTAAAACCTGTCTGGTACGACTTTCCCATGAGTAAAGGCCTTGGCCATCATCGAATACCAGTTGGAATCATATTGGCAGCCAACAATAAAATGGAAATCGCTCTGGAGAGTAGGAGTCTTACCCAGGTGAGAGTACGACTCCTAAATGATGACCGAAAGACTGAAGGCAATTTTACAGTTAAAAGTTCCCTGCCTGGCCGAGCATCAACATTTAAACTAGACTCTGTGAGTGTTCCATTCGTCGATTGTGAGTACCTTGAAAAACCTCCAACAGACAATCGCGATATCAGAATAAGCTATCCAGCTGGTTCGAAAACTCTTCCCATCTATCATTTCGATGATAAGGAGGAAGATTTCTTTGCACTCTGGGATTCCCAAGATGCAGAATTTGCTTACGTAGAATCAGATTATTTCGGTCTTCTTATACCGAAAATAGACAAAGAAGCTACGAGAAAGTTAGCTAATGGCAAGCGTCTCAACGATTTAATTATTTTCTACGACAACATCTTTACCACTTACAGTCAATTCATAGGGTTGTCGTTCGAAGAAACTGGGACCGATCAGAACGTAAGAAACAGGTTTTTTATTAAAGCAGACAAAAATGGATTTGGGTTGGCGTATTACGATCTACCGTATACGGCTATGAACTCCGCATCAGTCACAGACTTTTGGTTGGATGTCAGTCCAGGGAATTGGGGAGCTTTGCATGAAATTGGTCACGGACATGAGTTGAGACAACTAGGTGATGAAACGTTGACTGTTAATGAAGTATGGAACAATATTCTATGCTTCTTTTATCAAACTATTAAGTTTGGTAAAGACATTAGAACTAAAGGTACTAAACAACGAGAGATGAACATTGCGGCAATACTGAAAATAGGAATAGAAGTCAAAAGTTGGGATGTAATCCAAAAATTATCATTTTTAACCCACATGTTTTTGAAAGCTGGTCAGAAATCTTTTTCACGCTTCAATCAACTGACTCGCGAAGAATTTGATGGCCGTCCTTATTATGCCAGTGGAACATTATTATTAGAAAAACTGATGCACTTCTTTGCAATTGAGTTTGCTGTTGATGTTTATCCATTTATGAAACTGGCAAAAGCAGCAATACAAGAAGGACAGCTATATGAACATTACTATGTTTTATCCAGTGTAGCCTATCCTCTGAACTACATCATAAGTGATGTCAAAGAAATGCTTGATGTTTATAACAACCTGGGTTTACATCACTTAACTAGTTTGGTTACTCCAACAGATTTGAAATCCACACAAATGAAAAATGATTTCACTATTGACATAGATAACCAAATACTTGGTGAAATAACAGGTGATATGTTGAAATTGATGGACGGATCTCGAACAGTAGCTCAGCAAAAAATCCAGAGTCAAATTATTACTTTTCAGGATGTACCTATAGGAGTATACAAGATTTTTATCGAGCCAAATGCTAAGAATATGAAACTTTCCTTTGATGATTTTTATGCAATAGTACATGCAAATTATTCGAATAAGTTATTTCTTACAGGAAAACTAATGAAAGATCCCTCTCTTTCACTTGACAAGATCAAATTTCTTGGACTAGCTGATAATTACTTTGCCAACCTGACAGCCAATCCTTTTAAAGAAATTCTGACCTTCAGATTTTTTTCGAGCAATCCTCATAGTTATTTTGAAAATAAGAAGTACGTTAGCATAAACGTGAAAAATCAGAGAAACGAAGTTCTTTTCAGCAAAAGTTTAGATGGCAATAGCTCTAATACTGGAGTGTTCGATATACCTATGAAAGGAGAACTACAAGTTGAAATATTCCACGAAGAAACTAAGATTCGCCTAAAAACAGACGATCCCATGATGGATGTAATTATAGATCGTACAGCTAAGACAAACTACTTCACTGTAAATGAACTAGGCTTTCAAAACAAGAATAGGAATGCTCCAAAGGATTTGTTAGAGAAGAATTTCTTAAGGAAGATTGAATTCAAAGCAAATAAAATTCGGAATAAGATTTCCCTGTTTGTAAAACCTCATTGTCAGCCAAAATATAATTTACTCTTAGCTGTTGAGGCTTTCGAACGTCTGTTCAGAAATAACAGCGTCGATAAAAGTCTCAGAGATAAATACAAAGATTGTTTGCCATCCCCTTAGACATCCAAAACAAACGACCTGATTAGAAAATACGATCAATTATTAAATAGAATCTACAAATTTCAAATTAAAAAGAGTAGTTTTCATTTGAAACTCTAAACTGTTTTGTCAGTGAAATGGCGACTCACTAAACAACAGGAGAATTAATGACAGCAACAATTTTAATCTTGGAACTGAGTTATATTATTTGCAATTTATTTAAGTATTTCTCATTAAATGCCTAATTACTATTGATAAAACGTTGATCATGATATTGCTTATTCATTATTTTAAATTATAAAATAACTATTCTAAATAATATCTTATTTTCATATAATCGATTTATAAAGTTTCTTACATTGATCTAAAGTTTCAATTTATTACTTTTTATAAAAACATTACAGTTCTATATATTAGACCCTGATTAGTGAGACCCTGATTTGATATGTATTCTTATAATCTCTTTATAATACTATTTTTTATTATTTTAAATTTCATTTATTATTTATCCTAAAAGAAAATTTGATAGTTACTGCGCATTAACTAATTTTAACGTTTTTCTTCCATCTATATACAATTTATATTTTAAAAATCTGATATTACTTTGCTCCTTATAATAACTGTACAAAATATTCATGAGTTGATTTGTTATAGTTTTTTATATTTTCTTGTATTACAATATTTATTTTTGAAAAAAATTTCACTCTTTTATATAAAATCAAATGTTACTCATTAGTGTAGAGATTTTATCTATTTTATCTATACATATTTTTTATAATCTACCTATATTCGAATTTTATTAATCCAAAAATTAAATTTTTCATTTTTAAAAATGATGCGAATTTTTACTAAGTAACATAATGATGTGATATATTTTCGTTGTACATGTATAATGCAATTTATATACCCTATAAAAAGTTATTTTAACAATTGTTATAAAAATAAAATATTGCGAGTCTATTTTTATAATCTTTTTACTATATAATCTTGTACTCAACTGATATAAATTGATCACTTGTAAAAATTGGAAATTGCAATTGTATTGCTATATAATTTTGTGTAACAATTTCAAAATCTATTTGTATCAACAATTTGTATTTTTTCAGATATTCAATTTCCAATTTGGAATGTTTTAAAATCAATAAAAAACATTATAATGCTAAAATACGTTGTATATTTAATGCTTCTTTAATCCACTCAGACATATAATAAAATGGAATATTGCTGAGCAAAAGTTTTGGTTTGAAAAGAAAATGTTTAATAAATTTTTAAATAACCGTATATACCGGTGTATAAGTTGACTTTTCAAGCCCCAAAATTTTACGAAAGCCAGGGGGGTCAACTTATGCATCGGTAATAAAGTCGGACATTAGTTGATTGCGCTTTATCGATGCATTATGAAAATTAGATAGATACAAATGACTCTGTATGTACCCCTTTCAAAAATTATTTTTAATGTGTTATATGCAGTTAGTTTTGCTTTACAATACAAGAATTTAGGAACAATACTTTAAATTAAGAAGCATAAAATTAGCCGATATATTCAAGAGTATTTCAAAAACTATAACACAATGGATACTTTTAAAACCAACCATAAAGCTACTAGATTTAAAGATTTCTGAATATCATCTGTGTGGGACTCAATAACATTAACACTTTGACACAGTTAGGACACCAGTGTCCCTTTTAATTATTTTTTTTTTGACGTTCGAATTGCAAGCAAAAATATATTACGGTATATTTTCGATATAAAAAACAGTCTTATAGTTATTAAAAAATCTGTGAGATTATCGGAGTGATGTTCTGACAATGCACTAATGTACTAAAATGTAAAATCTTAAAAAAGTAGTTCGAGAAATTATTTTTTTCATTCATATATCATATTCAAAATTTTATCAATAACTGATTTTGTAAATTTATACGCCTAGCCCTTTATACGGCTCCCTGTTATATAAAGCGTTTTTAAAGTTATATATTTCAACAAAAAATAAACTAAGAATGCTTATATTTTTAAAAAAAGTTGAAGTTTGGAGATTCAGATGGCAGATTTAAAATCAACGATACGGAAATTACTAAGTTTTGTCAAAAAATCTATTGCGGCAGAAAACTAAAAAATAATTGTTCCCCAGGGTAATTATTTTATAAAATGTACCCTGAGATTGTATGTTTGAGGCATAATTGTTCTCAAAAATGACAGTTGGAACTCGAGTAAATTCTTATAAAAAGATCTTTTTTTCTGTTATGCAAATTTTCAGTTACAAATAATACTTTAGAAATTTATTTCAGAAACATTCACAGCGAAGCGTACACTGTTAATAATTTTTTTCTGAACTCATTTTTAGAATGGTAAAAAAGAACGTGTCAAATTGGAGCTGAGATTCTTCCGAAAACGGGAGCCTAAAGTCTAGGTTTTTTTTCGAATGAGAACTTTACGTAATAAGCTACGTGTTAGTAATCAATTCCACGAATTTGCACAACAAGACATAAGTACTTTCAACCAGACTTTCTTTAAAAGGACTTTAACCATACACCTTTAACCTTTTTACCATACAGTACGGTAATTTTGATACAGTACGCAATATTTCATTGTAAATTTTACCAAAATCGTAAACAAAACCATTCGGAAAAAAGTACCGTGCTTTTTGATGTTCCCATAAAGCCATAAACACTGTTCATTTTACCATATTCAGGTGGTTTTGACCACTCGTTTTTCTCAGTATTTACTTTATAAAAGACAATAATACCATAAATAGCAGTAGTAACTCGAGTTTGTTCGGCAAAAACCTGGCTAAATTTTTTTAACAGGAGAAGTTCTTAAGAGTTAATAAGATAATTTTTTACGAGAATCCAATTTGTTTTGGAAATAACATTTTCTGAGAAAACAAACAAATACAAATAGAATTTTAAATATTACTGAGTTCTCTGTTAATTTTTTTCCTGTAGTATAATCAAATGCATAAAACATGCCTATTTAAAAGATGCTCAGTGAATCCAAGTTTTTTAATCTTTTTAATTTTTTTGTAAAAGTTAAAACTCTTATAAATATCAGAATACAATTATATCACTAAAAATATTACAATATAGAACCATGCGAGCAGTTAATTGAGCTTTGCAGTCAAGTTCAAAAGATATGATTATACAAAAAAAAAAAATGAAAATTTGTTTTGTTTTGTTTTCCCTGTCGGAAAAAAACTAGAAAAAGGCAAATTTGATGTTCGGAAAATTCTTTAATTTTAATTTAAAATAATAATAAATTTCTTTAATTTTTCCAGTTTAATTTTTCGTGATTTGTTTCATTTTTAATACTCTAACATATTTTATTCACTTTCTTTCACATGACTTTTAATATCACTTTCCTTTTTGGGTGTCATTATGAATTTAAAATAACCGGCATGGAACGAAAGCATAAGAGATGCTTTTCTTTTTATGCCATAACTTAAAATGTATTAATGAAAATACGCATTGCATTTTCAAAGGATACGCTGTAAAAAATAACGGATCAAATTAAGTATGAAGTACCAGCAATTTGGATATAACTCCGTAAAATCCATTTTTGCTGCAGAATATTATACCATAATTTTTACAGTAATATTTATTTAATGAAAATAGCTCAAATATTTTACAGTAATTATTACTATAATATAATTATAACAAATTAAAAAATAACTCCAACTCTGTATTTTTTAGCTCATCGATAATTATTCCTTTATAATTGAGAAATAACACTTTTTAAAGAATAATATGCGACTTTTATACCAGTTACTGTTTTATAACGGTCAATCGCGAATCTTACATCAAAATTGCTCAAAATATTAACACGAAAAAGAACCATAATTTAGAAAGAAAAAAAAAGATCAAAGCACTTTAATTTATTTAATAGTTTAATAGTAACTCTAATCCTGTATTGTTTGAGATAATCAAGAACTATTCTTTGATAATTGAGAAATATCTCTTTTTTAAAAATTATATCCTTCCTTTATTCTATTTTTTTATTCTATAACCAGTGTTGAACAGCTGACCCAATTCTGAGTTCTCGACTACCAGTGCTCAACTCTGTAATTTGAAATTTTGAACTTAATCCAGAAGACAAGGGAACTCCTGGATCAAGTATTCGGTGAAATTTGCCTTCATGAAGGACTTTTTGATGGAACCAACACGCATTTGCGTTACATAGAGGGGAAGACCACAAAAAAACCACAGTTAGCCTAACAGCAAAGAGACTCTAACCTATGTTCCGTCTACCACTGGGAATATTTTATGTCAGCACTGTGGTCAGTGCGAGTTGGGAGCGGAATTTGTGTTAAGCAGCAATCGCTGGGATTCGATCCCGGGTTACCTCATTGGGAGGCGAATGCTCTATCCTCTTAGCCACCACGGATCTTTTATACTAGTAAGTTTGTTACAATTATGTACGTTATTTTGCTTAGATTTTGTCTCTAAGTCAGCGTGAGTCATTCTATCAATAAAAATGGCGCAAAATATCAATATGATGAAGAACACAATTAGGTGAGAAATAAAAAGCATTTGCGAATCTTTTTTGAATCTAATATAAGGTACTCCGTTACATTTTTGAGGGTCAAGATCTGCTAAAATTGAGAATTATTTATTGATTTTAAAAATTTTAATCAAGGGGAAAATAAATTTTTTTTCAATGTCCAAAAGTTTTTTTTTTTTTTTTAATATTTGAGTAGTTTGTCATTTTTGAAGTCCTAAAATAATTTGTTTCAGCAAGGAAGTATATGCTGTTTCAAATTAGAACTTTGCTTTGAATTAAAAACACTCAAACTGTATGTTTTTCCTCCATTGAGGAAAGGGTTTTTCTCAAAACTCTTTCTTGAAGTCTTCTATAACATTTTACAAGCATTTCGATTTCCTGCTTTTTCTACTAAATTTCTGATTTAATTAAACTTTCTTGCTTCTGGTTGCTTTTTCGGACGTTTATTTTTAATTAAAAAATCATTATTTTGTTTTGTTTTTCAGGAAGAAAAGAAATGCACGAAATAATAAATGGAAAGTAACCTTGATCGCATAAATTTTCTGATCTTTATGATTCAGCCGCATGAGAAGTTTCTAACGAGGTTGATTTTGATAACATATTCCTAAAAAAATGCTTTTCTCACTGATAATATAAAAAAGATATCAAAGGTGTATAGCATAAGTGTTCGCAGTATTCAATATTAAGGACGAAAACATTAAATAAGAGCCCGAAATAGAATGCGGAAAATTCTACTTCGCATGAAACAATGTGAAAAATGAAAAACATGAATTTATTATCAGGATTTAAATTTGAAATGATTAAATTACGCAAATTGATACTATTTGCTTTTGTTTTTAAGTTTGTATCCACCTGATAAGATGGTTATATATATTGTAACAAGATTGTTTTTTCTAATCTATTGTGCTCCAAATTACATTTGATCATTCATTTAAGTAAGTTTTCCTTTTTAATTTCCTTCTAGACTGAAAAACGAACAGCAAAAAAAATTACGGTCATCACTGTCGCCGGCTGTCATACTTATTCGGTGCTTTGCGGTGATCATTCGGTTGTCAAACTTATTCGGTGCTTGCAATGTAAAATCCATATTTCACTTAAATTTTGAAATTCGGATGGCATACGGAAAACGTATATCTACGGTTATGATATAACACGGTATAGTACAGTAACGACTACACTATAAAAGAATTATGGTGTAAAGCACCGGCATTTTGTACGCATCATCCACAAAATCTATTTTATCGTAAAATCCCTTTTTACCATAGATTCCTTTTTTTCGTAAATATTATACCGTAATTTTTTTACAGTGATGTTTATTTTATTAGAAAGATTCAGTGATTTTAGAGTAATTATTTCTGTAAAAATTATAGTTTATCAGGAATTTTGTTGAGTAGCATGTACCGGTAAAGATGGATTTAGCGGTAAAAAGTACGTGTACCTTGACAGCGGTACTTTTTACCATAAATTGATCCAAATTTTTTACAGTTCACAAAATAATAACTACGTATAAACAAACGTATATAACGTATAACAGCTTAATCGTTTAACTTAAACTTAATTTTTTTATCCATTCTTTTTAAAATTCTTGTAAAAAGTTTCTTTCTTTTAATTCTTTTGAAAATTCATTTTAGGTGTTTTTGAGATAATTGTTTTAACTTTTGCTTTCTTTAAACAATTATTGTATGCATTTTCAAACTAGGGAATGGATTTACCTACTGGAGAGAGTCATACCTCGACTTTATAAATGAGCCACTAAGGCTTACTACTTTTGTTATTTTATAATTTCTTTATTGATTGCACAAAAAAATATTTGGATAAATATTACGGTTCAAAAAAACTCACAATAGTGAATACCTTAAAATAAAAATAAAAAAATATTGCCAAAATATCATAATACGAGTAATTTAAGGTTTTAATAATAATAATAATATAACATAATAAGAGAACATCACAAAAATCAGGTATATTTTGGTTTTATTTCCAGAATAATGGGAAATTTTATAAAAAAAATTTTTCTCCTTGTGATATGTGATACGGCTAATTGCCGAAATATTCAATTGATAGAGTTAATGTCTTTGCATTGCTATGATTCTTCAACTATTAAGCTATTGATGATTATACGATATATATATATATATATATATATATATATATATATATATATATATATATATATATATATATATATATATATATATATATATATATATATATATATATATATCGTGCAGTAAAAATGCCAGAAAAATCTTCTTTTAAAATATAAATTTTTCAACAACGGACAATGAATGTGTCAATAATTTGTTATTAGTGAGATGCTCTCTTTACAGTTCGTGAAGGAAAAAAAGCGTGACTATTTTTTTTTTGTTGATCTAATGCTCGGATTTTCATGTACTAAGACACGAACTTACGGAGCGAAAACACAGTAAAATTTTCAAAAAATGAAAAAACATTATCAATGTAGTTTATTTTCTTAATATTTTTGCCTCAAAATATTAAATCGATTTTCGTAAAAATATAAAACTTACAGCATATTATACCGACTGCGGTAAGCGACACAAGGCGCGCTGCGACATGCATGATGATGCGAACTCTCAGTTGATTAATGAATTTGCTCCTCACTTAGTAAAATTTTAGTAAAATACTATTATTTTATGTATTTTATTGAAATTAATAATTTGTTTAAATTCTGTAAGAATGAAGGTATTTAATGAAGGTTGCAAAGGGTTATTGTCAATTATGGAGCAATTAGAAATAAATGTAGGCTCAACAGCTAAAGTATATAGGAGAGTGGGGTGAATTGTAACAGGGTACGATTGTAACAGAGCAAAAATTTCGAGTGTCGGGTACTAGATTTGGTTCCTAGGTGGCGCACAAGGTGTATTTAATAAATCTACGTGTACACCCCTGCTGGCAACCATTTTTATGTACTTTTGAAAGAGTTGCATCACAAAAGATATTTTCACACTACGTAAGTACTTTTTTTGGTATTAGAATATTATATTGCAACAAAGTAATTTTGTTTAAACAAATAAAAATTATTAACCGAATATGTAAGTGGACACCTTAATTATCATTTCAAAAAAAAAAGATTAGTTTTGTTAATTAACTTGGATTGTTTTTAACAAATGAAGCTGAAATGGCGTCTTGGGGACGATTGTAACAATAAGTAAAGGGACGATTGTAACAGCTGAAAATAAATAATCTTATGTTTACAAACCATTACTTAACTCTTTAAGAACCACTATAGTTTCCTATATCATTTATATTATGTTGCATGTGCATTATTTTATTCGTCACCTTTCACAGCATGAATTAAAATTTTTAACCCCTTAAAGTTACAAGTTTAACCCTTTAGGTCTCTGCTCATTATTATTTTTACTCCTAAAATATCACTACTATTTTGATCAATAAAGAAATATATCACCACTATGATAATATGTATAATTAACTATGTTTTAGTTGAATTTATGAACTGTTACAATTGACCCCGTAAGTGGGGACAATTGTAACAAGTGCATGACCGTCAAAAATTGTTAATAACTAATATAATAGCATTTAAAATAAGGTATTTATTTATTTTTTCAAGTAGGGGATAATCTACTTTACTCTTCTGTCAATTAATACTAATAATATATTGGAATTTTTGTTAGTTAAAAATAGTTAAGTAAAAAATGTTGCAATTGACCCCACTCTCCCCTACTCAAAATGGAAATGACCACAAAATTTCGTCTGTTACTCTATAAACATATGTCGCGTTAAAAGATGGTAAATTGTTGAATTTTGTGACAAAATCATCTGAAAGTTAGAAAGCCCGTCTCCAGCATATAAATGGTTAGACGAGAAAAAAAAATAGAAAAATCAGTTGATGGTTTGTTCTCCTAAATCTCCAAATCTTCAAAGCCTTTATGCTTTTGAATCTTAAATTAATTATCATGAACATTTTTCATGAGATTTTTTATATTTTTAATTTAATTGAGATTTATATTGAATGCAGTAAGATATTTAAAATAGAAAAAATATTTTCAGACGCATTTCAGTGAATGAAATACAATTATTCTAGGAAGGAAAAGTTTAGAATAAGTGTTTAGAATTCGAATAACATAACAGAATAAGAATAACATAATAAATTACGAATAACATAATAGAATGAGAAGAGCGTTATAGAATAAGAAGAACAGTGTAGAATAATAAACAAAAGATAATCTAGGAAAATGAAACAGACAGAAAAGTGTCTAAGAGGATAATGCAGCCAAATACGCTTACAGAGAGCATGCATAAATTGGCATGTACTTCTATCAGTACTGCATTGTGAATTATAAATATCCAAAGAAATATTTATAATTCAAAATTGTCAAGATTTGTAAAAACTTTCAAAACATTTATTAGTTTTGCGAATAACAGTAGTTTTAAAAATGTTTGTTTTCATGTACAGTACATTGTCTTATGCTTTAACATATAACTAATTATTAAGCACGACATAAATTATTAAGGCAACCTAAAAAATGAATTATTATAGATGACTATAGTGTTGCCAATTTAGATAAAGAAATGCTCAAGTTTTTAATGCCGCAGAAGAGAAATAAATAAATAAATTTTTTAACATTTTTAATCACTAAATAAGACACTTGTATGCAATAAATTAGGCAATGTATGCATTAAATTAAATCGCAAATGAAACGCAATTTTTTTTTTTAAAAAATTGCTTCTAACTTGTTTAAAAAAACAGCTTTGTTGAGACAATTTTATCTTCTTACAGGTCGATTGGTCAAAATGACTACAAGAAAGAAATTGCAGGTTCCATGGCTACCAGCGCCTGCCTGGCTTAAGTTTCCTCTGACTAAGGGCCTGAATCATCACAGGATACCAGTTGGAATCATATTAGCAGGCAGCAGTAAAATGGAATGTGTTCTCGAGAGCAAAAGTCTCGCCCAAGTGCGAATCCGTCTCCTCAACGATGACAAAAAAACAGAAGGCACTTTTACTGTTAAGAGTTCCCAGCAAGGTCGGGCAGCAACATTCAGTGTGGGGTCTGTGAGTGTTCCATTCATAGACAGTGAGTACCTTAATAAAGACCCAGAAGATAATCGCGATATAACCATAAACTATCCAACTGGTTCGAAAGCTCTTCCCATCTATCGCTTTGGCGACAAAGAGGAGGATTTCTTTAAACTCTGGGACTCTCAAAACGCAGAATTTGCTTACATTGAATCGGATTACATTGGTCTCCTTATACCAAAAGTAGACAAAGAGTTTGCAAGGAAGTTACCCGGCGGCCAGCACCTCGATGATGTCATACTTTTCTACGACAAGCTTTTCACTATTTATAGCGAGTTAATTGGTATGTCATTTGAAGAAACTGGACTTAATAAAAATGTAAGAAACAGGTTTTTCCTCAAAGCTGACAAAAGCGGAGCCGGTGGAGCATATTACTCTGATTGGTGTACTGCTGTTTCATACGGAACGGTAAAAGGATTCTGGTTGGACATAAAACCAACAAACTGGGGAGCATTGCATGAAATTGGTCATGGTCATGAACTGAAGAATATAAATGATGAAACGTTATCCGTTGGTGAAGTATGGAACAATGTTCTAGCTTTTTTTTATCAGAAAATTATGCTAGGTAAGGATTTGCAAGCGAAAGGTTCAAAAATGAAGTCACTGAGCATTAACGACGTACTTAAAAGTGGTAATCCTGTCAAAAGCTGGCGTGAATTCCACAAATGTTCCTTTTTAACACATATGTTTTTTAAAGCTGGGCAGAAATCCTTCGCTCGTTTTAATCAACGAACGCGGGAAGAATATGCTGGTCGCCCTTATTATGCCAGTGGAGCATTATTTGTAGAAAAACTGATGCACTTTTTTGCTATTGACTTCGCCATTGACGTGTATCCATTCATGAGACTAGCGAAAGCAGCAGTTCGCAAAGAGCAACTGGAGGAGCATTACTACGTTTTATCGAGTGTGGCTTATCCTCTGAACTACCTTATGAGTGATGCCAAAGAAATAAATAACCTCAAAAATAAACTGAGTCTGGAATTTGAAACAAGTTTAGTAACTCCGTCAGATTTGAGTTCAACTAACCTAAAAAATGATTTCACAGTAAAAATCGATAATCAAATATTCGAAGATGTATCAGGTGATATGCTTAAACTTACGGACGGATCTCGAGTTGTAGCTGAACAAAAAATTCTTAGTCAAACCATAATTCTGAAAGATTTACCTATAGGCGTATACAAGGTTTTTGTCGAACCGAACGCCAAAAACTCAAAACTAATCTATGACGACTTTTATGCCATAGTACATGCCGACAAATCCGGCGAGTTAACTTTGTCTGCCAAAATTAAGAAGGTACCCTCACTCTTACCGGATAAAATCAGGCTTCTTGGCCTGGGGGATAAATTTTTTGCATCTCTTTCTGTGGAACCTTTTAAAAATTTAGTTCAGTTCAATTCCAGTTCAGGTAGCCCTCACAGTTATTTTAAGAATAAAAAGTATGCCAGTGTAACAATAAAAAACCAAGAAAACGAAGAGATTTTCAGTAAAAGTATTGATGGCAACAGCCCCGCTCTTGGATTATTCGACATACCAATGGAAGGAGAGTTACAAGTTGAAATATTCCACGCCGAACCGAAAAATCGTCTGAAAATGGAAAATCCAACGATGAGCGAAATTATAGATCGTCAGAATACAACCAACTATTTCATTGTAAATGAGAAAGGCTTGCAGAAGAAAAATACATCGAAAGAATTGTTAGAAAAGAATTTCTTATCGAAAATAGAATCTTCCGCAAATAAGATCAAGAGGAAGATTTCATTGTATGACAGGCCTTTTTGTCTTCCTAAGTATAACTTGCTTCTGGCAGTAGAAGCTTTCGAACGCTTATTTAGAGAAAACGGCGTTGATAAAGGTCTCAGGGAACAATATAAAGATTGCTTGCCACCGCCTGTAGATCCCAAAAAACAATGAACCTTAAATTAATAACATAATAAAATTCTTTAAAAATATAGTTAAAAATATCAATGCTCTTTTTTTCTTGAAAATTAAGCATAGATGGAAACCTCTTGCAGAGCCTTACAAATTCTGATAATCTTTCATTTTAAATTAATTTGATTTTTATTAATTGAATTTTATTGTAATTTTCAGTTGATGCATAAAAAATTTTTAATTGACCATTTTTTCAAGTCGCTTGCTAAAAGGAGAAAAAATATTATAATTTATAAGATCATTTTCCTATGATACGTTATTCCTAAAAAAAAAATTTTTTTTCTTTAAAAATTCAAGTACTTATTTGTTACAACTATAAAAAATTGTTGGATATTTTTTTTATATTTGTCATATTTCTATGCCTTAAATGCTATACAATTTGTGTTCTTTTAAAAATTTGATATAGTTTTAGCCATAATTTGCTTTTAAAATTAGTAGATATTTATCCCGTAAATTGTCACATTTTGAAAAACCGTTATCTTTCTGAATTTTATTATGAGAAGAAATTTGAGTTTTTTTAAAAAAAACTTCAAGTGTACTGCTGTCATAATAATATAAATTACTAGCTTTTTATGTACTGATTAGTCCAATGATGTGTTACTTTTCATATATTCTTTAAAAAAAATAATATTATTTTAAAAATTATTTTATTCCCTATAGCAATGTGAAATTACCAAATACATTTTGTACTCTTTCAAAAAATTTTAATCTCACTATAATACAATTATATGTATTAATTATTTTATAAATTCAACATTTCATATATATATATAAATAAACAACACAATATGTATTTTTTAAATTTCAATTTAATTTTTGTTATAATAATAGTAAATACTAAATATTTATGCAAGGATTAGTGATATTTTCAATTTCCATGCAATACAGTTTGTATGTAAAATATTCACTTGATTATTTATCAAAATGCTATGAGTATATTTGATAAAATGATATGCTAATTTTATATATTTTATCTAATCTATATTCCATACATACATCCAATTACATATTATATTTATCTATATTATGATATAAATCATTGTGAAACTACTATATAATAATTTCGTCTTATTATTAAAAAATTAAAATCTAATTTTTGGAAGAATTTCCAAGTTTTTGTGACCTATTTGAAACAAAATTAGTATTTTAATTTATTCAACTTAAAATACTAAAATATTGTGAAATGATCTAATTTATTTTGAATCTAGAATTTATTTATGACAGAGATTTAGTAATAATAAGAAACTACCAAAAATTATACAATGATCTCGTTATGTATTTATAAAAAAATTGTATTCTTCAGAAAAAAATATTTATAATTTGTAATGTTGGAAAATACAATAAATATATAAAATTGTTTACACATTGTGTTACATTTTTCTTGACTGATTGAGAAATAATACAGTGTGCAGTTTTGGATAAAATTGTAAGAACTGAAGAATTTACAAACTCTTAAGAAAATATTTTTTCTTTTACAAATATTATTTCAAGTATATACAGGTTGTCCCGTAATCTCAGCCTTTAATATATGTTTTCAGAAGCCTTGTTTAAAATGAAGTAGTATAACTAAGATGTCGTATAATGAAGACTATATCGTATAATGTCGTATAATGAAGTATTATGAAACTGTATTTAATTAAATTGCACGTTTTGTCAAAAATCCAACATAAAGAATAGTTATTTCAAGATATACTCGGTCAAATTTATTCTGGGTCAAAAAAAGAATTGGAGGAAAGTAACTAATATTAGATTTGTGGAATATTTATTTCACAGTTCAGTCATTGAAATGCACATTCATAATTAATGCAACCAATTAGATTCACTTACATGTTATCATTTTTTTTTAAAATAAAAACTCGCACGAAAATGTTTTGAATGGCGTAGAAATTTTCACTCTTGATTTAGGCCGTGGTTAGAGCCTCGGACATCGGTACGGAGGTGCCGGGGTCCGATCCTCGAAAACCGCTAAGACTTCTGGAATATAGATAAGTGCTCGTAACACTGTCGAATTGAAAATCATGTCGCCGGTCCCTATACTGTACCATGGATACAGGGATCTAGAATTAAAATTAAAGGATTCTGAAATTTCAATCCCCTTCATATCTATGTCTATATTGTAAAAGTGGCCACTCGAATGAGGGGTGCTGCCATCTATCTGGGGGTTCAGAGCTAAGTCGCACTTCCACCCTTGAGGTGCTCTCTGTCAAACCAAACGCTTCCCTTCCTGACTTAATTCACAAGGCCAGTAGCTGGCGAGCTTGGCGGCAAGAGGCATTAGAAACAACAACAATAACCATGCATTTGTGAATCTGCATATTATTTAAACATTCTAAAACAAATAACCGTTTCCTTATTTTTTTCCCCTGAGAAATAACATAACTATTTCGTTGGATAACAAAAGGATTTCATTGTGAGTTCAAAATACAAAACACGAGGAACGAACGTTTTCATTTATTAATTTAATTTATAAATATTGCTATTATTATCTTGAATTTACAAAACGGGCTTCAAAAATTTACATTAAAAACGATTATTTAAAAAAACTGAAAACAGGTTGTAATAAGGAGGAGAAAAACTAACTAGCCGATTAAATGTTAAAAATAAATGCAAAACCATTTTTTTAAAACATATTCTGTTACATTAACTTTTACATTGATGTAGCCTATAGAAAGCTTTCTTAAGATTACATATACTTAAAAACAATTAAATGGAATTGCAATTACTACTCGCGCAGTAATAATTTTAGAAAGACACTTTTTTTAATCTTTTAATGTCCATAACTAGAATATTTAAATTCTTGCAGAGTAAAGAAAATAAAATAAATATGGCCTTGCTCCTGATAGGCCGCATACTTCCGGTGTCGCAAACTTAAAAAAATTCATATAAGCAAATCCATTGTCCAGTTTCGAAGCATACCTATTAGATAAGCTTAAATGATGAGCAAAATATTTCCTACAGGTAAGAAAAATCTGTTTCAATTTAAATAAAAGTTGAATTATATCATTTGAAAATATTTCAGGAAAAACTATAATTTGTGAGGATAGAAAGTAATGTATTGTAAAAATTAACATTGTTCTCCTAATATAGTCATCATTCTCTTTCTCGACCATTTCCGCTTGTGTTCCTTTTATTTTCAACACAACATTTGCGTTGTAAAAAAAAATTTGTCTCAGTCTATGCTTAGCAACACAATTTTCTTCTAGAGTGCTTTTCTATCAATTTTACGTGATAAAAAGTGGAATGTAATCAATATTATAATTCTGTGCATCAGGGGTTCTTAATTTTTTTCGTGCATGGAACCCTAAATGATCAACCTTCATTCGGCGGAGCCCTGATTTTATAAATGAAGTACGTAATAACAATTGTGGAAGCATTAACTAATAAGATACTGCTTTAAAAAATATATTTAATTAAAAACTGATGGCTCAGGGGATAGAACGTTCTCCTTTCAATGAGGTGAACCGGGTACGAATCCAAGCGATGGCTGGTCGATACAAATTCCGCATCCGGTTTGCACCGACCACAGTGCTGACGTAATAATATCCTCAGTGGTAAACGGATCATGGGTTAGACTCCCCTTGCCGTCAAGCTAACCGCAGGACGTTTTTGTGGTTTTCCTCTCCATATATCGTAAATGCTCCCTAGTTCTATCAAAAAGTCCTCCACGAAGGTAAATGTCTCCCAATACTTGATCCAGGAGTTCCCTTGTCTTTCAGATTGGGTTCAAAAATTACAAGGCTATGGAGTTGAACTGAAATTATAAAATATTTGAAATTACAAAAATATTTTTAAAAAATAGCTTAAATCAAACTGCTAACTCTCGGAACTCCTCTAGCTCTTCTATGGAGCTATAGTTATTTCCAGATTTAAAACGAATATATAATTTTAGATACAATAGTTATTCAACAAATTTTTCTACTCTTATTATCTTAGCCAATACGGTTATTATCTAATAAGGGTGCATAATAGTATCTTATAATAGTTTTCATATTATTATTTTTTATGTACGTTTTTTCGGAAAGAAAAGTACAGAAATTTTTAAAAACTTTTTAACTACATTGATCCTTAACTCGTAGTACATATACGCACTTGCTTTAAATATAATAGTTCCAAAAAACAATTGTCGAAACTAGTTCATAGCTGACAGCCTTTTAAATAAAATACTCAAAGGTTGTTTTGTTTCAGGATATTGAAATTTTTTTACAGTGTTCAGCGTACATGTAAAAAAAAATTCTTATTTTTACATAAAAATGTCCATTGAAAATAATATTACTAAAAATACTTTTTTAAAAATTCCTAGTCCTATATATTTTAAAGCAAATAAACAAATTGTTTAAAATTTTAAATTAATATTTTTAAAAAAAAGTTGTCCGAACTAATCGGAAACTTTAACGCGAGAAGAAAAAAGTTTTCAGGACACTCAATTTTGTTTTCCAGACAAAATTACAAATAGTTATAATTTTAAGTTTATTCTGCAGTAAAACATTTCTCTATAATGTAAATAAATCACAAAATGACTACGAAAATAGTTTTAAAAAGTGGAATTTAATGTATTTTTCTTCTTAATGGAAGAGAGAATTGCACGAAGTGTCCTTGATCAAATCGACCACACGATTATTTACGAGTTTAGGACATAAGGTACTTAAAGTGACACGTACACAAGAATTCCATAAAGCAATTGCTTCCGACATGTGACTCAATAAATTTATTGTTTATTATATATAATAAAAAATAAACCGACGTATAAACATTTTTAGTTGAAAGTTACAGTGACAAATATTCTCTGGAATCAAGTTTAATTGTCGAACTTTTCTTTCAAAATACCAAGTTGAATACGTGAAATTCTCTTTCCTATATAAAATTCAGGAAAATTCTTAAGCATAACATTGTTATCAAGATTTAACTTTGAATTAATGTTAACTCAATATTATATACCTTTACACGAGTACCTTTGCACTAACGAGATGGTTGATAAGATGTTTTTATAATGCAGCAGTATTTTTCTAACTTCACCACATTCTTTCGCTTTGATTGCTTGTTCATCTTTTAAAGTAAGTGTGTCTCATTTATGTTTATTACAAAGCTCCAATTATATATTATTTATGTATTATTATGTATATTTTTATTTTTGTTATGTATATTTTTTATAACTTAAAAATAAATAATACTTAAATAATTTTTATCTTTACAAAAATTGGAAATTATAGTTATTCATCCTTCAGAAAGTTTAATTGATAGAATTTTTAAAGTTATTCGTAATTAATTATACTAATTAAAAATATGACATTCAAAGCCTACAAATAAATTTTTAATGAATATGCAATACATTTGTGCAGCTTTTATGAAAAATGAAGTAAAAAACAAGTCATTTAAGAGACGCAAAATAATATTCAATTTGGGGGGGGGGGGAACTCTATCGAAATATAATCAGTTACTGCTGAGAAAAGCATGACTTAAGACATTAAAACCTATTTGATTTGGTAGAGAAAACGGGAAAGAATTGAGAATCGGTTATTAAAAACACCACTAAACTCAACCAGACAATTAAACTGATTTTGATGTTTTTTAACCTCACTTGTGATGTAACAGATTCTGAAAGCTTGTTTTTTTTTTTTTTTTTAATAAATTTGTTCAATCCTGACAAAATGAAGTTGAAAACCTGCACAATAAGGGTTGATTATTAGAAATTAAACTCTGGAAAAAATAGCATGCTATCGAAATCTGTCGAATCATCAAAGAGGAAGGTGGTGTGGAAATATCAAAACCAGTTGGGTTGTCTGATGAAAATTGAAGATATTTGAAGTAATGCCTTCTCGATTTATTCAGAAATCATACAGGTTTTGATGTTTTACGTCGCACCTTCATCATTAGTAATTCTTTAGATTTCTATATAATTGTTTTTCTTGAATTATACAGTGGTTTATGCATGTCTTTAGTTCTCTTTCAGCAAGGTTTTTCTAAAAAACTATACTAAGTTGTGCTTACGAAACACGCTGTGTTATTTGTTTATGTAATTTTCTTAAATATATTATTTTAAAAGTTTTTTATGAATGGGTAGTGAAACTAATTGCCTATATTTATTAAAATTTCTGAAAGGCAATTATTTAAAACACTTAAATTTTGCTGTTTCCGAGCTGAATTAGGTCAGTTGTTCACCACTATTTTTAAAATAACGACATTAATTTATAGAGTAATATACGGTTTGCTAATATAGCCAAGTGCAAGTTATAAGAGATGACAAAAGTGACCTAGGTTCGATTCCTGGTTATGACTGGTTGAATGGTTCATTATAAAAACTGCCTTCAGTATCTGAGTTGAATTGATTGAAGAATTATTATGGTATATACGTGAGCTGAACGCAGAGCGCAAGATTGTAATGATATGAGAATTCGATCTTCAATTTTGCGCTAATTTACTCAAAAATTTTTGTTATTGCTAAAAATATTGTTTTCTATTTTCTCCTTTTATTTTGCTCTTCAGTGTTTTAATTATTTTTTCTAAAAATTTGTCATAAGCTTTACATAATGATTTAAGAAGTTGCTAAGATGTGTTTTTTTCTTTTTTAGTTGCAAAGTATATTTGTTTTTCATTGCCCATAATTTCACATACTTTTGTAGGGTTTATCAAAATATAAATCACTTTCAGCTGTCATGCATTTCAAAAGTAAGCTAAAAAAAATTATGAAATTTATTTAGATATTTCATTTAGTTTAAGCTAAAAGAAATTATAAAATTTTTACTTTAAAAATCTTGCATTCCCTTGCGTAGTTTTGATGATGAAGTTGTAAAAATCAAAATGTATAAGCTTTGTATGATATTCCAATAGTAAAATCAACGCCCTACGAACCAGGCTATCTCTTCATATGCTTTAATTCATTAAATACACATTAATTCATTGAAAACACAGAGCCGCGATGGCTCAGGGGATAAAAGGTTCGCCGTCCAATGAGGTGTACTTGGTTCTAATCCCGGCGATGGGTGGTCGATGCGATTTCCGCATCCGGCTTGCACCGACCACAGTGTTGACGTGAAATATCCTCAGCATAAGACGGATCATGGGTATCCTTACCGTCAGGCTAACCGTAGGAGGTTTTCGTGGTCTTCCTCTCCATGTAACGCAAATGTTGGTTAGTTCCCTCAAAAAGTACTCCACGAAGGCAAATTTTTCCTAATACTTGATCCAGGAGTTCCTAGGAGAATTGCAAGGCTACGGAGTTGAACATAAGTAGTCGTAAACCCGAAAATTTTGGGTCAGCTGCTCAACGACGGTTATAAAATAAAACTGCAAACAGAGAGCCGTGGTTGCTCAGGGGATAGAGCGTCCATCTTCCAATGAGGTGAACCGGGTTCGAATCCCAGCGATGTCCGGTAAATTCGAATTCCAACCCGACTCGCACCGACCACAGTGCTGACAAAAAATATCGTCAGTGGCAGACGGATCATGGGTTAGAATCCCCTTGCCATCAAGCTAACCATGGGAAGTTTTCGTGGTTTTCCTCTCCGTGTAACGTAAATGTGGGTTAGTGCCATCAAAACGTCCTCCACGAAGGCAATTTTTTCCAATACTTGATCCAGGAGTTCCCTTGTCTTCTGGATTGGTTTAAAATTCCTTGTTCTTCTGAACTAGCTCCGGAGCTAATCATTAGTAGTCGTATATCCAAAAATTGAGTCGGCTATTCAACGACGCTTATAAAATAAAATAAAATTGCGAGCACGAAATTTTTTAAAAGTGAAATAAAAATATTTTGTATGACAGAATATGTGAGCAACCAATAATATTTCAATCGAAAATACAAAAGTATTAGCACGATTATTTCTACATCAAAAAAAAATTTTTTTTTAATTCTCCTAACTAAAATTTTAAAAAAAAAATCCCTTGTTTAAAGAACTTAAAACCACACCTATTTTTCCGGTAATGCCTATTTAACGGTGAAAATGTGAATCTCTTGCTCTACTGTCACATTGATAACTTATTTTGATGCATTTTTTTCAATTGAACTAATATTCTGTTTTCTCATTACATTAAAAAAATCGTAAGAGCAACCACTGTTTTGGTTGATCACCAAAAAGTTACACTTTGTTTGGCTGCTTATAAATTCATTTCTCCTTTTCCACCTGCTTGGGTTGCCCTTCCCCTCTCGGATTTACTGCGGCCCGCACCTTCATCATCTAACTATCACTAACAACTTACAAACCAATCATTTAATTAATCGTATTATTAAACTTTAAAATAAATTAATAAAAAAATTTATTAATTCACTACCCTTCTAATGTATTAATTGTTTGTTTTTATATGCTTGCATTGTCCCCTATTTGTGTTTTCCTTGCTTTCTTTTCTCTTTTTTATCATCCTAACTAATTAATTACTTACAACTAATTTAACCAATTCAATTAATTTTAATAACACAGGCCTTTGATTCAGTATTTAATATAAAATTTACGGAGGTGGCCTATAGTATAGTATAGATTCTTTGGGCTAGGTACTCCGTTGTACCACTTCCAAGTTTGCGCAGTCTCCACTTTGCTTGGCTGCACAAAACAGTTTTTCTTCCAATTTTCAATTTGTTAGAGAGTTATAGCGTTATAGCAATTTTAAGTACTTTTTTTGCAATTTTTTTTTTTTTTTTTTTAACTTTTCTATTTCTTTGCTTTGCTACTCAAAATCTGTCAGACTTAAAAACTTGAAAGAGCTAAAGAGAGTGGAAAAATGTACAAGGAATTGGATGGAACGAAAAAAATTATGATTCGATTATTAGTTGAGAATCATTAACTCTTAAGCTCTTGGTGGAAAAAAAATTATGTTGGCCTGTTCAAATGTAACTATTGAGTTAAAATTCGTCGTGCCAATGGACAATCATTTTGAATGATAAATTTAAAGAGCTTTATTCCTCTCTGTTCCAAATTGTAATTTTAAGTGGGGGTTTTTTTTGTTGCAATTTTTTCTTTAAATAATAATTATTTATCCATTGTTGTAGAATAATTTATCTTCTTCGCTGTTTTCAGATCATAAGCTCTTGCTTGACTTGACGTCGAAAATAATAACAAAAAAAAACAAAAAAAAGAATGAGTAAATAATAAAATAAATAAGACAGATATTAGATGCTGCCTAATTTAAATCTTAACATTATTATCAAAATTTTTAGCAAATGAAGATTGAAGAGAAATCGACACTGTTTCCAATTAGAACTGTTATATGATATAAGGTTATCGTTTTACATTGTTCGAAAGTAAAATTACTCCTCAATTATTGCTACGTATTGCATCACGCAATCTGTGTTCCTAAAGTTTAATTAATTTGTTTTCAAATACGGTTGATATTTTTTCAAATCCGGTTATCATTTCATTTCGCTTCCATAACACATTTATAAGATGTGCTTAGATAAAATTATAATAATTATATATTTTATAAACTAAATTATCTATTTTTTTTATCGACTTTTAAGAAGATCAGTAGGGAAAGCCCTTGAAAAATGATCTGAGAAAAAACGAATTTGCGTAATGACAGGAATTATTTTACCACTGCATGGCCGTTCTTCACTCAGTAATGACTCTCTGGGGAACCTATTATCTATATTATTGTTTTGCCAATTCTTAGTTATCCACAAATCGCAACAGATGGCAATCCAACAGCAATTTTTAAAAAAATGTGCATAAATCGTTTTTTCCCCCTTGATCTTCAATGTTGATGAAAAGTAATCACAAGGATTAGTAAAGATAAACACTGGAGCTCCTACTTATTTAAAAAAAAAAAATCTAGCATTACATTAATTTCGCACCAACGTCGATGCACAACTTAGTTGAAATATTTTTTTCGGCAGTTCAATTTTATAAATAAGGTTAGCCTTATTATAGAAGAAATGATTACCAAAACATTTAGGAGTTGTTAGCAATAAAATACATTTTTAAATATATATTTTTGCAAATAAATTTTCTTTTTTTCTTACAGATATATTTCAATGAATGAATGGAAAGAGAAGAGTGGCTCACAAAATAGCATACAAAAAATTTTGGAAAATTTTGGAAAAATGGAAAAGTTGTACTGCAACATATAGAAAGCTTCTTGAAAAGATATAAGAAAAAACAGTTCCAAAGGTATGTGATGAATCTTTGTCTCCATAAAATTAAGAAAAAGAAATTCTGAATAACTCGCAACTACAGGCTTCGCGGAAACAATTTCGAGTTATCTTTGTTATCGTTGTTCATTTTTCGGTGAAAATGCCGGAATACATTTGTGTCTGCTTCACTCTCTAATCCCTATGATTGAACATTTCACTGTTGCTTGAAAATAGATTTTTCAATGGGAAAAAAACAGACCACTTTCAATAACTTTTGATCCAATGATCGGATCTTTAGTTTCTAGGACTCAAACTTAATGGTTAGAGTGGATGACCTTAATATGCTAATTACTTAGTTCTGGCGATATTTTAAACTGCGAAATAAAACACAAAATCGTAATTTCACCGTAAAAACATACTACTTTTTGGCAGATTCGAATTTCTGACTCCCAAAATGTAAGGGCAGCCGCAATCATGGAAATATGTTTCCCATAGTTGGATAAATAGAGCTATTCAAAGTTTGAACCCCTTAATGCTGCTTTTACTTTTTGCGTATTTGTCATATCTCGAGAACTCTTTATTTTTTGCACTCAATTATAAAATTCGTCTATCCAAAAATAATTCCATCCAAAATATAACTTTTAATAAATATTTATTATTTTTTATTATTTTATTTAATAATAGTCAAAACAATTTTGAATGGTAAAATATGCATTTTTTTAAATAATTTTTTATATTGCAATTTTACATGGCAAATTACAAAATTTGAGCGAAATTGGTCTAATAGTTTCTGAAAAATCAAATTTTATAGAAGACGTACAGTTAAAATTCGATTTATCAGGAAGTATTCGGTCGATTTTTCTCAAATTTTATATTTTGCAAAATTCAAATGGCAAAACACAAAATTTGAGCTAAGTCAACCAAATAATTTCTGAGAAGTCGAATTTTAAAAAAGCTGTATTTTTAAAATTCGATTTTCTCAGGAATTATTCGATCGATAGTTGAAGTTATCCCTTCAAACCATTCAGATTGAATCTTAGAACGTGAAGATTCGATCATTAGATCAAAAGTCATTCAGGGTGGTCGGTTTATTTATTTTGCGCATGGCACATCTACCATACGGATGAGTCTCAGTTTCTTTCTACAAATGCTCAAAGAGATTGAGATGTGAGAACCAAAGTTATTTTCAAAATTTTGTCGAGCATCATTATAAATAAAAATTTAGTATAAATGCAAAAATGATAACCAAAGACGAAGTTTATAACAAATGCTTGAAAGAATTTCAAAAATAAATAAAAAAGCTCAAGTTCACTCGAAACCCATAAATGTACACGATAAAATAATAGCAAAAAGGCTCATATCTGTAAATTATTATCAAATGTGTAAATTCTAATTTTTCTATTGTTGTTGACGTATGCCTGTTTAGGCAGAGGGGGTGCGATTGTTCTTGTTTTCCAGTGGCGCCACTTCTTCTGCCACACCATACGTCACACCCGTTTACCCATTCATCACCCATCCATGAGCCCATTCATACATTACCCATAACCCATACATACCAGGCATTCATAACCCATACATACTCTAATCCAATATTCCCAGAGGTATTGATTTGTTACGGGAACTTAACAAATCAAACCTCTGGGGGTACTGGATCTCCGATCCAGTACCCCCAGAGGTATCGGTATTTTGAGGTATTTTTCTATTAATATTTCATTATTAAAAATTATTTAAGAAAAAGCATCATATTTTCTTATTGAAAAGAGTGGAGATAGAACACACTACAAGAAACTTAAATTAATTTGGGTGGAAATGCGCTTAAAGACGTCTTTAGGGATTTTTTCACTCATTTAGATTTCGAAAAATATAAGAATAAGTAATTGAAAGAGTTTATATTCATGCTACCCACAGAGTTGAAAATATAGAAAATATTCAATTCGAAAATATTTAATTCGAAATTTACAGTTTTGCCTTCAACATCATATTACCCATGGCTGTCCAGGGGCAGCTAAGGCAAAGAATATAGAAAAAAGTCTCCTAAAATAAGTAACTAATGCAAGAAACTGCTAGGGGTGGTATGCTATACCAGAAGACCAACTTGCAGGGTGAGCAACATACACAGACTTAGATCCAGCGCATGCGCATAAGAAACAATGCTACAGTCAGGAGGTACGTCACGTGTGAACCGGTTGTTGGACGACTCTACATGTACGGTTGGGTATGCTGCCACCCACCATTTTATTCTTTCTTTGTCAAAATGTGTTAGAAAAGGTTTAATCAGCATTGATAATGTAAATGTATTCTCAAAGAAATATCTTAATGGCGCAGTACTGTTTATAAATAGTGTAAAAATGCAGAACAAACAAACAATAAATAAAAAGAGAAAACTCTTCTTCTCCTCCCCAACCCCTGTAGTGGTTGGAAGGAGAGGAGGGTGCAAACCCGTTCCTAGAATATCTGCTGCTGTGCCCCTAAATGTTGCTTTTATCTTCATACACAGGAACCATACCAAAGTCTAGGGGACTGGTTTACATTATGTCTACGGAAACTACCCTTTCTTTCCTTATGTATATTCTTTAGCTATGACCTTCTTTTGAAGATTCCAACAAGGTAGATTATTTCAAGCCCTAGTTTGCCAGTTTCTCACTCCCATCACTCAAAATTCTAATTCAAATGAATTAAGTCATCATATTCTTTTAATATAGGGCTTTGATATAAAAACGTTCTTTGCAGGAAATTTTTTCAATTGTTCTAGCAACATAATAAGTAACCTAGTTCATTGCATTTTTATTTATTTTTCTATAAATTTTTTAATTTGATCTTCATTGCCAAAAATCTTTTTTTTTACACCAAAGATCGTTTAAAAACCTTTCAACCGAAAAACTGCAGTTTCACATTCACTTTATAGTACTACTGTGCAAACAAATGATTATTGCCATGTATTCAGGTTAAATATGAAGCATTATCTTTGAATTAGGAGACAAATAAAAAAACTGATCATCTTCGAGTTCACAACAGTACTCCAAGTACTGAGACCAAGGGGAAAAAATGCAGAACCTCTCCCCCCAAAAACATAAATATGCATGCTCATTTACTAAACTGTTCGATCGTTGCCAGATTTGGGAGAAAAATTTATTAATGTTGAAAACAATCTGTTTTTAATGAAAACTCAGATTTCTATTTCATACACTCAAAAGTTTCTATTTTGTATCCATATTTTAAATAACAAAGATATCAAATCTCACCAGCCCCATACATAAATTTTTTTTTTGTAAGTAAAAAATTTGTCAACAAAAAGTTAAAATGAGTTAAGGTGTTTTTTAACTCTTGCAGCTAGATTAAAATGACTTCAAACAAGAAACTTCAGGTACCATGGCTACCAGCACCTGTCTGGAAAGATTTTCCAATGACCAAAGGCCTTAACCATCATCGAATACCTGTTGGAATCATAGTAGCTGCGGACGAAGAAATAACATGTTTTCTAGAAAGTAAAAGTCTTGTCGAAGTGCAAGTAAGGTTCTTCAATGATGACTCTGAAACGGAAAACATATATATAATTAAAGATTCCTTCCCAGGTCGAGCTGCGATTCTTGGTGTAAGCTCTGTAAGTGTTCCATTTGTTGACTGTGAGTACCTCAAAGAAACTCCAAGAGAAAGTCGCACTCTAAGTATAGACTATCCATCCGATTCAAAAATTCTTCCGATCTACCATTTTGGTGACAATGAGGATGACTTTTTCATGCTTTGGGATACTCAAGATGCAGAATTTGCATACATTGAATCAGATTACTTCGGTTTTCTTATACCAAAAATAGACAAAGAGGCTACAAGAGAATTACCAGGTGGTAACCACCTCGACGATTTAATTGCTTTTTATGATGAGATTTTAATTATTTATAATCACTTAATTGGATTGTCATTTGAAGAGACGGCAACCAATCAAAATGTAAGAAATAGATTTTTCATCAAAGCTAACAAAAGTGGCGATGGAATGGCTTATTACTGTGATTGGTGTACGGCTGTGACGTCAGGATCAATCGAATCATTCTGGTTGGATATAAGCTCTACCAATTGGGGAGCGTTGCACGAAATAGGTCACGGACATGAACTGAAATGCCTTAATGATGAAACATTATCTGTTAGTGAAGTATGGAACAATATTTTAGTTGTTTTTTACCAGACTATTATGTTTGGTAGTGATGTATCGACAAAGTGCACGAAACGAGAAGATATGGACATTGTTGAAGCGATTGGAAGTGATGTTCCAGTCAAAGATTGGGGTTTGTTCCATAAATTATCATTTTTATTACATATGTTTGTTAAAGCTGGTCAGAAATCTTTCCCGTGCTTTAATCAGTTAATCCGCCAAGAGTTAGATGGCCACTTTCATTATGCTAGTGGAACAGCATTCGTAGAAAAACTTATGCATTTCTTTGCGATTGATTTCGACATCGACGTGTATCCGTTTATGAAATTAGCAAAAGCAGCGATAGCAGAGGAACAACTACTTGAACACTACTACGTTTTGTCCAGCGTGGCATATCCTCTGAACTATCTCATAAACGATACTGAGGAACTAGAAATTATTAAAAATAAACTGAATCTGTGGTTTGAAACAAGCTTAGTTACTCCATTAGATTTAAGGCCAGCTAAATTAAAAAATGATTTCACTGTAAAAATAGAACACCACTTATTTGATCATATATTTGGTGATATGCTCAAATTAATGGACGGGTCTCGAACCATAGCAGAAAAGAGAATTCTGAATCAAACTATTATTTTTACAAACATACCGGTAGGGGTGTACAAGGTTTTTGTTACACCTAACGTTTTGAATGCCAAATTGATCTATAACGATTTTTATGCAGTAGTACATGCCAGTAAGCCTAGTGATCTATTTCTTACAGCCAAAAAAATGAAAGCTCCCTCGCTTTTACGAGATAAAATCAAATTTCTTGGTTTAGGTGAAAATCATTTTGCTACTCTATCCGTAGATCCGTTGAGACGATTTGTAAGATTCCATGTATTTTCGAACAATCCACATGATTATTATAAAAATGAAAACTACGTCAGTGTGATTATAAAAAATGAAAAAAACGAAGTTATTTTTAGCAAAACTTTAGAAGGCGATAATTGTGAGACTGGCATGCATAACATATACATGGATGGACCGTTGATGATTGAGTTATTTCATGCAGAAACAGAAAAGCGTCTAAAAACTGATGATCCGATTATGGATGAAATTATAGATCATGATAGCAATACAAATTATTTAATTGCAAATGAATTCGGTTTTCAAAAGGAGAATACACCCAAAGAGTTGTTAGAGAAGAGATTTTTAAATAGAATAGAATTAATAGCGAATAAAATTAGGAAAAAGTCCTCTTTACATAAAAGACCTTTTTGTCATCCTAAATATAACTTACTTTTGGCAGTTGAAACATTTGAACATATGTTCCGAAGAAACTGCTTTTGCCTAAGTCTTCGAGAACAATATAAAGATTGTTTTCAACCTGAATATTCAAATCAGTTAGTAAACGCTCTCGTCAATTTAAACAGAACTCCTAATATAAAAATTTCCAAGAATAAGTATTGTTGTCACCTAACAAATAGTAATACAGGCAGAAGAACTGTTCTTCTTAATGATGAATCATCTATTTTATCAAGCACAATAACATTTTTAGGTTCTTATGACAAACTGGTCGCAAAATTGTTTGTAGATGCAAGTGAATGTGCAGTTAATTTCCATGTGTTAGATTCAGAACCCCATTTCAGATACAGCGAAGAAACTTATATTGAAATAACGATTCGAAATAAAGAAAACAAAGTTATATTTACCAAAACACTTCAAGGATCAGATACTGTGGAAGAAGAATATAAAATAAATTTTACAGACCTAGTTGAAATAGATCTTTTCCATGCAGAACCAACCCGTTTACTGTTTGATCATCCTGCATTGGGAAAAGTAATTGAAAAGAATAGTTCTCTCAATACACTTATTCTAACAAAAGAACTTTTTAATGTAAACTACATTTACGAAATTAGACAAACTGATACAGGAGAAAAGTTGTTATTGACAAATGACGAATCGGTAATTTCCTGCAGCAAGTTGAATTTTTTAGGGTTGAATGACAAATATGCAGCTACATTATACATCGATACGGAGAAATCTTTAATTCACTTTAATGTTCTATCAACAAATCCACACAGGTGTTATGAAGGTGGGCCGTATTGCGGTGTAAAAGTAAGGAATAGCAAAAAGGAAATTATATTTGATAAACTAATCGAAGGATTACATCCAATGCCAGAAGAATTTAAAATCCCTTTTGTCCAACGCGCTGAATTGGAGGTTTTTCACGCAGAGCCGACACGTTTAAGATCGAATAATCTAGCAATGGAAGGTCTAATAGATCACAAAAGCAGCACAAACAATTTTTCTCTTAGTAGAGAAATTTCTAGTGAATACTACGTGTATGATGTCACCAATGCCAATTTGGATCAAAAAGTGGAATTTCCATTTGAAATTCTTTCAACACCAGCAAGCATCTTCAAATTTAAAGGAAAAAGTGACAGACACATAGCTTCGTTGTACTTAGATCTTCACAATGATAGAATTCTTTATCACGTGCTTTCTCCGGAACCACATGATCGATTTGAGGACGAAGTATATATTGGTGTTACGATATACAGTGAAGACAAAGAAGTTATATTTTGTAAAGAAATCATTGGGGTAGATGACACTGAAGAAAACTTCACGGTCAGCTTTACCGGACGAATAGAGGTTAAGATTTTCCACGCAGAACCCACTCGCTTAGTTTCCGACAATCCTGAGATAGAAAACATGATTGATCATGAAAATACCGAAAACAATTTCATCATTGAGAAATCTCTGAACTTTCATAGAAAGGGTAAAAATAAAAAGCATGCGATGAAACGCTCTCTAAGACGTAAAAGTGTCTAAAATCTGAAACCTAAATGTTAAAATTTGCATTTAAAATTTAAAAAAAACCAATGAATTTGTATTATAAAAAAAATTCTGATTCATTCGTAGTCTGTCTTCTGCACATTGTAAAAGAAGATAGTTACAAGTGACAAATGTAAAACGCAAATAAACTGAAATTGGAAATGTTTTGGCGAGATACAGCTGTAAGAGTATGATTTTACATAAGCTTCCACTTATTTACAAAAAGATCTTTTTGTATTTATCTTTATATTATATTTAACTTAGATTTTAAATTAAAAACTTGCGCTTTTAAGACGTGCCAAGCACGGTTAGAACTTGCACAAAATCGCTAACGACGTCGGAAACAATATAATTATTAATTTACTAAACACCTTCCAAAATTATCATGTACAACATATAAACTTTAATGGTTGCCGAGCCGAAAAGCACAATTGTATTTGAATATTCTAATTCTTCAACCCCTCTTCCAATCCTAACACATTAAATAGCTATAAACAATATAGTAATCAACTTCAGCTATTGCCCACGAACTTTAAACCACAAAGTACTTAGATTTAAATTTTAGCTAATTTCAAGAGATGTCCGCAATACTGTCAAAGTTCTTTAGGTATTGAATTTTAGTGATAATTTAAAATCGGTCAGGCAGCCATTAAATCACATAAACCACCGTAAATCCGAGGTCGAGACATTTCAGCATGGTATAGACAGCAGCAGTAGTAAAAATTTTCCATCTCTATTGATAGATAAGAAAGAAAACTCATTAGGTGTTGTGCTGTACTCTCCAAGTATCGTATAATTTTGTGCTATTAAACAAGATTTATTAAAAATGACACCAGCATTGTTGGCGATCATACCCCATGGATTTTTTTTTTGGAGGGGGTGGGGGTCATGTTTACTTTCCTTATAGAATCATATTTCGGTGTATGAACATTTATTATTCATTTATTATTCATTATTTATTATTCATTTATTATTCATTTATAAGGTATTATTTGTTATTACCGATCAGGTTGTTCTTTTGGGTGCACACCTTTTTTGGACGTCATCACACATTTCAACTGTGTTCAAGAGTAATAGTAAACAGTGCGCATGCGTCATCATTGCATGCTCAGAGATGCAAACTTGCTCCGCTTTGTAAAATAGTATTTTCCAGTGGTAGCGAAATTCAAGTTACTTTTAGTTCAGTATTTTTCCTTTTAAGTAATTTTCTCACCACTAAATATCAAAAGTTATAAGCATCATATAAAATGCAACATTACAGCATCAACAGTGGCGTAGTGAGGGGTGGGCAAGGGGGGGCATCATGCCCCGGGCGCTACTCACAATGGGGCGCCAAATGGTCCGCAAAACAAACTTGCTGGATAATTTTTTTTTATTATAATTGATCTCTGGAAAATATATTTTAAATTAGTGCCAGTGTAATATAATAAATGTTAATTCATAAATATTATTCATAATATTTAATTCATATTAAATATTATATTAAATTCATATTCATATTAAATATATTTCAATATTTAATTCACGTCCTTGTCATTGCGCTCTGCTAAGAATAAAAATGAAATGTTATTAAATGTTATACATAAGTTTTATGTCAGCATAAATTATATTGTATATTTCTCTATGTTACTACCTTTCACGTTCAAGGCATTCTTGGTAAGTAATAAATCAAATAAGATTACTTACTACATCTACTCGAAGATTCTATTATTAAGTGAATAGAGTATGAAAAAATTTGTAAACAGAGAAATTTGTTGTTCTCATATTTGTCACCACAGATTCAAAGTGAATTCATTCATCTTCTGGCATCTACAGTTCGAAATCAACTAATAAACGATATCAAAAGAAATAAATATTATGGACTTTTGTTTGATTCAACTCCTGATATCTCTCATCGAGAACAAATGTCCCTAGTCGCTAGGTATGTAGATGCTGATTTCATCAATAAAAAAGTTTCCATCAAAGAATCTTTTTTGAGTTTTATTGAAATACATGCTAAAGATGCAGCTTCGATCGAAAATACAATTTTAGAGAAATTAAATTACGATGAAATTTCATTAACAAACTGCAGATCATAATGTTACGATAATGCTGCCGTGATGGCAGGTCACACATCTGAAACGCGATGGAGCGCCAGAATACACAAGCTGTTATCGTTATCATCTATGGGTTAGAGAATATAAAAGAACTAATAGAAAAATTAGCAGAGCACACTACCACTACAAGTGACAACAGAAGAGAAGCTACAATTCTGTTGCAAAATATACTAACCTTTAGTTTTATAACTTTAGTTCATTTCTTGTATGAAATCTTAAGAAGGATTGATCGTGTGCAGCTCAGATTACAGGATCCTAGAATGAATTTTAGAGAAGTGTTCCATGATCTTGAATCATTAGCGACTGAACTAGCCGAAATTTAAGACAAGCTCTGTGAAGAGGCAATAGAAAAAGCAGAGTCTCTTTGTGAAAAATGGGATATGGATACAACAATACGTGCCTGGAGAATTGGCTATGGTGGTCTTTCCGCAGAAAGTGACATTTCTCGCGTTATGAAAAGCACTCTTGATCGTCTCCAACAGGAAATGTGTACACGATTTACACGATTAAGTGCCTTAATTTCAAATTTGGATTTTTACTAGACCAGGGATGGGCAAACTTTTTTGGTCAAGGGGCCAAAAATCAAGAAAAAAAATGTTTGGTGGGCCAAGTAAAAACTTCAAAATTTCAGAAAAAAAAGGTGATTTACAAGTTTTAATTTAAATATTTAGTGAGATGAAGGATATTGCGATTTCATTTTTAAAAGTTCCTTACATTAAGGTTGGAAGTGAGATGTGCTTATTTTAAGGAACAAGGCTAAATGCTTTGCTGTTAGTTTACTTCTGAAATGATTTTTTCTAAGGTTCATAGTTGAAAACTCTTGCTCATATATATAAGATTAAGCAAACATGCACTGATTTTCCGAGCATGAAATATTAAATTTCGGAAACTAGCTTTTGGTAATGATTTGTTAAACTTTGGAATATTTAGAAACGACTCCTTCAGACGATTGTTAGATTTTCCTCTCTTTGGAGCGTAAAATGCGCAGTCTGCCAAATGGGAAGTGCAATTTAACTATATTAGATTCCATAAGTCAGCAGAGATGCCAACTGCTCCGGACAGTTCAAAATAATTAAAAAAAGCGGTAAATTAGTACAAAGTAAATTTTGCGAATATTTAACTTCTTTTGCTACTTTCTTAAAGGGCATAGCATGACATAAGTATCATAAAATGGTGAATTATATAAGCCTACGAATTATTTAGAATTAGTGGTGGGTAAAAATTTGCTAAATTGAATTTATTAAACCAAGAATCACAATTGATAAACTACCACTTTAAAATATATATTTGCTGTCCGGAGCAAGTTGGCATCTCTGAGTCAGCTCCTCGAGGGAGACAAGCGCTAGTTGGAGCCAATCTACGACTATTCTATAAAGAACTTTTGTTTTCAACATTTTACCAATTGAAGCTGTCTGAGCTAACTATTTCCATCAATTTATGTTTTGTAGAACGAAAATAGAGAAAGCAAAAACTTCATCAGTACTTTGTTGAAAAAGGAAAAACAGAAATAGTTTTAAACATAGTCGACAAGAAAATGGATGTATATTGTTTATATTTGCCACTGATCGGCAAATAAAAATTCTATCCGCGGGCCGGATAAAATCTTCCAGAGGGCCACAGTTGGCCCGCAGGCCGTAGTTTGCCCATCCCTGTACTAGACGTTGAAAATTTATTAAACAAGGCTAATGTTGATAACGACCTTGAAAAAAAATTTTAAAAATCTGGGTGAATTTTATAATACAGATTTCAATGTAATAGAACTTTTTATCAAAATATGTGACAGCAAAATGTTACTCCGCAGTAGAAAAGAAATTAAACCTAAAACTCCATTAGAATTTCTTACTTTTATAATCAATCTCGAATGGAAAAGATGTTTTTCCAAATCTGAGAGCGACATTTCAAATACTCCTGACTATCTCAGTATCAGTTGCTAGTTGCGAACGCTCATTCAGCAAATTAAAATTAATTTTGACAGATCGCCTAAGTGACCTAGCATTTTTAAGTGTGGAAAGAGAAAAATTTTAAATGATCAATTTATATTATATTATTGATACATTTGCTGCAGCAAAAGAACGGAAAACTTAGACATAGTAATTAGTTTTATTAATGTATTATAATCATATGATTATTAAACATATGTATCTCCTTAGAGATAATAAATATTTACTTTTTTATTGTTTTAAAACTGCGTGTTTTTAAAACATTTCTTTATAAATATGTAAAATAAATAATAGGTATCTTTTGAACTAATTCTATATTTTAAAATCTAGTCTTGTTCTCTCAACTACATTTTTTGTCTCAAATTTAAAGCCTAGCTTGAATCTATGACTTTATTTATTTTACTTTATTTATTTATTAAATTGCTAGTATATTTTACATATAATATTGTATGGTTTTCGAATGGGGGGCGCTAAAAGGATATTGTGCCCCGGGCGCGAGTTAAGCTCGCTACGCCACTGAGCATCAATCAACTGGTTACTATATTAAAAAGTAGGCGTAACTGTCCATCTCTAACAAATTTCACCATATAATTTGCTACCACTTTATTAAAACTATTCCAGAAAGCGGAGCAGTTAGCATCCCTGCATGCGTTGCTATGGCGACCGCTGCTGTGCGATAATTTTTTTAGATTTGTTTTTTTTTCACTTTTATTTTTGTTATGCATTAAGTTGGTGAGTTTATTTTTGAGCTATGGGACCCCCGAGATATCCTATAAATACTTCTTGCATTGTGAAAAAAAGAAAATTCCACCATTTGAACGATATTTTTTTCTTTTTTTATTAATTTAATTAGAATCAGAAATTCTAACCAACAGTGAAAAAAAAAAAAGACAACCATTTTCCAATGGGTAACACGAATAATAAAAATAAATGGCTCGGTTTTTAATTTTAGGAGAAAAAATAAATTGGTAGTACCCAGAAGTCTTAGGAATTTTAATTCCCAACACCACTATGCTTGGCTTTACGCAGTAAACTATCCATAGCACAGAACTTGAAACAGTTTTCAGGCCATTGGTTAAATAAATAAATCTTGTTTTCCATCCCAATTACTTACTTGACAATTCTATGTAGTACATTAAAAATGACTCAAATTTTGTCAAAACTAGATATTCACAAACAAAAATCTACACAGCAAATTGTTAAGTATCCTGCTCCTCTGAATAAGATCAGGATTTTAGTTTTGGAGAGATTTCGATTTAGAAGTAAATGTAGGGGAAGAAGTTCCATGGATTTTTATGTACAAAAAGTACTATTTTTGATTTATACTTATTTACCATTTACTAGTTGCTTTCTGATAAGTAAGCTCCCCATGCATTTTTCACATTAAATCAAATGAGACAGACTAAGTGGATAAGGTAAATAAGGTTAGAAGGGTTTGGCGTATTTTATTTGTAATTGCAACCAGACCCATTTTCTACATCTTCAATAATAAATATTAGGTTCGGTCTCAATTATTTCAAATTATCAAAATTCTTCAGCAACTATTTTAATACTTAATGTATTCTACCAGATATTCCTAACTATTTGAATGAGGGAAAAAAATGGAATTAGCTTAAACAAACTTCTTCAAGCTAAATTTCAAGATTAAATTCGTCAACAGACGGTGCCTCTGAGAAAAAATTCTGAATAACTTATCACTAGCAGAAACAATTTGTCGCAGTCTGACAAAAATGTAAAGTCTTCTGAACATACATTGAAATTGGAATGGTCTGACAAGCAGCAGGAAACTTCTTTTTTTTGCCCTTCAGTCAGCAGCATCATCTGATGAGATTTGTAATTCCTTAATCAAGAAAAAATATTCTGGTTTAGTTAACAGATCATACATTTCTATATCCTATTTTCTTTTCATTTTAATATATTTTGTAATTTTTTTCTTTTGAACACGCTCTAACAGTGCTTTTAAATTTATAATTGATTGGATTTCTAATGTAAAGTCAGACAACCATAAATAAGAACTGTGCCTAGTACATCTTCGCTATAAAATTTCACAAAGTATCCAATATTATTCCTTTAAAAATGTAATAAAGATTGTAATGATTAATTGATTGATGAGAGTAAATATATGAAAGGTAGAGAAATCAGTAGAATAACGGAATAAATGAAATAAAGCATTCAATGAAAAAATACAGATTTATGTACAGGAAACAATTTAATGTCAAAAGTTACAAGAACAGGCACAAAAACAAGAATATTTACAAACAGTGAAACACTGGGGAAGAAATTAATAAATTATTAACAAGAAAAGTTTTGCAAAAAGAAAAACAAATGCAGTGCCCAATACCTTGAAAAAGAATTATCGGGTGATGCATAAACTACACTTCTAAAAAGTATTTCATTTCTTATAGAGAGATAATACAAAAAGTCAAATAATTAATAAAGAAATTTAGTTATAGAAGAAATTCTAAAATTCTTTAAACACAAAAGTAAATATTCATATAATTACTAAATTCCAATAAAATACACAAGTTAAAAGGAGATTTAAAAATACTATATTTTGTTGCTCTTAATTTTTTTCTTCATTTAAATAGGGCACAACTTTAAGTATATGATTCTATAAATAAGAAACTAAACTAAAAAAAAATATTTCAAAACATTAAAGCTGAAATGAGCCATGATTATATCACTAATGTCTCAAATGTATGGTTTATTTTATAATTGATGAGTATATTTTGAGGGTTTTTATTAATAAATAAAACAAATACAAACATAATTAAATGCTCTAGAATATGACAATACATGGCCTTTAAATAAAAAGCAAATTTCTCACTCATTAGATTTCCAAAATAGGAAATATATGACACAATTATGCAAAACAAAGCTGAACATAAACATAACACTTATATTGCACAAAGAGTGCATGAAAACTTTTGTATTACCTTGTCATAGACATTAAAAAAATATTTTATTCTCTATTTTAAAATTCAAAAACTAATTAAATATAAAAATTTTAAAAATGATTGAAATATTTTTAAAAACCAAAAAGTCTTTCAAAAAAATATTTCTTAAAAACTAATAAGGAACAACTAATTCAAATTAAAACAATTTGCATTGCTTATTAGATGTACTTTCAAATTAGTTCAAATCCAATGTGAAAATAGCCATTTAAATACTTTTTGGACTACAGTTAATCACTAACTTCAGAGAAAAATGATTACATTAACAAATAGTAAATAAAGTATTCAATTACTTGTTTAGCATTTCACATTTCTGCACAGTTGCTAGCACAAAACTATACTTAATAGAAAAACAGCAATTGTAAAGTAAAAGGACAAAAAAAAATAACTTATTATACTAGCCTAGTTATAAATAACATAAATTAAAACAAAATTTGATTAATGTCAATAAATTTTTTTACGTAATCAACAAAGTTGTAACCAAAATCAAATTAATTATAAGCCTTATTTTTCTCAGTTACGAAACAAAAAAAAAATGTAAAAATGAAGTTACTATCACAAACACACTATAATTAACTCTTCAACATCAAAAAAGATATGGATTGCAACGCATATTAATAGTATACAATATCACATTATTACATCGGTTCCAGTAATGTACCAATACTAACCATTCATGCAAAAACACAAGAATATTTCTGTCATCCGCAAATCCCGTCAGCCAGCAGTGGTACGACAACTCGATTTAAAGTTACGCTAGTTTGAATGATATCGAAACTAAAAAATGGAATTTTTCCAGAAAAGAGGAGTGCAGCAAACGTGAAAATAATTAGTCTATCATCTGGAATGTACACAGCAAGCTAATGTATGAAAGACATCATCATACAATCCAAAATTTTAGTTCAAATGTTTCGTGGACTTGGAAAAAAAAATCAATAGGAATACTTAATATAATTGCAGTTCGCAACATTAAGATCACATTCCATAGAGGGGGGGGGGTCTTTCTTGATTTGGTCCTTCACGCAAACATTTTTTCAAAACTAGTGTTCGAGTATAGTTGGAGAGATTCTTAGAAACACGCAGACACACACATATAGTTCTACAGAAACTAAACCATTAACCTGTACATAGAATTGATAACATCCATAAAGCATTTTTTACAATCTGGTCTCTTTGTCTTGAGAGTAGGTGTGAGCAGTCCGTTATCAATCGAAAACATTTCAGGGTTCAAATAAATATCTTTCACCTAAAATGGAAGAAAAAAAAACTTTTATAGTTTAAACACTGAGATAACACATTACAAGTACACAACCTTTTTTGGGAAGAACAGAAACAAAAAACTTAATAAAAAATATTTGAATTTTTCAGAAAAAGAAAATTTGCATTTTTCATTAAGAGAACATTAATCAGTTTGGAGAACACTAAGACTTGTTTAATGAGAATTATTTTTACACACCAAAGTGTATAATTCTCTACACTAGTACAATAGAAATCTAATCTACACTAGAAATCTTATATATTTAAAATAAGTTATAATTTCAAAATTTTAATAAGGATACAAAGTTCCAATATTTGAAAATATACATAAAATGTTACTCTTTAATAATTAATTAAAAAACTTATTTCATTTAATTTTAAATGAAAAAAAAAATTAAGTTACATTCTAGTTTTTATCAACAACCAGAAGTCAAAATTTTATGACAAGAAATTTCCTATTTAAATTTTTTTTTAGGAAAAAAAAATAGACTTTTAAAAGATTAAAAATAAGACAAATATCTTCCACAAAAAATATTTTTCATACCTGTTCAAATGATTTTAAACCAGCCTTCTTTCCAAGGTAAATAATGTCACTTAATATCAGCTCTTTTATCTCCTTCAAGTAGAAAAAAAAACATTAAAAGGCAATCATTTATGAATGGTATACACTTTTTTTAATAATGAAAAGTGAAACTATTATTAAACATTAAACAATAAATTAAGGAAGAAACACCTAAATTTAACTTAAGAGAAAAAAAAAATTGCATTTTTCACCCTCTGTACCACAAAGAAAAAGCAGTATAACACCCTGTTCAAATAGCCAAGATGTAATCATTGGAACTTTTTTCATCCCTTTATGTACATAAATACAAAATGCATAATCTGTTTTTTAAGTTTCTTGTAATAAGAGAGTCGCACGAAATAATAAAGATTTTGATATGTTTACAGCAGTACTTTTTAAAGTACGCAGCTAACTTTACTGTAAATATTTAAATTCAGCCTAAATAAAAATGCACTTAGATTAATTTTACTTTAATTTTGTATTAAATAACCTTCAAACATGTATATAATAAAAATCAAACAGTCTTGTTTATAAAAACATAAAAAAAATCATTTACTTTGTTTTTACAAACTTCTTCCCAGGTACCAGGAATTCCTTTCTCTTGACAGTATTTCATAAGAACCTCTTTATCTGGTACAACAATGGCAACCAAGAAACTCTAAGAATTTAAATAAAAATCATTAGAATACAGGAAAAAATACTTAGTAAAATAAATTCTGTTTACATAATATAACAAATGTGCTGAAGAAAATAATTTTTAGGAAAGTTTCAATTTCTTTTAAAGCTGTTGTGGTGTAATCAGTACTTTCAAAACTGCACTTGTCAAAACTGTAAGCTTCTACACCAAACCTGAAATGTAACCTAAATACAGTGTTTTCACTACAGCGCGAGAATCTCGCATATTTTTTTCTTTTCTCGCATTAAAAAATGATTACCGCGAGAAATTCGCGCATTCTATTAATCAATTTCAAAATTCGTGAATTTCTCGCATTTTGGAAAAAGCTTCGAATTACGTCATTTAGAATAAAATCCGTTTCACTTTTCTTCCTGGATCTTCATTATTTTCAACACTTGCCCCGTTATCCAGCTTGCCTATTTACCAGTAGGCATTGTTCAGAACCTTTTCGAACAACAGAACACAACCCCTCCGAACCACGGAACCCCTTTCAGAACACATTTCTCTGCAACCACGTGTTTACTGTAGGTATGGTTTTTCATGTAAGACGTTCAAATTTTTTTATGCGCTAATGTAAGATGGACAAATACCTAGTAAAGGCAAAATCTTCTATGATGATGCAGCAAAAATATTCAATGCTTTAAAAAATAGACGTTAAAAATGTATTATAACAAAAGAAATTTTTTTTCCAAGTCTATTTGCATTTTTTCAGTTTTTAGAAATCTGACTTAACTTTCTGAAATCTCACTCTGTTTTTGAGAAAGGGTGAGAAATTCTCACCCATTTTTATTCTATGATGAAAACACTAAAATGTACTGAACTAAATTCAAATCAATTTAAATGTGTATACTATTTCAAAAGTTTGTTCTAGCTTATTCATCTTTTCACTTTTCCTTATGTTTGACATCTGGGATCCCATATCAGTTGCTTATGATTTTGTCGTTTAAATTTTATTAAAGTTTAAACTTGGCTAATTCTTTTTTATTTTTGACGATCAATATGTTTCAAATGCTGATAAAACACATGTAACTTATCTCTCCAAACTGTCTTCAATTTGCGCTTAATCAATTTTTAGTTAATACTACACTGCTAAATCTCAAGAGTTAAAAAAAAATAGGAATTATTTATATTTTATTAATTTCAAAGCTTTTCATGATCACATCTAAAATTCATAGAAATGGCAGAAACTTACAGGTGTTAATATAACTAATAAATTTTTTTAAAATAAATAAAGTACAAAAATTAACGTGATTAAACAATACAAATTTTAGGAAAGAAAAGCATACAATTTTTTTTTTCAATGCATCAAACTTGATCATTTGCAAAGCATCATTTAAAAACTTGATTACAAATTTAAAATTTCATTAAAAAAAATTAGATCTAAATGTTTTTTTTAAACTAAATGTTAACTTTTTTTGCATTTCTTTTCTTTCCTTTTTTTTAAAAACTAAAACTGTATTTCAAGTTACTGGAAACAATTTTAAAACTATTAAAAATGTAAGAAATTAAACACAAACCTGTAAACTTTCTCCATGTACAAATATCTGAGAAACGTAAGTGCTAGATAGATAAATATTTTCAATTTTTTCTGGAGCAATATATTCGCCCTGTGCAAGTTTAAATATATTCTTTTTCCTGTCAACAAGTTTAAGTGTTCCATTCTGTAAAGATAAATTAAATTTAAAATCTTAAAAATTCCACAAAAGAAAAAGTCACTTATAATAACAACAAGTGCGTAAGTTTCATTAGTTTAGTTCAAGAAGTCTCATGATTATACACTAAAAAGTCCACTTGTCTTTATGTCACTCAATCCTAAACAGCAGTGATTTAAGTTTCAAAAAAAGTTCACATTGGTTAGGATTGAGTATAGAATTTAATGACATAAGAACCAGAAGAGGCACCCAATAAAAATATGTATACAATGTAAAAGAAAAAATTTAAACAGGGTGCGTAGCCAAATTATTCACCAAAAAATAAGCACTTTTTAAGAACTTTTCAAGTACTCAAAAAATAATTTTAAGCACTTTAAAAAATATAATCAGACAGAATTTGAAAGTTTTTGACAATTGACTTTTTTATCTTGTTTAACCGTCATGTCAAAAAAAAAAACTTTTGGCATTGTCAACTTCTAAATTTCATAAATTTTGACGATTGTCAAAATTTATGAAATTTAGAACCGTGTAAAACGAATGGTGTTTTCATACGCTACGGACTGACAATACGTCGAAATAGATTGGGGTTGAATTAATTGTGAAAACGTTGAATAGAACAATGTGAACTGTCCTTTTGCACAATTCGAAATGAAAATCAACATGGTAAAGGAAAATTCTCATTTTTAAAAAAGGAAAAATTAAGCACTTTTTAAAAACACCCAATGAAAAAAACACCTTTAAGGGTTTTTTAAAAAACTGAAAAACGAAAATAAGCACCTTTAAGCACTTTTTAAAAACGCAATGTACCCTGTTAAACAATTATAAACAGAGAAAAAAAATAAGAATTAGGTCCTTAAAAAAAAATAAAATAAAAGAGGAGTACGTTGTTCAGGAACAGCCGGTATAGGAAATATTCTATTATAGCAACTATTTTAATTTTTCGGCATAAGAAAGTGATATAGTCCTATTGCATAATTTACACGTAACATCCTACACATTCAATTTTAAAAATTGACAGTGTCTAGTTTATACTTAATAATTATCAACTTAATAGTACTCATACATTCTAATGAGGTAGTTTATCAGTGGTTTTATTAGATGAAGCTCAGAGGTTTAACTTACTGGAAGCCACATGCCAATGTCACCCGTATGCAACCAACCATCAGAGTCTATTGTTTCTGCTGTTTTTTCAGGATCTTTAAAATAACCTTTAAACACATTACGTCCTTTGATGCAAACCTAAAAATTAATTTCATACTTTTTTACAAAATCACACACAACGAAAGCTTAAATATAATGTTATAGTCCTGTTAGTTCAAACTTAAAAGGAACCATTAAGGCTTTTTTTGAAGGCTCTGTCTTACTATGAAATGATGTTTTTGTGAATAATATGCTATCTTTATAACTGCTGTAAGTTTGAAAATGTTACTCATGAATGTTAAGTCAAGTTTAGCCTTTCTAAAGTCAGGGCTACATACGCTTATGCAGAAAATTGTGCAAAACGTCAATAAGGAGAAAAGCTACAGTATGAAAATGAAGAGTCTGTGGTCTATTCTTTTATTATTAAAAAACTTACTCCAATGCTACATTACCTGGCCTTCAAAAAAACTTGCAAAAACTGAGAATAAAGCAGCGATTTTCATAATTTTAACGTAGGTGGGAAAATGTCCTCAAATGTTGCCGGAAAAATGCTGTGGTGATTTTAAAAAAAAGTTTAATAAATTAAAATACTTAAATTGTTTGTCTGTTTTAAAGCCCAGATAATTCGTTGCGACAAGATTATATATATAGTTTAAAAATCATTGCATTGCTTCAAGTGTAAGGCACTTAAGCTCCGGCTTTCTTTTTTCCCTTGGTGACAGAGCATTAAAATTTTCAGATTGCATTAAATAGGAATTAGTTTTTTCTTTTCTTGCTAGAATAATAATTAACCCACTGGCGGTTAAGGAAATGGGCAAAATTGGGAGAATGTTTCTCCCCGACACACAGTTTCCCTATCCATTAACATGGGAAAACCGGTTTTGCTATGCAGAGAAGACTGCAGGTTAAAATGCGACTTTTTACGTGCAGAACCGTCAGTGGGTTAAAGTAACATAACACATAAACAAAACAAAAAATAAGAGATTTGTTGTTGATTAAGTTAAAAAAGCAAATGATTAAAATTTAAAACATTTTTTACAAATTTATATTTGATATAATATTACAATATCCATTCTTATCATTAAGTATACAATGAAAAGATACTGTTACATGATGTTTAGTTTTTATTTCCTGTGTTACATGGTGTAATAAATTACGTTATTAAAAGAAATAAAGTGCATGCTAAATTACTATTTTAATGGTAGTTAATTATAATGGTGACTTTCTGAAACCAATGTAAAGACCTACCTCTCCTTGTCCATTTTTTGAAAAATATTCCATTTCGGGAACATCTACTAATTTGATATGACAACATGATATCGGAGGTCCAACTTGCCCTATATTAAAAAACAATATAAATTAGTTATTTTTAAAACAAATAATTTAAATAAAAATTCTAAAAACAAAATTAAAATACTTACCAACTGAATAGTCACCTTGAATATTTGTTGTGCAAGGTGCTACACACTCAGTTTGTCCATAGCCTTCAACAACCTACAATAAATAGTCCATTTATTAGCATTAAAATGCAAAAAAAAAAATACATTTTACAAATGTTAATGCACCAAAATCCCTTCATTATTCACAGCATACATCCACATAAATCTTAACATTAAAAAAATATTTGTAACATTAGTTAACATAAATGTCTAAAGAAAACATCAGATGGATTTATCAATTAAGATTAAATCCAAGGAGGAAAATCATGGGTATATCCAGATTGTGGGATTGATTTAGTCCAAAAGGTTAAAAAAATAAAAAGAAATAGGTTGCACAATTATGTAGTTCACATACGGTGAAGATTAAAAATATGAATATTCATATAGATATTTTAAAAAACTAGTGATTGTGGTTAGCATTAAATTGAAAACATTTAAAGAAAGATTATCAAAATGATTACATCAGATACCTTTTAAAGACATTAATAAAAAACACACATTAAAAACTCACTACATTAAGATTAATAAATAGAAGTATAACTATTGATTAAACTGAACATGAAGTAGTGTTCAAGTAATGATATAAATGTTAAGATAGAAGGGGCTGATGTTTCAAAAAGCTCATTTTAGTGCCTGAATTTTTTTTAAAATAGACAAAAAAAAAATTTTTTAAAAATGCAACAGTTAATCAATAAATAAATTTAAAAATATTAAAAACTTGGAACAAAATTTACATTATTAAATTAAAAGAAACATAAGTTAGTTATTCTACTACAGTATGCATTGCCAGATTTTTTAATAATTTTTTTAACGAAAAATAAACACCTTTTAAGTATTTTGTAAGCACTCAAAAAATATTTTTAATCATCACTTTCCAAAAAAAAAAATCTGTGCAATAAGAAAAAAAAATTTTCTATCTTTTAAAGTTCTTATTTCATAAACATAAAATCACTTAATTTATAAACATAAAATCAATAAAATTCAAAAACATTTTCAAAAACTTTTCATAATCATGATAAAATAACTAGTTTCTGATAAATACTGCAGAGAAGATTGTGAAAATCATGCATTCTTTTGTAATTTAGAACGACAATCGATATGGCAAAGCTTTTTAAAAAAGACAAAATTAAGCAGTTCTTACAAACCTGAATGAAAAAAGCACCTTTAAGGGCTTTTAAAAAACGTAAATCAAAAGCACCTTTAAGCACTTTTTTAAAACACTATGCACCTTGTACTTATAAACTTGTAACTTCTAAATAAATCATTCAGAATATACATTAATAATAATTTTTTGACATTGTTAAAATTTTGAATAGAGGATGGCAATAATGTCATCTAACTATTTTAGATTTTACAGAGGTAAAAATATTTCTTTTCTGGAAAAACTTAACTTCATAGTATATAACCTTACTCCAGAATAATTTTCACTTTAAAAATTTGTATTAATTATTAGTTGATTATTAGTATAATAATAAATATTTAAAAATGCAGCCTAATTTCTAAGTAAAGCACACACTAAAAAAAAAAAAAAAAAAACTATTATTAAAAAGAACAATTATTATTAAGTATTAAAAAGAACAAACATTGGAATTCCGAAAAAAATTAAAAACTGTACAAGAAACATATAGCTGAAAATTCAATAATGAAAAAGATACATACCACGCATCCCAATGCACATCGAATAAAAGTTAAGATGTTTCCAGCTAAGGGTGCAGAACCACTAACAAGTAGGCGAATTCTACCACCCATTCCTTCTCGAACAGGTTTAAACACCAAACGATCCCAAATACTGTTATTTCTGATAATAAACCTAAATATAGAAGACTATTTTAAAACCATGTCTGAATACAGCTTCACTAACTCAAAAATAAATACTGTTTAAAAAATAGACTTTTTACTAATGAAAAATCAGTGTCAATACTTAATTTTTTAATTTAAATAATTATTTAAAAATCTTCAGCAGCAGAATACCAATGAAAATTGTGTGTCTATATATATTATGCTTCTATGCGAGCAATCAGCTTAAAAATATTAGATTTTGGGGTTTAAAAAAAATTTAAATTGGTTGCAGGGTACAACTTTAAAGACTCATAACTGCAATTTTCTGCTGTACTTTAGCTTATGTGAATTGTTTAACACATAATATATTAGATTTTATTCTTAAAATAAATCAGAGTCAGAAAAATTCTCAGGCTCAAAATAACTCTTATTTGCAATGACATCTCTAGAGTTATCAAAAAAAGATGAAAATTAATAAGCTTTTTAAAAACTAGTTCTTTTCAGGGACTTATATATTCTGAATATTTCTCTTAAAGAAAAAACGCAATTAAAGAAAAAATGTAAAAATAAAATTTCTCAAATTTTGAATACTATTACCTTTTATTAGAGCTATTTTAAAATAGGCATTTCATTTATGTTTTGAGCAAATATAAAAGCTGAGATAAAGAAATTAGATTTTTTTAATAAATTACTATGAGAATTTTTAGTTACAGTAAATTGTAAATTTAATGAAATAAAAATAAATTTCAAAATTATTTAAGAAATATTGATCAAAAATTAAATAAAGGAAAGACTTTCGAATTTCTCAGAAAATTTCAACCGTTATTTTTCACGAACATTTTCGAATTTCTTAGAAAATTTCAACAGTTATTTTTCACAAGCATAAATTTCCCCAATGTCTGCTTCAAACAAATATAGCAAATTTACGCAATTTCTTTTCTTAATTTATGCACTTATTAACAGTTTAAATTTATTCATGCTAGGCACAAACAAGCATAAATTTGACAAGTCTGGCCTCAAACAAGTAACAAATGTATATATATTTTTTAAATTACTAACATTTAAATTTTTTATTTTGCGGTCAAAAGAGTTAAACAAAATAGCAACAACTTAAGCTTAAAACACTTCACTTAACAATAAATTTTAAAAATAAATTAACGAAGCAATATTCAGTATAACAATGTTGAGAAAAGTAACAAAATCTAAAGTTTGAGAGCAATACATACTTTTGAAGTTCAGACTTTTTCATATGCATGGCAACATTAAACAAAAATCTCTTCATAAAACTACCATTAATTTTTGCTTGAACCTAAATTTAAAAAACGCCAGCTGTTACTTTATATTCAATATTTTTAAAATCAAAGTAACAAAGTTAAAAAGTAGAAATATTTACTTTGTCATAGATTCTATTGAGTAACCTAGGAACACAAGGTGTAATAGTAGGTCTTAAAGCTTTCATGTCCTCCATTAGTACTCTAATATCACCACTGTAAAAACCAATGCTTCCACCATTGATGTAAACTGTCACCTAATAAACAAATACTTGTTTAGCAGTCCATATTGACACACACTGCAAATTAAATAAGGTATCCAAAGAAAAGTTTGTGCTTCTGGATGTATGAATAGTCTGCACATTATACTGTTAAAGTACTGAAAAACTATTGCAGCACTAGGACTAATATTGTGTATGATTAATAGACTTAGTGACACCCCCCAGATCTTACTACTTACAAATACCACCTGTTTATGACCAAGCACAATTGATAACTATTTGCATGGACAACAGATTAGATAACATCTCACAATTCATAATATGTTTTTTTAGTTCTAGAACTTTTACAAATTTGGCATCTAAAAGCTGTTATCTGAACTAGTAACTAAATGTGACTATTTTGCCAGCGTGTAATTATGTGAAAAAAATGTAGATTTTTCCCCAGAAAAATGAAGCACAAATTTTTCTTAAGATTTTTGATGGATGCATTAAATTTATAAATTTTAGTGGAAAGCGATTTATTTCACTAATAATGGAAAATCTTTAAAATGAGGTATTTTGAAGTAAAACGATATTAGGCAATGTTTTCTTACAAAGAATTCTGAATTAGTTATGCTTGCAAAGATTTCCAATACTTTTAATATTCATCAGCAAAACATTTCAAGGGAAATGAAGTTCTAATTTATTAATTTTATTATTATGAAATTATAAAAAGGTACTAAAATTCTTGTTTTACATTTTATTTCCTAGTTTCGGATGAAAAAATATGGTGCTAGAGAAGATAAAATTGCTACAAAGTGCACATTAGACAATGAAGGCTGGTAGAATTATCTAAAATAAAACAAGCTATACAGAACAATAAACTATAAGTGATTATTGCTCCTTACATAACTCAGAATAAATAAAATAAAAATATCTTCCAATAATAGTTTAACAAAGTGCTTTTTTTTTCAAACGCAATTTAACAATGAAATCTCTTCAGCATTGATGCATCAGGTTTAATCTGCTCAAAAAAATAAGATTTAAATAGAATCAGCAAAATAGCAGTTTTGATTTCATTAATATTCAGATAAAATAACATTTTTCTGTGTTGCAAGGAACTACAAAACATTCTTGATACAGGGGTCTAAAAATGATTATGAATTCATTTATTCTTGAGACAAAAATAAGTTTTAACAAATATTGCATTGAAAGAGCTTGTTTGAATTAATAATTTAAGAATAAAGAGTTTAAAATGATAAACTTACTTCACACAGTCTTTCAAGCATATGAGCTAATGGTAGGAATGATATCATGGTATCATTTTTGTTAGGTGCATACTCAGCCTACAAAGAAAAAAAATTAAAAATAATGAAAACAAATATTCTGAGTTCAATACAGTCAATTTAAAAAAAAAATGAAAATGATAGGACAGGCACAAAACTTTAAATTAATAGAATTTCAACTTAAAATTCACATCAAATTTATAAATTCATATTGTTTAAGTATATTTCCTCTTTCTTTTAAACTCATGCAAGAGTACTCAGTATTTTGATAGCATTGAACTGCCCTATCTTCAACGTTGAATTTTTATTCACATAATTAAAACAAATTTTATTTTCCAAATTGAGAGTAACTTTTGCTTAGTTATCTTTGAAGATAAACACTTCCTGCAAACAAAAATACAAATCATATATACAAGATTCATTCAAAGCTCGGATTTGAGATAAATTTTAATGCATAGATTGACATAGTATCTCTTTTTCTCAAAAATTCTAATGCAATACAAAGCATTTATGCTTACAACAATCACACAAAATACGGAAATTGGTCACTTAATCGGCACAGGAATTAACCCTCTATTGTACACAGATTGTTTCATCTTAGGTTATGGTTTTTCAGCCATAAAAAATTTACACTTTATTTCTTTTAATTAGTTAAAGGGATGAAACAATTACTACCTATGAAATTAAGGATAAAAAGATCAGAGCAAAGGGGGGGAAAAAGCAGCTGTAACATTTGAATAATCACACTTTAAGTTACAGCAAATTTTAAGACACTTGTTAAAACAGTGCCATACTTTTTATTTGATATAGCTTAAATCTTACTCTGAGAGCAACGTGAATACAATTACATGATTAAACATTTTTATTAATGTTGAACTAAAACCTAAACTGAACACTGAGAAATCCTAGCAAACTTAAAACAAGACATAACCTGAGGTAAAAACTTATTTTTTTCCCACGAGGAAATAAAAACAATATGAAATTAACTTTTACAGTAATTAATTGACTGGAAGAAGTTAATTGTACCCATAAAATAAGAATTAGAATTTCAAAAAAATATTTTGACATTTAAATCAATAAACTAATTACCAATTGATCAATAACAGCAGAGGCATCAATTATTATGTTTTCATGGGTAAGCATAACACCTTTTGGATCACCAGTTGTTCCACTTGTGTAACAGACTGTAGCAACATCAGATGGTTTAGGCGGCTAACAAAAAACATAGATTTTAATTTCATGATATTATATTCAAGCAATTATTTCACTCAAAAATTACTTTGTTAACACTAAATATTATTTATTTTATGCACATAAATTGAAAAACAAGTTTTTATAATATGTAACATTTAAATCTAACTTCAAGTACAGGTAACTTTTGGAAATTAAATAGTGAGCACCATGGTACTAATTCTAAAATAAATAAATGCTCCACATGTTTATTTCTGTTTATTAATAACCAGGGCAAGTTAGTATGAAATTTTCATTTCATTAACTTTTTCTTTGTTATAAAAACTTTGGGAATAATACCAATCTGTAGTTTAAAAACATGAGATAAGCTGAGAAATTATTCAGCTCATATATTCAACTAGTAAATACAGATACTAATAAAAAGAATTTTTTAAAAAACTTATGAAATGTAAGAATCCTTTTTTTCATTTTATTTAATACTTTACTCAAAGAAAATTAATTTTATGAGTAAAAATTATTACACCTCATAAGAAATTAACACTATTTCTAGACGTTAACCCCCTCAGATTTTTAAGTATATTTTGCTTGATTTCGCACCAAAGACTAATGTCAAATCTTTCTTTTTTTTTTTAATTTGCTCACATTTAATAAAAATAATAGCTCCCTATACCATAAAAAATGAATAACCTTAGTTTGAAAATAAAAGCCACTGAAAATATTCTATTAAAAATTATGTATTTGAAAAAATTTTTATTTCATTCATTATTTTACTTAAGAAGTCAAATTTCTGAGCAAATAAACAATTAAGTTCCATTACTTTTTTTCTTCATTACATTTTATTATAACTAAATTTTCACATCTTAAAGGCTATGTTCAATCAACATGATTTGAGTGCAGTGTGGGAGATAACATAATTAAAATCTATCATCATTTAAGTTTAACAGAACCAGTGGTTCACATCAAGACTTCTAACAAATAATCTGCTAATCCAGATTTGAAAAAAAATTTTTTATTTAAAACTAAATCTCAAAAAATTAAGTTAAAAAAATTCACTCACCAATATTGGAGCAGGATTCTTAGCACCTAGTTCCTAAAAAAAAGCATAATAACTGTTAGATTTATTAGCATTCAACATTAACATGAAAGCTAATTAAAAGAAAGTGTAAATTTAATTTTTATGAACTAATAATCAATTCAACAAAAATTAAAAATCAGTAATAAAAAATAAAAAAAAAGGTACAGAAATTTGTTCTCTAAAACTCTTGTTAGAAAATTATTTACATAATCTAGTAAAAATTATAAGCGAGACATGTTATAAAAATAATGTACATAAGAGAACTGAATTAATTAGCAAGAAACATTGCAATTCTGAATAATGATATTCTAATATATTAATCTTAATATACCAACTTCCCTTAATATAAAAAATTACAGAACTGATGTGTTATGCGGCTAAACCAATATTTGGAGATTCCCCCCTTCACCCACCAATTTTGGCATATTTTTATTGGTGCCACTTTAGTAACATGCTGAAAACAGAATCAAATATTGCAACCCTTAAGTTTCTCATATAAGAGTAACTTTTTAACTGCACAAAACACACAATTTTTAAATAAAGTAAACAGATCTACATCAAATGTTATCTTCTAGACAAGAGTTTTGTTACCATATTACTATAAATATCATAAAATAGCAATATATGAACACAAAACTTATTTTTTAGCACTAATGTTTTTTAAGATATCTGCTGGAAGTTTCATAAAAATTGCATCATAAACACAAAACTATTATTTAACTGCATTAAATAGGCATATCATTAAGATAATACAATAAACACATTTTTAATTTTACAACTGTCCCTGAACAGCAGACCCCCTTTTGAGTTTATGACTAGATTTTATACATCACTTCAAAATGAATGTGAACACATTTCTAATTTATCTGGACAGTCAGTGTTTTCATTACAGAAAAAAAATGGGAGAGAATTTCTCACCCTTTCTCAAAAACAGGGTGAGATTTCAAAAAGTTAAGTGAGATTTCTAAAAATTAAAAAAACCCAAAGACTTTTAAAAAAAATATTTCTTTAATTATAATAAATTTTTAACATCTTCTGATGTCTAAACCATTGAACATTGAATATTTTTGCTGCATTATCATATGGAAAATGTTCTGTATCTACTTTTTCATTAGCTATTCTCATTAAGTTTCCTCAAATGCTTACCAATCGATCTGTTACAATATTTTGCTTTAATTCGGCTTGGGGGAACCTTGCAACAGATGCTGAACTATTCGGAATCACTAATTAAATTTGTAGCATTGTGCACACACTTTCCTATCCTCTACATCTGCCAGCATAGGTTCTTCACTTATTTCTGTTATGGAATAGTGAAGTTCGTTGAAGTTACTTCCATGTTCATACTCTTTGTCAGGTCTTCCAGATTAGTTTTCACAGACTTAAACTTTTACAAATTGCTCTAAATTGTCGATGAGGGAGTTTGGCAATTCAGTAACAGCGAAAACTAAAGATAACTTTAAACAACTTATTATAAAGAACTCACTTTTTTTTCTCAACACTTGTCATAGCTGTTTTCATGTCTTTTTCAAAATGGCGGAAGACTAAATTTTTTCCAAAATTCTAGAGATTCGTGCATTTTAAAATTGATAAATTCAGTGCGCGAACTTCTCGCGTTAATCATTTAGTAATGCGAGAAAAGAAAAAAATATGAGAGATTCTCGCGTTCTTGTGCTGTAGTGAAAACACTGACAGTGTAAATAGATTTAAAGAAAAAAACTTCCTGGCAATTCTTTAATTTGAAAAATCATTAATGTAGTGGATTCTGTACAAATTTATAGCTTGTAACCACACTTGAAATAAATATGGAAGATTTTGTGCATCATGGACATTGTTGCTTCAAGGCTAATATGAAAATCTACAACTAAACAAAACAACCGGGAGATTCCTTAACCATAATAAAAATATTGGTGCAGTAAATTCAGAGCTAATTTATACAGAGCATGTGCAGTTAAACTTAAAACATTGAAAGTATTAAGTTGCAACCTTTGCTTTTCCCACTCTTGTGATCTCCACATACAAGAGCAATCCAAAACCCACATTGACAATCTTTATTGACATCAGCGGGAGAAAAAGAAATTCTTAAGACTGGGGGCAGATACATAACAAATCAGTATCAAAATTTAAAAATGACAATCAAAATATAAAACCACTAAGCATGAATACTTACTTCAATATCTTTGAATGAATGCAATTCAACACCTTTGTCTTCAACTAAAGCTTTTATTTTTTCACTGACTTCATTAACTAAAATTATGTGTTTTAGTAGTGGGGTCTCGTCCCTCTGTTCCATAAGAGATTTAACTTTCTCTTCTTTATCACAAACCACTATTTTAATTTCAGCTAAATAGAAAAATAAAGTATTAGAAGAATTTGGAACCAGTCATTTATAAAGCAAAAAATGTAAGACTGTATTTTAAATTTTTTTCCAGCCATACAGTCTACTAGTTTGAGCTTAACTTATTTAAACGTTGAATTTTTTGCAACTAATAATAAAAGAAACCAAATGTATCTTCATATTTCGTCATTACTAAAAGTTCAAACTTAACCTTTTAACTATAAAATAAAATTATGGCAGAATTTGATAGCCAAATCTTAGCTGTAGTTTTCAATGATATTCATACACAATTTTATCCAAAGTTCAATGCTTAAAGGATAAAATTATAAATTATTTTACGAAATGATGCTTGTTTAGGAAATAATGCTACAATCATTTTTATAAAATTTTGATATCACAAGCTTGAAGAGTGCCCCTAAAGTTTAACTTCAAAAATCCTAATATTTTGCCAAATAATAACTGTTGGCATTTTAATAGTATAAATACATTTCAAATTATTTAAAAACAGTTACTCCAAAAATAACGCTAACTTTGGATTTATGTTTTTCTGACTTATTCACTTTTTGTATTAACATTTTCTCCCGATGTTGCATAATTTTTTTAAATTCTATTCAATTACCACATATAAACATAACTCCTGTTAAGTGCAATTGTTTGTTTTTCTTTCTTCCTTTTTCCAACTTAATAAAAATAGCATGACATTTTAATTCTTATTTATGCATGCATGCATATTTTACTTTTACATTTCCTTAGAAATGGATTCAAGCATGGCCAACTCTTTCTTAGAACATCTTCAAATAATGAATCATACAAGCATTTAATTAAAGTTAATTTAAGGTAACATTTTGAATACTTTAACAATCAGGAAAATAAACTTTAAGTATCAAAATATTAGGCAAAATCAAGGGTTGACAAGAAATACATTAAGTTACTTTTTTCCTTTCATATTAGTATAGTACATTGTCAGAAAAACAATTGCATAAGATAATCAGGCTTCTCTAAATTTTGAAAAATTCATCAAATCAACAGTTGTGATGTTTAACTGTATCCCAATTAGTTTTAACAATTAGTCTTACCTTGATTCATTATAAAAGAACATGCATGAGGTCCGAGTGTATCATACAGTGGAACAATGACAGCAGATTGGTTATAACAAGCTTGTTCAGTCAATATCCACTAAAATAAAAAAAATTATATTAGTAAAAAGATATTTAAACAATTTAGCTTTTAATTATTTCTAATTAGATAAGAAAAAAATACCTCAACACAATTTTGTGCATAGATTCCAATGAAAGAATCTTGACCAGGCTTCATTCCAATCTTTACCAAACCAGATGCAAAATTTCTTGCCCTCTCTATCACCTGAAGAAGAAATAAATTTCAATGTAGAGACCTAAATATTGTTTCTGCACAATGCCTATACATCATAACAAACAATACTCACTTCACCATAACTGATGAAAGTATATTCTGTCTTTGATATTTTGTAGCCAAGGCAATTACCATTACCTGAAAAATGAAAATTAAATATTCAATTAATTTTAAACTTTTAATTAACATGAAACATTTTGACTGTTGTTTGGAAGGGGTAAGGTGAAAAATGTTCTTAAGAAAACAAAAGACTCAATTATAAGTTTAAAGTTAGATCACATTAAAAATGTAATAAGTTCAGTCAAATATTATGTTACAATATTTAAAAATTACTAAAGATAACACGAAGTAGATCTTCAATATAATTAGATCAAATTAAATAGCATGCTTAATTAAAACTGAATATTTCCCCAGCTAAAAAGTTGCGTATATTTGGTCTTTGCGAAACTTTTTCCTTCGGAAACTTAACCAAAATCTAACTTTCTCTCCTATTAACTTATATTAACTAGGTCTAGAAATACAATAGCTCATTAAATCTAGAAATAAAAAAATTAATAAATATATTACTTGACATCCTGTATCCTCTCTGCATCATTTCCAAAAGAGTTTTTGCATCCTCATAAAGAAAACCAGTCATCTCACCCGGAGGTGCTAATTTTGATTGACGAGCTCCGCCTGAATTCTATGAATTTAAAAAATTCTCAATTAGAGAAAGAAAAAATATACATCAATTGCAATTTCCATTCTTTCTTTGTATCACAGATGAACATTTCAACCAGCATAATATTTATTTTAATTTTTTTTAAAAAATGCATGTAATATAAATCATAAAACATTAAATAAATTTATTTAAACATGTAACTTGAATAATTAGTTAACATAGTCAACATTCACTAATATCTAATTTCAAACCACAAAAATTGCTTATAAAGTAGAAATGAAATCAATAAGTAACTACACAACAAAATTTCCTACCTTATTTAAGCACTACATGTAAATATATTAATACAATGCACCTTAACAAATTTATCTTCTAAGAATTTGCAATGAAGCCCATTAATTTCATTGATAAAATTGAAATGAGAAAATTAAAAATTACAAATAGATTACACAAATAAATTAACAGGCATTAAATTTTGTATTTCATGAAAAAATTCAGGAATAAATCTCACATAACCAATTTTTTAAGAAAATTAAATGTAATTATAATTACCAATTGCAAATTATTGGACTACACCTCTAGATCATTTTATTAGAATATAAAAATAAAGCAGCAACACTATTTCATACTCTAACAATAGATAATTACGTTAGATTACATTTAAAGAGAATGAATTTGAAAATTAATTAGAAAAAAAGGCAGCTTTAAACCAATGTGACATTTATTAAAAAAAAATCTAACCTAATTTTATGGATGGTTGAATGTAAACAATAACAAGCTTCTCAAAACCGGAAGAAATTTAGAAAACAATCTGCTTATGCTATGCTTACGAGACGATGTGTGAACAGGCTTTTTATGGTAATTTACATGTAATTTTACCATTCATAGGAGTTCCCTGTAATTAAAAAATGTTATCTGGTTGTGAGCGTAAAGCAAATTTAAGAAAATTAATATCAAAATATAAATAAAGTGTAAGGTTTGCCATGATTAGAGTGCTCTCTTATTTGGCTCTGGTGGGGCAAAATATCATTGTTTGTAATTTTTTGGGTTGCATCATAGCATGCTTCTGGAGTTTCCCAAATATATTTGTTGTTTGTTTAAATAGAAAAAACGTGTTATATTGTAAACATCACAAGTATAATAATATTGAATGGCATGCTTTTTCAAGTTTAGGTGAAAAAATGAATTTGAAGTTGTAACCCAGAAGTCTACAATGAATTTTAACCACTAGCGCCATCTGTGCTTTAGCTTTACCCAGTCAACCATTCATATTTCCAAAGAGGGAAAAACATTAAAATAATAAAACTCAGTAAAATATGAAAGTCTATTAATTTTAAACTTACAGGAACTTCAGCTGATTGATTTTCGATATCAACAGGTGGAGACATGGGAGACGGTGAGAGCGCCATGTATAAAGCTGTAGCAGCTGCAGCGCCTGTTAGAGCAGCGATTCCCACTGTTCCACTTAAATACTGCAGATAGTCATCCATTGGGTTTTCTAAAAATTAAAACATAAATATACTACCAAGTTGTCTATATATTAATAAAAATATAATGTAAAACTGTTTTATAATAAAAAGTAGTTATTTGCCAAAAAAAAACACCAACTGCATATTGATTATAGGGCCAACTCAACTATTATATAAGCATGTCTTAGGTGATTTTGATTAAAACAACCAAAAATATTTATCAAATTCTTTGTTGTTAAAAATCTGTTATTTTCTTAAATGTTGCTCATATGCCTTCCACAATTTATCATAAATAAATAAATTATCTCTCCGTTTAAATCATAAACGAAATTGAAGGGTTGATTTGTTGAAGCTGAGGATGCCCTGACTTGGGTAAGACTTAAAACCTAACTTTTATAAAAGTATAAAATAAATAATCAAAGTTAAATGGTTAGAAAGCGAAGTTTGTGAGAGTAAGAAAAACTAAAAGAAAAAAATCATTAACCACAAAAATTTGTACATTACGTCCATCATGTTCATAATTTTTTTTCCCTTCAGTAATTTGGAATGTTTTAAGAACAGAGTTGAAAAATCGGATTAACAGCAATACTTACTAAATACCGTGACATGATTGAAAGTGTGATTTTTAGGTAAATAAACATCAACCAATATTAATTCAGTACCAGCTAAGCTCTTAATTCCCACCACAATTAACACAACACGTCAAGAGTGAATTCGAACAAAAGAGGCACTTCCTTTTACCACTTTCAAGGACACTTTCTCTTTCATACTAAAAAATCACGCCATATTTCCATTTTCATCACATCACTCCTTCATAAAAACTAAAAATTAGCTATATGAGGAAATAGGATCAAAAAAGAGGTATAAGCCCCTTGAGGGGGAAAAAACCATTCAATTACCTATGAAAAATAATTTTTTTTCCTCCATCGGTAAGTTTCAAAACGAAACTTGTTAGTTCACTTAAAATACGAACGACTTACTACTTCTTGACGAATTTTGTAGATAAGTAACTGGTCAAGTAGTACGAAAATTATAGAAAACTTTTTTTTTTTACTAAACTAAAATTTAAAAAATTTTAACTTCCACACTTGTTTTTTAGTAAATTCTTATTAATAAATAAGAAAGACGCTCTTCAAATGTATATTACCTTCAGAGTTAACCTAACCATCAAATCAGAACTTTAAGGAGGACGTACGAATACAGCATGTCTAATTTTCTTTAATCTAGATAGATTCAAAATTTAAAGTCTAAAAAAGTAAGTTAACGTAAATCTAGAGTGATTTATGAAGTATCAAAATACAAACAAATCACAGCAGGGTTACTTCTCCACTCAATAATCCTGGTTAATCTTGCTATAATTTGTTGGAATTTTTTGAAAAACATTTTTTCAGCGTTAAAATCTTCATGATTCTCACTCTAGATTTACCTGAGCTTACTTTATTATCTCCAAACTTTAAAATACAAAAAGTGGTAAAAGAAAATTTGCCATGAAAAATTTCCTCCCTGTTATAGCGACCTCTTAATAGGAAGTCTCATAATTACAAATTTATCTTATTTGTAGAAGTTCGTGATATGAAAATCTTCAAACTGAGAGAAAAATTTCTAAAAATATATAACAGGAAAATTAAAAAACTTTTTTGAATTGCTTTAAAATGTGCAAGATATAGTGCAAATTTTAGATAAAAATGCATTACATCCTGCATATTTTCATCAGCAATCAATACGAGGGGGGGAAAGCACAGCAACCAGTGTTTGCTAATGTATTCAGGGGTCTGTCCAGACATTTTGTAAAAGGTCCGTTTTTCGTGAAATTGTGAAAAATTACTCACATTCTTTCAACCAGGGTCCGTTTTTATGAATTTGTGCAAATAGGGTCCGGTTATTGCAAAAAACTTTTTCAATGAGTTTTTAAATTGTAAATAGATACAAGATTATGCTCGGCACTGTAAAATTATAATAAAAAAATTAAATTTTCAAAAATAAACAGCAATTGCTGCTTCTAAATTAAGAGATGCAACATACAAATACTATTTCGTATTTAGCCTATACTGCTGAGCGCAGAATATTCATTTCGGACGAATAATGGAAGAATCGTCTGCCGAAGACAAAACCTAATTCGTTTACATCCATCTTTCTTGCTTTCTGCCCTGGGAAGGGTTTATTCGATTAACAAAACAATAATGAAGATAAACAAATTTGTGAAGGGTTCGATTAAAAGAAAAATTATTTTGTGAAGGGTCCGTTTTTATGAAAAGATATTTTGTGAAGGGTCCGTTAACGGACCCAAATTTTTTTTAAACAGACCCCTGGTATTGTCTTTAAAAAAAAATTCAGTACAAAATATTTGACGTTATAAAAGATAAAGCATGGACGTATTTTTAACGCGTATCAAGGACTGACGTGAGCATTACAAAAAGTGCGTAATCAGCATACTCTTTCCTCAACGGAAGAAATAAGATTTATCAATTAAGCGGATATAACCCGTTTTAGATATCTCTGCAATCATTCTTATGAATTGGGAGGGAAATATGAACTGAAAAATTGAGATTCCTTAATTGGAAAAAACGTACAGAAACGTATAATGTTGGTGAGATTTTAATTTGTTCAGTTTAGTTATTTATAAAGAATAGTTAATCCGATTTCCCGAAATATACTTTTGGCAATTGACGGAACTGTACTTAAATGATAAACACTTAGCTAAAAAGTATTTAATTGAAGCTATTTCAAAACAAGTCATTAAAAAATTCAAAATAAAATTGTACCGCCACTACTAAAATAGGAACATAATGCTCTTAACAAAGTTTTTTTTTTTGAATAAAAGTTATATTAAATTCAGCTACATTAAACAATTTTTAGGAATGAAATAGCAAAAGCTAACACGAGAAAATGCTCTTAACATATTCAAAATATAGTTTATTAAATAAAACAAATAATTTAATTTCAGTTAGTCTTCAAAATATATATTTTCTTACGACGTTGCGAATTTAATTTAAACTTTTAAATTAGTTAAGATTTAATAACAAATGGTTCATAAACATTCTACTATTGATGTGAACTAAATCTGAAATTAAAGTTACTTAATGCATTTTTTAATACTTAATGCAATATCGATATCCTGCGCTAAATGTAAGCAGCAATACGTGATTGATCAATTGGTGCTTAAAATCTAGCAAAAAGGAAAGAACGGAAAACAAAAACTGAAAAATTATCTAAATGGGGGGGGGGGGGGGGACGCGTGTTAACCAGATGAAGAAATCGTGAAGTACATCCCCAACGAGAGTGAGACATTCTAACATCAATAATTTAAATTCACCTGCGATTTAACATACATTTTTTTCTCAGTTAAAAAGAATTTTATTCATTAGTGGCTAAATGCATTAAAGGCCAGAACTTCTGATCTCTTAAAAAAAGAACCGTGGGCGTGTAATAAACGAAGCGTGAAGTTCTCTCCCCTAATTCGAAGTTAACTTGGCAAAAATTATTAATCATACTATGTTTTTTAACCTTCACCAAGCAAGATTCTGAAAACTTGGCATTAGACCCAGTCCTTGACTAACTTAAATAAACAAGTAGTGAAAGAACGCTACTGACTACTTCACACCTGTTTAATCAAGTGAAGAATATGGTAAAGGGATATCTTTAAGAAGAAAAAATTTAAACAAAAAATTTGCTTTGCTTGCGAGCTGATTTACGTAAATTTTTTGTCAAAGAAAAACAATAAAATAACAATTCATTCGTAATACAGCAAACATGTTCATACGTAAAACAGAACATAATATATTTGTATTCTAATTTTCACCATGTTTAAAAATTATCTTTTAAAATCGAAATTAAGTTTTTATCCAATCTTCTTTAAAAATATAAGCTACGAATGCATAAAAAATATTTTATTAAAAAGTTATAAGGTAAATGACATACAGTTAATCTATACTTTTCTCTTTATCATAGTAAATTATAAAATTCATCTGTTTATTTAGTAATTTTTAAAAAACTTAGGCTAAAAAAATCTGATTAACAGGCTTTTGTTTTATTTTTTACTTTATTTTACTTATTCCTTTTTGCAGGGGTGATTGTGAGTCCAAGTCAAAATTCCGGAAAATTTCTTGAGTAAAAAAAAAAAAAAAAAAAAAAACTGTTTAAATTAAAAAAAAATTAAACAAGTTTTTTTCTTCCTTTTTCTCAATATTTCTTAGTTTACTTAAAATATATTTAAAATTTTACACATACCTATACCATTTACACATACCTATGATGATGACCTGGAGAAGTAATTAAAATTTACAAATATGTCTGTCTTTCTTAAGGTTATGATTATAACAACTATTTACTGATAAATCATGAATATTAATCAAGAATATAAGCTTATAAAGTATCTCTCTGGCTCTCCCTTACATACAAATAAAATAAACTGTGTTAAGTTCCACCTTTGAAAATTTGATTTCCAGAAACTTCTGTGATCAATGATTTTTTGAAACGTTTGGACCTTCGATCTCCGGAAACTTCCGGATCACTGTTAGCGAAAAATCCGGAAATCCGGATTTTTTCCGGAGCACAATCAGCCCTGATTTTTGCGCGCTGCAGCGTTCATTTATTGATTCTGTGGTATTAGGACTATTTTGATTCTAGGTAAGATACACAAATTTGAATTCATTATTTAAAAAATAATTCGACAGGAATCAATGTTTTACTTAATTTTAATTTAATACGCTATATAAACTAAAAGCTATATAGCGCGAATATAAACTAATAAATTTAAAATATTAAAATGTCTATATTAAAATAAATAAAATGCTTTAATCAAAAGCATCTATTAAAAAAATATCTTGCCAACTATTTCCAAAAATTTGAAAGCACACAATAAAATCTCATGTTAAAAATAAATTTCAATTCAGAAAATTTCAAATAAACGAACAGCCGCATCTTCAAATTTTCCTCGATTCATCTACATTTTAAAAATTTTATTACATAAATAAATCGAGGTTAACACGTGATTTTCATCAAAAAAAGTTTCATAAATATGAATAATAATTCATTATATTAAAAAATTAACAAAGTAAAAAAACGGGGGGGGGGAATATATTCAATTGCCAATCATGAAAAGATTTCAAAAGTAAAAAGAAATGAAACGGCAAATAATGAAAAACTTCCAACGTGTCAGTGTCAAAAATCACCGGTTAAGAGAGTAAGCAAAAAAGAAATCACGCCACCTCTCCCGATTCACCAAACACGAGATACATCGGAAGATGCGTCACAGGTGAGCGTAACGTCGATTGTTTATGAAAAATCTGGCAAGAAGCCAGAGAAATGCCGGGAAGCATTTGTGGTGGAAAAAAAGCGACCTATTTTTATTGACACAGGTAAGAATGGGATTGGGCGAGGAACAGGAGCCCCTCACTCCACTTTTTTTAAAAACAAAAACCTCATTGGCGATAAGACAACACACCCATTTCCTTGTTGTGATGAAATTTAATTAAAGAGTTTGCAAGGGACAGTTCATATTAACTTATTTCAACAGGGGAGGGCAATAATAGATGACTCATAGATAGGAAGAAATTTTAATAGAATGCGAAAAGTTGTTAAATATTGTATAAATTAATAATTAAATTGGACAAATTATTGACTGATTTTGGTAAAGTAAAAATAAATGTATAGATTGGCGCAATTATAATTTATAGTTCTATTTCATTAATTTTTTTGAAATTTTAAATCGAAGTTAATTATAATTTAAACTATGGCTTTTGTCATAAAACAAATTGTGCTAAACATTACCAGAAGTTTTAGTTTTAAAATAGTATTGAATTCAGATAAAGGCACTGTATTATCTAGTTTTTAAGTCTTGTAAAATTTTAATGTAATCCATACCAAATTATGGAAACATTTAATTTCGTTCATTAAAAATTTATAATTTAACTTGCTAAGTTTCAATTAGTAAACAATTCAATAGTTCAATTAGTAAACAAACAGTAGTTCAATTAGCATCTCATATAGAGGAAAAACATTTTTAGTAAGTTGATTGGTTTGACTTTAATAACACAAGAGTCGGATGCTGCTGTACTTTATCAAACTGAGGATCAAAAAATAAAAATCTTACTATGATACTAACTCAAGGTATCAAAAATAAAGCTAAACTGTGCCAGGCACAAAATATAAGGAATATTTTGTACCTCATACAAAATATAAGAGAAATATATCACAAGATTACCTCGGGGTTATGGATCACATATCAACCTGAAAATTATTAACCTGAGGGATAAATAAATACGGACACGTATCATTGTATCCAAAATTAAGTATTTTATAACTGAACAACTACTCAACAATAAGTTTTTTTTTTCAATTAGTATTGATTTATTGAAAACTTAATTGGTTTAGATTTTAAAACACAATAAATTAGTTCAAGACAAGTCTACCAGTATACCCATAAAATAGAAGTATTTAAATAAAAATCCATTCAAAAAAAAACAAAAATAATAATAATAAGAGTTCCAATTAGTTTATTAGAAATTAAATATATATAGTGGTAAATTTACTCAAGCATTTTTCAAGTTTTTTTAATGCGTGCACTTAACTAATTTTACATAAAATTTCCAAATAACTAAGCATTCAATGAATTTTCGCAAATTCATTGATGGCAAACAAACCGATTTATACTAAATTCCAATGGAATGAAAATAGAAGATACTAAAATGAAAGTGAAGCAAAATTAGGAAAAATTCAAAAATTAATGCAACCCAAACAAAACAGAATGCTGTAATGTTACGATATAACAGAATTTCCATACAACTAAATTGCGGTAAGAATTAGAATTTTAGAAGTCAAAGATAAATATTCCCACAGAACACCTCTTAACAAATTCATAATAAATAACAAGATGTGTTTGAGATTATACATATAAATGAACCATTCTGAATAACTTAAACTTATGATTGGATATTCACGTTCCCAGTGAAGGTTGCTAGATAAATTTCCCGCTCGGCTCGCACTGACATGACTCTGTGGTAGACGGATCATGGATTAGATTCCCTTTTTGTTGTCAGGCTTACCGTGGGAGGTTTTCGTGGTTTTCCTCTCCATGTAACATAAATGCGGGTTAGTTTCATTAAAAAGTCCTCCACGAAAGCAAATTTCTCGCTTACTTGATCCAGGAGTTCCCTTGTCTTCTGGATTGGGCTCAAAATTACCAGGCTACGGAGTTGAACATTAGTAGTAGTAAACTTAAAAATTAGGTCGGCTGCTCAACGTCGGTTATACAATAAAATATAAAATGCTAATTAAAGCAGACAATATTTTAATCCACAAAATCAGACACAAAAACATATTTTCTCTGAATAAACATGCATTTTTTAGACGGATTTGTAATTCTGACCCCCAAATGTAGGGCAATACCTTTGGATAAGCAAATTTTAAAACTGCGTAAAAAAATTTTAAATTTGCCTAAAATGTTCGATAAATTTTGAAATACGCAAACATTAACATTGACATTAAGGAGTACAAATTTTGGATCGCAGTCCAGACCAAACTACAGAAACCATTAATTTTGAGTCCTAGCATGAAGATCCGATTTTTAGATCAGAAAATAATTAAGGTGGTCCGTGTTTTTATTTATTTTTTTGCGCACTATACACCATGATAGATTTGATAAAGTAAATTAGTTTAATTGTCTTTAAAAAATAAATTTCCTACGTACACTAGATAGGTTTTTTAAAAAAATCTATAGGGAGATTTAGACATATTGCAATAATCTAAAATCAGAAATTCGAGAAATAAAGCTCCGAGTTTCGTCTACCAAAACAAAAATAAAATGTTAAAAGCAATTTTTTATTTCTTAACTTGGCGATCATATTTCATTTGCACTGTAGATGTAAAATCGTCGTTAGAAAATTCGATGTCATTCTACATCCTTTCCTTCACTTAGTATTAACATATGCCAGAAGGGAAAAAAAAATCTCCATGTTTTTCATACAAAACAAATTCAACACAATCAAGACTATCAAAATAAGGAGGCCAGAAATGATGGAAAGAAAGAAAAAAAAAACACCTGTCACTCAAATTAAGAATGATGAATACGTGTCGAGTTTTGCACAGGGAAAACCATGTAGAAAGATGTAACTTCTATAGATGCTTACATGCAAATTCACAAACCCTCGATTGTTAGATAACAAACATATGTTATGAGCAAAAATAACTACGTTTTGTAAAAATTTACAATTCTGTTATCAGGGGTCTGTCTAGGTTTTTTTGAGAGGTACCTATTTTGTGAAAATTTAGACATAATTTGTGAAAAATTAAAAATTATATTAAAAAATTAACACAAAAATATGGATTTATCGTTTCTTAAGGGATAAAAAAATAAAATTTTAATAAAAAGTATTTTGTGAAACTACCGTTTTTCCTAAAATTGAATTTGTGAAACTACCGTTTTTCCTAAAGTTGAATTTGTGAAGGTACCGCTAAACGGTAGTAAATTCGGCCTGAACAGACCCCTGGTTATAAAATGTTAAAAGTCACCTAAGTGGTACAAGGAGTAAGAAATGTATTCTGAATATTAAGAAATTTTTTTAATTAAATATATCAGAATAAAAAAATACAATCTTTTCTATTAAAATTAGCGGAGAAAAAAAAAAATCGAAATTATCAACTATAACCTGAATTCAATTTAAAATTGGTATGGGAAAAAGATAGGAACTTTTAATAACTTAGTATTTTTCTTAGCTTTAAGAGTTCGATATAACTATTTAAAAATAGAACAAAGTAAATAGCATTTCAATTTTAATAAATCTTAGCACAGAAATATTTTAAGCAACAAAAAATAGATCAAATATTAAAAAAAGAAACTTTCAAAACAAACGAAAGTAAATAAATCTGAATCATTTTTTAAAGTTAACAATTCAACTTATTTTTATCTAATTTGCGCTGCTCTAGCAGTTATTACTGAACTCCGAAAATAAATTAATACTAAGGACTAAAACGTAAAGTACCAAATTGTGCTTATGATTTGCGGTACTAAACCAAAGCTATCCTTAATGAATTTGCAAATATGTTTGAATCACGAGTTCAAGAAGAAAAAATCTTCAGATTGACGAAAAAAAATATCTAAATAAAATGACCACCCATTATCTTTTATTTTAAACTTTCTCATCAAGCTACTTTTGAATACGAAATAAAATTCCGTACATAACGACCATGTACCGCAATATTTATTTTAAGAAATGATAAGCCAAAATAACTAACATCTTGAGAAAAAAAAAAAGTGAACATACCAGAAAACCAAGGAATTTTCACTAGCTGTGACATCTTTACAGGACAGACACAGGCAACCTCTAGTTTAAAACAAGGGAACAAAAAGAACAAACGCGGCCTTTCTATTTGTGGAAGTAACGTACGATGCCGAAAATAACTAGGAAATGAAACTTCTTGACTTCATCCTCTCTAGATATAAAGAGAGATCGAACCTACAAAAACAAGTGCTCCAAAGGTTGAAATAATGATATCAGCTGCCCCACAGCAATTTCAACATTAACCTATCAAAACGTTAATTGAAATGCGTACTTTCCTCCCTTCCCCAGAAAAACACGAGACGAGGACTTTGAACGCTGAGGAAAAATCGCGCGATCCTTGCAATGACAGATGACATATTCTGAATGGATAAAAGACGTTTAAGTTGCTTTATGACAATATACGTTTATTTACGATTTCACTCATGATAAAATTACGTTTTACAATAGGTGGGGGATGAAGTGTTTTTATCTTCCGAAAAAAAAAAGTAGATAAGGTTAACTGCAAAAGTTTAAAATGAAACTAATGTATTTGTAACACTTTTCAATTTATTTCAAAATAAACAACCTGATGTTGACCAGAGCATCTAAAACACAAAACATCAACAATTTGGAATATAATACAGAATTCTAAGAGGAACGTGAAAAAGTGAAGGTTAGCAGTTTTGAAGTGAACGACAACACAAGCGCGTCACATCAATTTTAACCTTCCGTTAGTCGCGCACTTGTTTCCGACATGGTTAATCGCGTTGCACCTATGAGGTGTTTCTGATTTTTTGAAAGCCAAATGAAATTTAGTCTAGTTTAAATAGTTAATTGTTACCAATTTAAGACTCTTTAGAGAGATAAATATCAAAAATCTTATTTAACGAAGTACCGAAGATAAATTTTTCTTGCTTTCGCGTCGGATCTCTTCCTCCATCACAAGATGTTCAACCAATTGAAGCAAGAAGGTTCTGCGGTTTTTTACTCCGTAAACATTTTCTGTGTATATAACTTGACCATTTATACCTGCTACGTTGAGAAGGACAGAAAATGAGATAAAATATATATATTTAATTCATAAAAATATTATATCCATAATACTTGCGTCAATGGTCGCGTTGCACCAGAGGGGTGATTTGAGCGGTTCCAACTCTCCATCGACATGTTTTAAGGTCGGTTTTACACGGACATTTAAGTAATCCAAAGTTAGGAATATAACATTAGGCTCGACCCCCGGAAAAATTTATTGACGGCAAAGGAGGTGGGAGTGCAGTAGGGATGCACCTGTGAGGTGCGCGCGACTAACGGAAGGTTAATGCAATGAAAATGTGAGATTTTAGTTTTTATAAATACACTAAGGTGTGCTCCCCAACCTTTTTATCACAGCGGACCTCTCAACGTTTGATAATTTTACAGCGGCCCGCTGGGGACGTTGATTATTTGCATTTTAGATTTTGATTTATTAATCTTAATTTAATTGTGTTTAAATATACCTTGAAAATAAAATACAGTTACACCAAAAAATAAATATAAAGTGATTTAACATTTTAACTTAACGTTAAATCAATTAGTCAAGATCGAGAGAGAAGATGAAGTTATTCATTAGTTCGAATGTAAATTTTGCGCCGCGCTTTCGAGTTTTATTTATGATATTTACAGTTATGATGATTGATTTTTTTAATTAAAACGAATTGAAAGAGAAAACAGTTGCGGTGGTTTTCTTTTTCTTTTTAAGACATTAAAAAAAATTATGTCACTACCTTCGGGGGCCCTTTTTTTCGGACCGGGAGTTGGGACCCAATATATGAACGGTTTTCAATACCTAAATACCTTCAATATAATATAGAAACGTCTACTTCCAATGATATGAAAGGAGACAAGGTTATTTCAGCTAAATGTAGCTTCCAAAATGTTCGTTTTTTATAACGCATATGTTTCAAAATAGTAATTCAATTCATACATTGTATGTAAAATATTCATTTAACACTATTGAAAGAGGGGGATTCTATTGTAAAAATTCAATTTAAAATTTGCCCAAGAAATACACGAAAAATACAAAGAATTCAAAGTTAACATATAATTAAGAAGTTAACATATACAGCTCAGTCATATTTTTTTTAGAGCTGTACAAATTATTAAAAGGTTTCATACTTCTACAATTACTGCTAAATGAAATTTAGAAATTTAAATTTGTACACTATTTATATTAAAAATGACATTTCGCTTGTATAACACGTCAACTATACAAGAATAATTAAAATAAAATTAGTTACACCAAAAGTCTGTACTTTTTTTGAAAATTTACAGTATTTTATTCTACCATTCCGAATTATTTACATTACTTTTTGTCAGGGTTGGCAGGTTTTTGACAGTTTAAACCATGGTTTAAACCGTCACGTCAAAAACCTCACTGTCAAAAATGTCGAAAATGTCAAAAACCTATATTCATATGTGAAATTTAATTAATATACATAAAATTTATATATTTTTTAAAGGATAGTGTTTCTAAATATGTTCTAGAAAAAATAAATTTAAAATTTTGAAGAAACACTTATATTTTGAATAGTAACCAAAATCTTGTACTTTTGAAAACTCACATCTTTTGTAATATTATGTATTCATTTTCATGTGTTATTGAAAATCTGCAGTGATATTATTAAGAAATTTATTTATAACCAAATTTAGTGTATAGTATAGATTATACTAAAAATTAGACATTTTTAAAGATAAACATTAGCAGTTTTGTACATTAGACATCTTTTAAAGAAAAAACTTTTTAATATTCTTTTAAATCTTCTTAATAATCTTTTTAACTTAAGACAATACAAATTTAAGTGCTTTCTGTTAAATACACAGAGAAGTTAGTGTCGATTTACAGTATATTATATTCAGCCTATTCATTTACTATGCTGAAAATTTAGTTTATCCAAATACTTGTGAATTTCATTTTGCTGAATACGATATAGTTTTGTTGGATATCTAAATATTCAGCTGTTGAATAATTACTTCTTGCTTTCAAGATACGCATTATTTGTATTCTTAATACAAGTAGAGAAAAAAAAATTAAGAGATAAAAATTGTTTTAAAATAAGTGTAATAATTATAAATAAATATAATAAACAATATGAATTATATTTATCATTATTCATAAATATAACTACTTTTAAATTCAAATTAACATACTGGATAATAAAGATATTCGGTATAACATTAAAAAAAATTTTTTATACACTTGTACCTTATATCAAGTTTGTATTTATACAACATAACTTGTAAGTTCCTTATAAATATTAGTTATATGTTCCTTATATGTCAAAAATGCATAGTAATAAACTTTTAATTTTCTTAAGTATCAAAAAGAAAAAAAAAAATTTTTTTAAATATAAATATTTAAACAATTTTTGTGCAAAATTTTTCTGCACATGCATTTGAATATAAATTTCTGAGATTTTAAATCTGTTATTTTACCTTAATTTTAATTAAAAAATATTTTAAAACCTGCTGATTACCTATAGTATAATTAAATTTCAATATAATGCATGGCAACTGTTGGTAGTTTTGAAGTTTATATATTTTCTTGGTAAACTTCAGTTTGACATTTTTGACGGGTTTTTGACGGTTTAAACCAGTATTATACCCTTGTCATGTCAAAAACCACTTTTTGACGTCAAAAACCCAACCCTGCTTTTTGTAAATAGAGATTCAATACGAAATAATACTAGAGAATAGAGTAAAAATGAACAGATAAGGGGTAGCGCGTGACGTGATAAGGAAAATCCGAAGACAAAATGATTCATAAATTGCACATTACACACCATAATAACTAAGTTCAAAAAGATCACACCACAATGACAAAGGTCTGAAGATTATAATGAACCATAAAATATAATCTTAAAAAAGTACTTATTCATTGTTGCAGGAAATGAACTTAAGGAAAAAATGCATGCCTAACAATTAAGCTAGCAAATATTTAAACTCTACTTTTACACCAGAATATGAGCATTTCGCTTTATTTTTATTTTAATTCTCAAGGACAACAATCAAATAATGCGCACACGATTTTAATCGGAATTCATAACAAAATGCAACAAAATATTTTTCAAATTCTTTTACTCCCTTTTGAAATATTAATCGATAAAAATATAAAAGTAATAAATGTAAAAGCAGTTTATTTAAATAAAATACGTACATTCAAACTATTTTGCAAAAACAGCTGGAAATATGAAATTTATACCCATCAAAAAAGTTCTGTTATTTTAAGTGCTTACAGAACCTTGAAGACTAATTACGTTACACATTCATTAAAATTTAAGAAATGAAACCAAAACTGCGAATAATTTTGACCATTTAAGCACTTTTACAAATGAAATTAGGTATAAAAATATCGTTTATACAATAAGAATATCCTAAAACCACAACTGTCTGATTAATTTTTTTTTCACAATAATAATTGAGCGAAAAACCCGAATATCAAATTCAACCAGCAAGAGATAGTAATCAACACAAGCTAACAATTCTTGGTACTTCAAGAAGATAGTTTCATTTCCGAAATTCTTCTTTAATTCAAGGAAGGAAGAAAAGAAAAAAACTTCTAGATCATGATTATGTCCGAAGTCACATTTTCTAACCTTTGGTATAGAATGCACATTGTAAGAAAAGATGGTGTGAGATGATCAAAGGGCATCCATGCATTCCAAGGAATTTATCAAGAGGTCGCTAAAAGAGTATGGAGTCAACTTCGACCTACATAAAAGATAATTGAGCTATTTTTATCCTCTTCCCCAGTCATCAAGCCTGTTTGTCATTTGGAGAACGTAAAATTGGCATGCTACGTTCATTATAACTTTACTTTCTCTTGTTTTCCTCATGTGACATAATTCTTATTATTGATAGTTATCCCTCCAGAACTTCTATTTTACTGTTCTATTTTTTAAGGCTAAAATGTCAGTAAAAGAAATGTTTCATAATGCATAAAAATGCTTATTACTTCCATTTATATTCGGTTAACCAATAATCTTTGCTTAACAAAACTACCTTAAGACAATAGGGGAAAAAAACAACCCGGAAAAAAACAAGTTTAACTTTCTTTTTGTTAAATTATTTAATCATGAATAATCAACAAGCTAGAAAAACACAAATTCAGGACCAGAGTTTATTTAAAATTTTTAAAAAATGGATAAAAGCTTTGATGGATGACCGATCAATTTCTAATTGCTATGCACTCACGTTTGGTAACTTGTTTTTTTTTTAAGGAAAAAAAAGCCTAAAAATATTTTAATATTTCTTTTAAACGGAATAATATCTAAAATGCACTCAGGTCCATGAATTAAGTATACGGCAAAAAAAAGATTCAAAAACAATACAAACGTGACTTATTCATTTCATTCATAAGAAAGAACCATTTATTAAACAAAAGATAAGGAACAAAAAAGATGGATGTATGATTATACCATTAATATAAATTGCGATTTTCGCTACCTGGAGCAATTAAAGACTATCCCCTTACTAAAATTTATTATTAGATTATTGGTATGATGGTTAAAATATTGTATTCCTCCCATGCAATAAAACACAGTCAATATAACACCCTGCCATGCTCAGTATCAAATCATCGAGCTGATCTTTGTCAAGATTACTCCATTCAGCAAACAATGCTCTCTGAAGTTCGGATACAAGTGTAGGTGGTAGACGGTCAAACTCGTCGGCCAAGCATGTCTCACACTTGCTCAATCAGACCTAAGTCACGTGAGAATGCTGGCTATTTCATACGGGTGGTATCCTTAGACTGAAGGCATTCGTTTATATTTTCTCAGTGAGGACGGCTTTGTCATCCATAAACACTAATTTTGCGTCCATAGCACCCCTAAGCAAACATGATGACGTGTTCCAGAATGATGTTCTGATAAATCCGGCCTGGCATTTTTTTTTTTTTTTTTTTTGAACATTGAGCCAGTATAATTCCACCTCATACGACAATCCTGCACTGTAACGGTGTCATTCAATAATGTCTTTGTGATAACGGGTACCTGACGTTCTCCATGTGAAAGTAAGACGTGACGACTGCAAGCTAAACCTGAACTCTGGAAAACATCACACAAGCCCACTGTGACGATGTCTAAATTACATGTTGAACAGGCCTGTGAACATATAGAATAATACTTTCCTAACGTCTTAATAGTTTGGGAAACACAGTTTGCTTTAATAACGTGGTACCCATGGCTTTATAGCTGACAAGACAGGTCAGATGATCTTCGCCGACTTCTTTTGGCAATCACTGCCAAATCACGCAACTCTGAGGGTGACCTGCACTGCAACGTTTACTGGCGTTTCCATCATTTTGGAATCGTTACCAAAGTCCAGAGATGACACTATAGGCAATTCTGATACTCCCATCAGAATACGCCCGCATTACAAATGGCAGATAATTTTACCACGTAAAAAATCACCTACATACGTCCTCCATATCATAACTATCCAGTTATGTCACTGAGAGGCTAACAGAACGCTTTTGAACAATTTTACTCTGCTACCATTCCTTATATACCCCTCTCCGACACTCTAGTCATTGTGACGTACTATCGGGGTCATCTGATGGCATACTGTAATTGACATATTTTTTAAGATATATTTTTGAAGATGAATGTGATCATTCAACAAGTGAAATTTTTACTTTAAGAGTTCAATCCGTGTGATTTTGAATTATCCTTAATTTATAAATATAAGTAAAAGAAATTTAAATTCTTGCTGAACATTAATAAGGTAATTCTGAAAGCTAATTACGATTTGTGTGCTGGTCATGTTAATCAATGGGTAGACAAAGCCTTATAAATAAGCAGTGTCTTATGTGACCATAAAGTATGGACATTTGTTTTATCAGCTAATTAAGAATATAAGTTTAAAATGAACAAGTTGAAAAGAATACAAAGAAATATTAAGTCATGTTCTTTCAAAGCTCTATGCCTAAAAATGTAACAAATGTCACTACAATGCATCGCAGCAACTTTAGAAACTGTTTAGACACTGAGAGATTGAGGAAGGTTCCTATTTAGAGAACCGTTACTAGAGTATGACATGACAGTATGCATGACACTTATTTCTTAACTTATTTATGCTTCATTCACATTGTTTATTTTTTTAATTTATTTAGCTTTTTTTTGCTTTAGTCTTAGAAACTGAATCTGAAATTCTAATACATACACCACTTTGCACAAGCATTTTCTACACACTACCATGTGTGCGCTATTTATGTTTTATAGAACAAGGAAAGGTTTGAAGGAGTTATTTAATTGCAAGTTTTTACACTGCCCATTCATCAGTTGCATTACCAAGTGCATGCAAACCCTTGATTTGTTAACTAAAATTTCTGGATATGTCTAGTGCAGATAGAATCGAGAAAATAGTTTGAAACTCCTCAATATATTCAAACAAAAACAGCCAAGATTTGCAATTAACACTAAGTGATAAAAATATCAGTCATTAATCGTTAGTAAGAAATTCAAATATAAATGATAGCTGAAGAATAAATTTACAGGATTTTTTAGTTAAACCAACTATACTGATGAAACTCAGTTCGAAGTGCAAAAAAGTCATCCAGACAGCGACCTATAAACTTTTGCACTTTATCCAAGACTATTCTTTGGATGAGGAAAAACTCTTTTTTAATAATAGAGGATGCAATGCTGAATTTGTTATAGTAAAAGAATTTAAAACAATTAAACATAACTTATGTACATTTCATAAATTCTAAATATATCATTGCAATTTATTAAAGAAAAAGTTAAATAATAGGGTACAGATAGGCATGATATACAGGAACGTGTAAATACTATCGCAGAAAACTTCTTAGTATTACTCTTTATAAAAAAGAAATTCCACAGTCAATTTTTTTACCGATACAAATAGTAAAATGAGTCATGCAAAAAGGCAAGATTATTTAAGTTCAGCAGAATTGAAGAAATATTAGGCATATTATTAAAGAATATATTAAAGTATTAATTATTATAGAATTATTCATAAATATTAACAATAAAATGCTTCTGAGCAACTTAGATTTTGAACATTCAAAGCCAAATGTAAGATAAAACAAGGTAAGTCAATAACTAGTTATAGCTGTTCAAGAAACTGCTAAATTTAAAGAAATTCATTATGGTATGCATAATAATCAATATAGAGTTTCATAAAACTTAAACAGTTATAAAAAAATCTGTGATTTTCAAACAAGTTTCATAAAAATTAAGAGGTGACAAAATATGAGTGAAAACTAGTTGCAACAGTCGATAAATTGCACGCATAAAGTTTTTCAATTGAGATTTTATGTTTGCAGAAAGATCTTCATTTATCTAAGTCTACCCAATTAATACAATCTTAATAAAGGAACACAAAATGATCCAGTGTTTGCTATTTTAAAGTTTTATTTAATTTCCAAATTGTGTACATCAAGATCCATACATTTGAGACTCATATTGCATTTCTATGAACTAATTTGTTGCATGCACATGATTCTATTCTCAAAATATTGTCAAGTACTTTATAGGGACTTTTTTTTTTTCAATCTTTAAAATAAATTAATTTTGCTTGTGAGCAAGCAAATTAAGTTCAAAGGTACCTGTTTTATTAAAATTTCCTCAAAACTTAAAGTTCTTAATAAAAAAAGAACAAAAACATTTCTATAATCAAAATGACATAATAAAAATGTTTACCATATTATTAAATTTACTAAAAAACGTTCATTTACAAAAGGTCGTACAAAATACAATTTTTTACAAAATTATGTAGTATGGATGCAACACTACATATAAATAATGCATGCAACTAGAAAATAAGAATAGAATTAACACAGAATAGTTTGTTTACTCTATTTACTTCCATGGAAAAGCTACTATTGCAAATGAAACACAATTAAATATAGCTGCTGACAGCCAAAATATGGAAATATATTTTCCACCAACATTTTTTTAAAAAAATATTCATTGGGTTACCAACTGCTTAGTTTTTGACAACAAAAGATAGTATAATGTAGGAAAAAGTTAAAAATCTTGTATAATTCTGTCAATACTTTAAAAGCCAGACATTTCGAACTAAGTGGCATGTAATACCCTTACGAATATTTGAATATAGAGGTGGGCATTGGGCAACATAACTTAAAAGTTAAATTTAAGAAATGAAATTAAATGAATGAAAATGAATTTTAAATTAAATGAAATTTAATGAAACCTAAGAATGAACATTTTTTTTTTCACCACAAAGCAGGGCAAGTTCATATCCCTGTATACATTACTTTTTAAAGTATTCTTATTTTAAATTAACAAAAATTTCTTAATGTTTATTTCAGGGTTGGGGTTTTGGACGTCCTAAACTGGTTTTGGACAGGACACGTGGGTTTTACTGTCTTAAAGTGTCCAAAACCTTGAACTTTGTTAAAAGGTAAAAATTCTATAGGTGTAACCATTGTACACATAATAATTACATGTATCAATAAATATTTGATATTTTTTATAAAATTTACTATAACTTATTAAAAGAAATATAATATAATAGGAAAAGGTTAATAATTTTTGAAGCTCCACAATTCATTGAACAACAAAAGTGAATACATAATCCTTTAAATATAAATATGCTTTTAATACTGATAAATAATATTTTTGCATAAGAATAAATATGGCAATATTAAAAAATAATAATTTTTCTTAAAAAAAATACTAAATTTGTTCAAAAATTAACCTTTTATTTTTCACAATATTTTTTTAAAAAAAATGTCTTTTTTATCCTGTAATGCAGAAATTATAACATCTATTTTAAAAAAAATTGTTTTTAAATATAAATATATTAGTTTAAATTGAAAATACAAAATAACTGAAAAATGTATTAACAGTATTGAAGGGCATAACATCAGTTTCAGTTACTGACACTGGTGATGTATCACCACTATGCTAAAAGAATTGAACGTGAATGAAATAGAAGTATTCTTGAATATTACATAAACCTGTTTATGACGAACCAAGCACTTAGTCCCTAATATTTTAACCTATATGGCAAGGCCAAACTTCAGTTATGTACTATTGAATGAGAGGACCAAGTGAACTTGATTAATCTTCCTTTGTTTAAATTGAGGAGTTAAACAATATTAATAAAACATTATACTTTTAAAAAAAAATATTCTCTAGTATATTTAATTATCAATATGTTATTAGTTCTATGTTTATTTTACCTCTTAAATATTGTTCAGATAAAATTGTGACATAATTTGAGTAAAAGGGTTTTGGACAGTTTAAGACAGTTTTGGACAAAGGGGTTTTGGACAGGACGGTTTAAACCGTGGATTAATCCATTCTGTCCTAAACCTTGCCAACCCTGGTTTATTTTATATATTCTTACAATAATTAAACAAGTTATAAAAAAGGAAATATAGGGTTACCCTAAATTATTTGTTTGATTTTAATTGCACAATCCTTAGAAACCTGATCAATCCATTTAGACTGGCCCAATGCTGTAAGAAAATTTAAATGAAAAAAAAAAACAGAAAGAATATAAATTACAATAGTCATCTCCACTTAATTGCATATCAGATAATTGAATAACTTGTTTAATCAAATAAATTTAGTGGATAATCAAATAAAAAAAATTAAATATGAAAACAATGTTAAATTTTCTCGTTTGAGTGATTCTTTATGGCTGCTAGTTCTCGGTTAATTGCATGAACCATTAAGAATATTTAACTGATGGACATACTTGTCACTTTAATAAGGACTTCTTATCCATTTCTTGCTCCAAACAGGTGACTGGTGTAATTTAAGATCTTATCGGTAGTGTAAATCTTATTAATAGAAAAGTATAAAGTTTTAAAAAAAAAAAGATTAGTGTTTTAACCCTAATTTGCACATTTCACTCCTACCATGAATATGAGAAGGGAAAAAGTAAAGAAATGTTCAACATGTCCAGGGGTCTGTCCAGGACGAATTTACTACCGTTTAGCGGTACCTTCACAAATTCAACTTTAGGAAAAGCGGTAGTTTCACAAATTCAATTTTAGGAAAAACGGTAGTTTCACAAAATACTTTCTCTTTAAATTTTATTTTTGTATCCCTTAAGAAATGATAAATCCATATTTTTGTGTTTATTTTTTAATATAATTTTTAATTTCACAAATTATGTCTAAATTTTCACAAAATAGGTACCTCTCAGAAAAACCTAGACAGACCCCTGATGTCAAAACAGTCTTTAATAGGAGATTTCTTTTAAAGGAAATTATATAGTATAGGATATTACACTTTGTTTTGGCATTAATTTACTTTGATATATAAATTTAAATATTTATATTTTATGATGCTATAATTAAAAACTAAGAATTGTTTGCCGATCAATAAAGTATTTCTTCAGAACATATGTTATTACATACCATTTAAAATTAAAATTTCATGAAAGAAATAACATTTAATATTTAACTACAGGGGTCTGTCCAGGCCGAATTTACTACCGTTTAGCGGTACCTTCACAAATTCAACTTTAGGAAAAACGGTAGTTTCACAAACTCAATTTTAGGAAAAACGGTAGTTTCACAAAATACTTTTTCTTAAAATTTTATTTTTGTATCCCTTAAGAAACGATAAATCCATATTTTTGTGTTGATTTTTTAATATAATTTTTAATTTTTCTCAAATTATGTCTAAATTTTCACAAAATAGGTACCTCTCAGAAAAACCTAGACAGACCCCTGAACTAATACACTCTGCTTATAGTTTTATAGATAACTCATTTGAATACAGTTGTCTGGAACAAATAGTACTCATTTAAATTTGACTGCCTGTAATGAATTTTAAACCATAAAAATTTGACAAAACAAAATAATAAATCATTTTTAAAATTTTACAAGTTAATGAAATAAAAATTTCCACCCGCAGAATGTTATTTTATTTTTGATTCTGAATAAATTGCAAATAGAAACAAAAAATTTGGTATTATTTAAAATATTCTTAATAACTAAGAAAAAAATATTTGTTAAAAGAATGTTTGTAAATAATTAAATTATGTATGGTTTAAAATTTTTTAAAATAGGTGATACCTATACTAATTTTAAACCTGTGTACAATACAGATTAATTGGAGCTTGCTTTGGAGATGTAAACTTGTACAGAGCCCATAGAATCTTAATCCAAGCCGACCAGAAACCAAGTTATTTTTACATTGGATTACTTACAGCTGGATATATATATAAATTGGATAAAGGCCAAATCTTTCTGTCCAGAAAGTAAAAGCAGCAAATAGATACCTTATTATATTTGATAAATAATTAAACTGAATTTAAAAATATAAAAATGTTAACGAAAACTTATAAGTCCATACCCGTCCCAAACCTTTTTTCAGTTTTCAAACCATCCCAGTTTACGCCAACCAACATTGCCATTTAGATTTCAAAGAAAAATATTTCACAAGAAATCCATAACCTAATACAAAAACTATTCTTTTAGAATTAAGTGATTAACATTAATTATATAATTGGAATAAATTTGCAAATACTAAAATTAAAAAAAGTTCTTAATTATTTAAAAAAAAAATCATAAAAACTTTATTTTCATATAATTTACAGATACAGTATACCTTTAATACCTCAAAATAAAGGGACTCTAAGAAAATTGAGATAACGAGTTTTTAAAATAACAAGTTCAGAGCTAAATATGTTCTAAAAAGTAGAAAAATTTATTCTAAATAGTTCTCTAAAAAGTAGTCATGAAACATATGAATAACTACCAATAATTATGTTAATGATAATTGACTAAGTTTAAATAGAGCAATAATAAATTTCTAAAAGTAAGACAAAAATAACTATGCATTAGTTATTTTTGTCTTATGTAATTTCTTAAAAAATTAATTTTCTATTTCGAAAAATACTCGACATATGAGACTGAGAAAAAACTCTTCGCCCGTCATAGGAATTTAATTAACATAAGGTGGATACATAATAAGGGGGAAATATTTGTTTGACATAACAAGGTTTTCGAGATATCAAGAGTACACGGCATGCTGATGTTTTTAAGAAAAGCATTACAATCAAAACAAATAGAATTTATACTATTCAAAAGCATTTTGTTTTCAATTCACCTAAGTTTTTTACAAACTTTGTTCAGAAAAGGTTTTTTCATCCCACAACCTGAAGTAGTATCCATTTGTTCAATTGAAGAATAATTTTACAGTCAATATATTGTGAACTATCTTAATGCGATTTTTATATAACATTGATTTCTTTATATTTCTAGGACTACATTAAAGTAGAAAAAATTACGCCAGTTCAGTACATTAATCAAACTTTGAAATTATTCCTAAAGATTTTTCATAATCAATAAGTTAACTGCTCAAAATCAAAAATGATTTTCATACCAATGAAACTTCTTAAAATTAATCAAAAAACTGAAAATTTGAAGTTCCCTTATGAAATCGGATAATGAAATTAAATAAGAAATAAATTATAAAAACATTAAAAATTCTATAAATGAAAGTATATTTTGAAAAACACTTGAAGAGTGGAAGGAAATAACTATAACACTATGATGGGGAAAAAATTAAAATCTATTTTTAGATAACTGCTTAGCTAGCGAAGGAACAAACAATCAAATACTTTTAAATAATTTCAAGTTATTTTAATGTATTTTCTAATAAAGGGTAATTTTAGATTTTATACTTTATAAGGTAATAAAATAAGTGTACTTAAATTAATTTTGTATTTATTTTAACACTTTCGCTATTAATTCACACTACCTGCCCTTATGCACTTCACACTTTGCTGACTGACAATTTCACGCGGAAACTATGTCATGTCACTGGTTATTTTATAATTGAATATGTAAATGAAGTAACACATTCTAAATAATATCTAATGAATTTTATTTATACAAGATGCAATGAAATTAAAGTCTGGAATATTCTGTATCACCTTGGGTTTAATAAATTGAGATTGATAATGCAAGTGCAATGACCAGTTACCACATCACCTAATCAACACTGGGTAAATATTCAGGCAACAAACAATACTTTTTACTCTAAAAATTACACTTTATCGAGAAATAATAACTCTTTTGTAAACATATTACATACATTTGTTTTACTAATAAACAACAAATGAAATACAAATACAAGTGTAATCAACAATGCAGTGCAAAGTTAAAACAATAGGTGCTCTAAGTAATAAATGTGCAATGTAGAGCACAATTTTTATGACTCTACTAAATTTAAAAAAATAAGCACTAGTTATATTGTTACTAACTCCAAAAATCTTGACAAAAAATTAACTACACAAACTTTGCAAATGCATTATACACATTATATGTGACATCAAGTATGAGTAGTATACCCACCCAATCAAAGTAGCTAAAATTTGCCATTAAAAATTACTTTAATAATATTCTAAGATATCTTAATAACAGTATAAAAATAACTTAGACCATATCTTACAGTTAAAATTAAGCAATTCTATGTTCTTTAGCAATACCAATTGTTCTGACATTGGAAGTGAAGTTATTATTATACATACTTCTATAAATTTACTAATTTCTCATTAAATTATTCAGCTTATTCCACATAAAAGAGTTTTATGCCCTGTGATTTTCATGTCAAATTTTTTTAGTGAACATATTTTTATTCAAACTTTATTATGAGAAGTTTATGATGTAAATAAATTGTAATAAATACAGATTATAAGCACAACAACAAGGATAACTGAAGAAAAACGATAAAACTAAGCACTTGTTTAATGAAACTAAACAGTTATTGTTAGCAATGTTAAAAATAAAAAGTTAGAGGAAGGCATTTAAATGGAATTTAGATAAGCCGGTGGGTGTAAGATTACTCTTTATAGCGTGTAAATAATCAAATTAAGAACCATGTACCAATACGTGAATTATACTTGCCAAGTGTTTACTACTTGAACTTACCAGAAATGTGTTAACAAAGGTATATCTAATGTAATGTACACAAACTTCAGTGATCGGAAGACACTGAAAATACTTGAAATGACACCTAGTAATCAAAGAGTTTACGTTTTGCGTTGGATTAGTCAACACCGTAGATTTGTAAAATTACACTATTTCGATAAGACGCACCTTTCTTTAGGACATTGGTTGGAAAGCAAGACACCTATAAATTAAACCAATCAAACTGCGTCACGAAAATTCCAAAGCCCAACCAGAATCTGTTATTCATCGTATGATCCTGACGTTGAAGTAAAATGCTATTGCCATTTTATCAAAATAAAATATCAAATAGTAAGGTTTTTGTAGATAATCGCCCACGTAGATGAAAGAGCTAATTTTTCTTTTAAGAGTGTTAATTTTACGATGATTTTATCTTTATTTAATTTAAAATTAAAAGCAGGTTGGCTGCATTCCTTAATAATGTTCGTAGGTTTAGTGAAAGAAATAAAACACTATCAACGGTCAACATTAATGAATGGAGATCAGCCCATCGTAACAAGTAACAAATTATACTGGGGAAAAAATGAAAAATTATATCAAACTGAGAAAATTTATATTTCATGTGCAAAAATAAACCAAAACATTCAAGAATGAGATAAAGGAATGGCTGGTTTTAGTGACTCATTAGCCGATTGGTCCGGAGTAATTTTGTTCTTTAACGTTTGAGTATTTATTTGAGTGTAATTTATAAACAAAAAATTGTTTTTGAAGTGGGGAAAAAGAATTGGAATGTGATATTATTTCGGTACTATAGGAAGTTTGGATGACATTCAAAATATTCAGCGTTTGCTTATTACTACATTTGATAGATGGCGCTGCAAAACAAACGTGGGATTTTTAAAAATCCCGGCAAATTCTTATCTGTTACATCTTTTTATTTTATGCATATAATATGTGTATGCAATATCCGCAAATAACTGTTATAGATAATTAAAATTTAAAAAATAGATTAATGATATATTCTTCTGAATATAGTTTGAAAAATGTCATCTCTTTTCTCACTACGAAAAGATTTCTCTCTTTCGCCTTGAAAAAAAAGTGTTAAAAATTTTTTTTCAGTTAAAAAATTGGAATTTGTCTCAAATTCTTTTGTTTTGGTTGTTGTTTTTTTAAATAAATTTTTTAAAAGGTTTTTAATAATTTTTTTTTATTTAAAAACGATTGGAAAATAATTTAATAAAAAAAGTAAAAAGAAAGCAAAACGATCTTTTTTGGAAACTATTTAAATATTTCTTTCAAATAGTGATTTTCAGCATAAAATTTAATTAGATAAACATGGTATCAAAATTTCTCGAGATCACTGCATGCAATCAAGAATCAATTGTTTTCAAAAAGCTTTAATAATAAGAAGAATTAATCAAGAATATAATCTTCGTCGTTATGTTCAATTTTGATAGCTAAAGCAATCTTCCATATTAAAATTCTTTTGACGTTATTTCGAAATACATTTTATATAGAAGAATAAATTACATCAAAAGTAATACTATTTTTAAAAATATTTACTGTTTTTAGCAAGATTATATTATTTTTATTTGAGTATATGTTATAAAATACTTTCACATCGAAAAACGAATATCTTTTTTTCAAAAGTAACAGTAAAGAGAAATAACATTTTTACCTCTAGCTCCATTTCGCGTGGGTATGTTTAACTTCTTTTCTTCATGTCCATTCTTTTATTTTATTTGAAAACTGCGGAAGTGATAAATTTGCAATTAAGCAAACTCAAGGTAATATTTATTTTCTTTTTTTAGAAAGATAACGTAGGTAATGAAATAATTGATTTTTGATTGTTATTTCTTAAGATACATACATTTTAACTTTGCTTTGACGCAAATGATTTCCTTACATTACTATTTTTTCTTAAGTAGTAATTGAAAACAAATCGACTCTAACCTAATATTAGATATTTATCCTCATAAATACATTAGCTTACTTCAATAAAAATTCTTACGATTAGAAAATTTTATTATTTTTCCTTTATTATTTATTTTTTTACGAGTCAAGTATTTTTATTTTAATTAGTTCTTTAGTTTCAGCTATGGTATGTTATATCACCTTTTCTTTTTCTTATCTATTTTTCTTATTATTTTTTATTTGTTTATTATGACTAAGTATACCCTAAAATGAGACTTATGTTAAGACTCGCTGATCTAAGACTTCCTAGAGACTTATATTTAAAATACATTAGTAATACATATGATCTTATATTTTTAAATTTATTCTCAAACTTAGTAAAGCAAACATATTATGAATGACTTATAGTTCATAATTTATTTCTTATAAATCATTTCTTATAATTTATTTCTTATAAATCATTTACAGTTAGTTGGGACATGCTGAATTTAGACATGTTTAAAATTTATTTATATAATGTACTAAGATAAAGCAAACAGTAAAAAAAGAAGAAGAAAAAATGAAAAATACCTGTGAAAAAATGAAAATATGGTGTTTTTTAATCAATGCACTTAATATTTTTAGAATTTCTTGAAATGGTAAATCAATACTTAGTGAGAAAACAGAAATTTTTGTAATTGAAATCTGTTGGAAGATTGTCTAAAACATCATGATAAAAGTGGGATTAATTAATAAACAGTTGAATTCAAATATTACATAAGGAAGTGATTTGCTTATTTTTGCTGACAAAGGGGAAGGGGAGTATGAGTAATGATGTAAGGCATTAAAAACCCCTTGTTTTCAACTTTCTCTTTAAACCAAGAAATCAGGTTTGAATCCCAACGGTGGCTGGTTGGTATAAATTCTGCTACCGGGTCGAATCCACAACAGTGTTAACGTAAAATATCCTCAGTGGTGGACGGATCTTGGGTTAGAATACCCTTGCCGTCAGGCTAACCATAGGTGCAATTATGAAATATCATGGTTTTTCTGTCCATCTAACGCAAATGTGGGTTAGTTCCATTTAAAAAACGTCAAAATGAAGGCTAGTTTTCTCAAATGCTCGATCCAAACGTTCCCTTGTTTTCAAAATTACAAGGCTACGGAGTTGAACATTAATTGACATAAACTCCTGAATTGAGAACTCCTGAACACCGGCCATAAAATAAAATGAAATTTTCTTTAAAAGCAAAATAAGAAATGCAAAAAAAAAAAAAAAATACGGAAAATTTAAAATTTGGAATAAAGATCAAATTTAGGGAAAGAAAAAATTATAAAAAAACTTCTTTTAAACAGTTTTGAGCATGAAAAAAAAAAAAAAAACAGAAGATTGCTAAAGAATATTTTGCTCAAAATTTTATAAAATGATTTGAAATGCAATTTTTTTTTCATACGAAGCTGCCTTTCTTATTTGAATTTAATCCTAAAATCAGATTTCTATAGAAAAGTCAAAGTTAAAGAAAAAAACCAGGAGGAGTTTGCGATTTTTATTACTTTTGCGGACAAGGAATGTGAGAAAATATGTTAACGTAATATTTAAACAGCCCCTAAAATAACCCAAGCCACTTTTTCTTTGCTAAATGAAATCGAATTGAGAATCTAACTTTCTTTTTTAAAGATTAAGTGTTCTTTGGATTATAATAAGAACTAAATTTAAATTAAAAGTTATTAGTAGGTTTAAGTTTAACGATTTGTAGTTATGGGTTAGGTCAGGTGATGGATGATTTGTAGTTTCTCTAAAACTCTGAATTTTATAATTAAATGTTCTTTTTTAGAGTCACTAAATATTTCTCTATGTCATGAACACCCCTGTTTAAGAAATATAAAACAAAAGAAAATTTTTAATAGAATTAAATGAGTCTTGCAACACTGCGATAGATAAAAGAGATTTTATAGAATGCACCGTGCAATGGAAAGAAAACGAAGCTCCTGAATAACTTTTACGCTAATGATTTGATTCTAATATACGAACAGGAAATCTTAATTGTGCTAAAACTGTAGAGCTGATGATATTTGAATTTTCACAATCAGACTCAAAAATCTATTATCAGATATTTAACCCCCGGTTTCAGATTTTTGATCCACAAAATATGGCAGTCGCTCAAACTGCTTAATAAATCACAATTTATGTAAGACAAAAAATAATAATTTACCATTGCTGCAACTAGGCATATGGATAAAAATATGAAACATTCTCCCACGTTGTTTCAAAGCTGTTCTCATTTGAGAAATTCAAAAAATAATTTACTTAAAAGATGTTTTTATTATCGATATTTTTCAATTTATTATTATTTTACGAAATTCCTCGAATAATCTGATTAATATTTTAATTGAACACCAGAAAGACTCAAAAATATTTAAATTTAACGTAAATTGTCTGTATGTAATCAAGGAAAAATAGAATTACGAAAAAATAAGTTTCCTTTTTCTGCGTGTAAACTGAAACTACATGGAATCCATAAAATACGATAAAAATACAAAGATAACAAGAAAAAAAATTATATTTTGAAAAAGAAGAAAAAAATACTAATAAAAATAATTTTTTAAAAAATATTAAAAAATTAAAATCTATAAAAAGTATCTAGATTTTAAATTTTTTTTAAAAATGTCTTACTATATTTAAAAAAAAATTATTGAAATTAGTTTCAATGCCATAAAACGAAAAAAAATTCAGACTTTTAAACTTTTTTTAATTTTTCAATATTTTTTTTAAAAAAAATATGGAGAAAATTATTTAATTAACTATTTTAAAAAAAAATATAGAGAAAAGATAGAAAAAAATATAATAAAGATTAATGAGAGAAAAAAGAAGAAAAATTATTAAAATAAAATATTTTAAAAAAATATTATTAAAAAAAATTTTAAAAAAACGAAAAATAAAACAATGAAAAGATATAATCTCGTCATCAGCTCGCACGATTATATCCGCAAAAAAAGAGTGCTATAATAAAACTGATTATTATTATTTCTCTTAATTTTTTAAATTATTCTCTATTCTTTTTAACCTTTTTGCCTTTATTGGGTTGTATGTATATACAGGAAAATCAGATGCAAATGAAGCAAACAAAATTGTCTATAAGGAAGTTAATTGACTGATAGATCTAAAGATAAAAATGATCGAATTTGTCAATGTCCTTCATTGAAATGAAAGTGAAATGTTGAAAAAGATGCACTTCGAAATGCTCTCGGAATTGCGTCCTATTCTGTGAAGCTGAGTAAATATTTGCTAAAGTAACGGAAAGAAGAAGGAAAAATAAAATTAAAATAAAAAAAAAGATAAAGGGAAGTTCTAGTGATGACATTTCAGAGAATTTCAGATTGGGGAAAAACGCTTCGAAAGTAATTCTGTCATAACAATAAATTTATTCATTCAATTTAATTTTTTTTTTTTTAAAAAAACTAATGTTATTTAAAGGGTACTAAAAATTTCTATTTTTAAAAATTTTATTGAAACAAAATTCTGTATTTGTTTACGTTTATCCAGATTTGCATTTCCATTCAATTTAAAGATCACTGTATGAAAACAAATTAATTTATTCAACTCTCACTTCTAAATCAAGGCCATAGCTTTATTATAATTAATAAAGTTTCATTATAAAAAATTTTGCTTTAATCTTTTATAATTACTACTGTTCTTATCAATAGAATCTGTATTGGCTTGTTGCTAACTTCTTCAACTAAATTTTGAGCTACATAAATTCAAACTATTCTATAATGGTGGAACATTACATATCGTATAATACAATTGGGTACTCGCAACTCGAGAAAAACTGAAGTGATTATGCCTAACCATGGGATTTAAATCAGATTTATTTGGATACCTGTACATGACGTCACGAACCTGAATGGCTTCTGAATCGACAAATGACACGATTTACCTACTATGACGTCACTTGCAAGTATCAAATTCTTTAAGTTTAGGCTTCTCGCGAGTATAGAAAGACAGCTCCAATATTATTTATAATAATAATAAATAAATAAATAAGAACTACTTCAAATTATTATGAATAATATGTAACAGTGATTCTAAAAAAACATATTTAGTATATTATAAATTATTTAACAGTTATTCTGAATACTAAATAGTCTATAAACGTGGAACTTCTTCAATATCTTATTGAATGTATCGTTTTGCTTTTGTTTACGTTTAATAAGATCTCTCAAGCGTTTTATTATCGTCTAACCATTATGTTTAGAAACTTAATCAATAAGAGTCTGTAAGTTTTTCTTTCTTTTTATTTCAGACAAAATAAGTTCCAATGTTCGAAAGAATTCAACGTTTCATCAGACATCATGATGTTAGAGATGAAAATCCAGATATTAAGAAGTCGAAAGATTGAAACAAATACTTTACATTAAGTGGCAATCGCGAGATATTCATACGATTTTTTTATCGACTGCTCAATATAGGTATTTTAAAAACAAGTTCTCTTTTAGCTGAAAAGTTCATGGGTTTTGAACGATAAGGACATGATGATATTCAAATTTTGTCGAAAACATTTTGTGATCTTGAATTGGATAATGTTTTGTAATAAAACTAAAAGACGGCTTCTCTTAGAAATATATTTACTTCAAAAAAATAAGATACAACTATATGGAAAACTACATTCGCCACATAAAAATTTGAAAAATATAGCTTAAAAAGAAAATGTACACAGATTCTTTACTTTCGTTTTGACAGATTATAGGGAGCTTCGTACAGTACGTTTTAACATAATGACCCTATCTTTCCACACAGTTTAAAAAAAGTCCCATTTAAGTTTCAGGTACGTTTTTAAACCGCCCAAATTGAACATTAGTAGTCGTGAACCCAAAAATTGGGTCAGCTGTTCAACGTTCAACGACGGTTATAATATATATATATATATATATATATATATATATATATATATATATATATATATATATATATATATATATATATATATATATATATATATATATATATATATATATATATATATATATATATAATAAAAACTGTCTATCTTTTTAACAAAACTTGTAAAAGTACAGAGCATAAATAAATAAATGGACCACTCAGAATAACTTTTGTTCTAATCATCGGATCTGTGTGTTCTAGAACTAAATATGAATGGCTCAAGAGAGTGATCTCAACTATGCTAATTTATTAACGCAAAAGACATTTTGAGTTACGAAATCAGACAAAAAAACGCTCTTTCTCTGAATAAACATACCTTATTTTCGACTGATTCGGACTTCTGACTCCCAAAATATAAGGGATAATCCCAATCTGGGAAATATGGCACCCATAGTTTGGCCATAGGAGAGCGATCCAGAGTTTGGAATCCTTGATGTTAATTTTACTTTTTGCGTACTTAGTCATACCTCGAGAACTTTTTAAGCGAGTTGGGAAATTTTTTGCACACAATTATAAAGTTCGTTTATCCAAAGATAATTCCATGCAAAATAAAAAAAATTATTTAACGTTTATTATTTTTTATTATTGTATTTAATAATAGTAAAAAAAAGTTAGAATTCTAAGAAATGCAATTTTTAACATCATTTTAAAGCATGTAATTTTACATGGTAAAATATGAAATTGTTTGACTTCCTGAGTAATCGAATTTTAAAAATTCGATTTCTCAGGTACTATTGGACGGATTGTTTCCAAATTTCATATTTTGACGTGGAAAATTACAATCTTTAAAACTGTGTAAAAAATTGTTTACCTAAACTTATTTCGACTGTTATTTTAATAAGAAATCATAAAATTTTACTAAATCTTATTATTATTATTATTATTTTTTGATGGATCTATCTTTGAATAAATGAGTTTTTTTATTGTGTGAGAATATTTTTTATCTCGCTTAAAAAGTTCTCTAGATATGGTGAAATATGCAAGAAATAAAATTAACATTAAGAGGTCCAATTTCCAGTTGGAATGATGCTCTTGTTGTCATCACAATTCCTTGAATTTCAGTTTGGCGCATTACAAACTTCTGATTGTGTACGGAATTCAATTCGGTAGATGAATTCTCTATTCTGTAGTGGAATAGCAAAAGGTCTTTTTATCATTATTGTTTTTGTTTTTTTTTAATATTTTAGTTTTAGTTTTTTTATTATTAAAAGCGTAAAAAAATAAAATGCTTCCTGGATTTTTTATAAATTTTCACTTAATTGCTGGTAAAGAAATAGGAGAATTTATTATAACAGACATAAGAAATACTATTAATTTTAAAGAATACATTTTTAAAATTTTAAAAAATTCGAGTTTATTTACTGTTCATTTATTTTAATAATTCATTTTGCTTCGATATAATACAATCATTATTTAAATTACCAAGTACCATCAATAATTTTTTTAAATTTTAATATTAATCTAACTTCATTTAGTTTTGTTTTCAGTTTTATATTTTTCTAAAATAAAATCAACAATAAAACTAACTATTGAATCTAGAATTAAATGACCTAAGATAAAATAAATATTTTTCATTGAATTTGATGACTCTTTCTGTCAATAGTGTTCAATCAATAGTGTCCTAGTGTAATAAAGTTTGTGTAATAAAACTTTAGTTAGTGTTATAAAACTTTCTTTTGCTGGTTTAGAAAGGTATGGAATACATATTGGCAATTTTCCTTTTTCTTTAAAAAAAGAATGTCAATATAGGAAATACCAACTGCGCAAATGGCATTTACACTTAAAAAACATCAGGGAGTGGAATACGAGCCAAATAACATATGAACTGGACAATAACACTTAACTTTAACAAAACATCAATGATGGGAGTACGATGCATTTTCCAACTTTCCAAACATGTAAAAAAATGTAATGATCCTCTTTCCATAGACAGGAATCTTGGAATTAAATGACTAGTGCTGCACGTTAATGGTTTCCTATCGTGCAATTTTTACTTTATTTCATAACTAGAGTTGACCAGCAGATCCAATTCTGAGTTTGCAACTATTTAATTCCGTGGTTTGATAACTTTAAAACCAACCCCGAAAACAAAGGAACTTCTGAATGAAGCATTGGGACAAACTAGCCTTCGTAGAGGACTTTTTGTTGGGATTAACCAGCATTTGCGTTACATGGAGAGAAAACCTCTTGCGGTTAGTCCCAGGGCAAGAAATTCTAACCCATGATCCGTCTGCCACTGAAGATAATCAAAAGTATAATGCATCAACAAGTTAAACAATCAAATTCGTATTACTTACGTAGTCTTTGAAGCATAGAAAGTTTTATGTATTTAAAGGTAAGACAAGTTTCTTCAGCACAGAATTAAATTGATAATTATTTTTTTTAAACTTTCTATAGCATTTACCTATACTTCTAACCAAACTGTATTTATTGTACTCTTGTAGTATTTAATTTTTTCTCTTTTTTGAAAGAAGGCCGATGAGATTTTTGAGGATGAGCTATTTGGTATCTGTAAATTTCTGATGAAACTGGCTTATTTGTATAGGGAAATATGAGCTCCATATCGAGTTATTCACAAATGACCTTTTCAATGGCAAGGAGAGATTTAGACATGTTGAAAAAGATACATATAAATATGAAGATACGGATTCATAAAATTATACTAGTGCAATCTTTTTTTTTTTTCATAAAAAAGATCAAATAAAGCTGTAATACTTAACAATTTTATTTGTGTTTTCTAAATAAAGTGAGAGAAAATGAACTATCATAAATATGGAGAATGGCTCAAATAGTGAATATGTTTGGGAGGTCACAGCGATCCGACTTCTAGGTCTAGAAACAGAATGAAATTGTTTCTGCTATGTGTTTTATATGTTTAAAGTTTCTTTAAGCCTGCTGTTGCTGAATACTGGCCAGTTTCATATTAAATTTTAGTTTTAATTGCTGGTTTGCTTGATTTCTTATTATACATGTGGAGGAAGAGTCATTGACCACGAGATTTTTATCCTTGAAGACAACCACAACTTCTTCATTAGACAACACCAGCTAGTCGGGAAGGGAAAATTCCCGCAATCTCTTTCTTTCATTAACTCTTCACAGCTAAAAAAACTATCCATTATTTCGTATTCTTTGTCCTGCAATGCTGGGAGTCAACAGCCGTCAGCTATCGATGCTTAATAATTGCTATATTTCTTTAATTAAATTGTTAATGTAATACTTACTATTGTCTTTTTTCCTGTGTCCCACATAATATTATACAGGGAGTCCCAGGATTACTGGGACAAACTCTAGAGGAGGTACAAGACATCGTAAGGATTCAGAATTGCATAGCAACCCATGGCCGAAATCGGCATGGGAGAGTAGTAACAGGTACAAGAAACAAAGCGATGCAAAACTGATATCATCTTAAATATTTATTGGTCAAAGATGAGCTGTGGTAGATGATTTGTAAAAATATAGCAAAAGCTGCTCAAAGTTTCCACCATTGCTTGCTATGCATGCGTTACAAAGTCGGTCAATGGATTGAAGGACTCGTTCAAATGCACCTGGATTTTGTTGGATATCAACAGCAAGTCCGATGATTCTTGCAACCAAATCCATTTCGGAATCCATAGGTGCCGTGAACACAGCACCTTTCAGTGCACCCCAAGGAAAGATATCCTATCTGCTTTTAACATGGTTTTTTTAAAGCTTTGTCGCCAAGGAAAATTTTAAAAAAAAACGCAGTTTAAGTGCCTGACACTTGAAGCAAAAGAGATGGTTTTAAACTAAATATATCATCTTTCCGTAATGAATTATCTGGGCTTTATACCGGACAAATAACTTTAATATTTTAAAAGTTATTAAACTTTTTTTTTAAAAAAAATCGCCAATTTGGGGCATTTTTTCACATAGATGAAAATTTTCAAAATCACTGCCCTATTCTCAGTTTTTGCTCATTTCAATGTGTCCAGATAAGACAGCACTGAAGTAAGTTTTTTAAATTATTTAAGAACTAGACCACTAACGCTTTCCATTTTTCAAAAACTGTGGCTTTTCTTCATTGCGCCATTTTCAAAATAAGCATAAACAGCGCTGGCTTTATATAGGCTAAACTTGATCTAGCAGTCATGAGTAACTGTAGCAAACCAACACCTCCTAGAAGTATGAAGGCCTCAGCACGGATCAATTTAGTAGTCCGATGTGACGAAGTTAACTGCGCAGTTGATGAAAAATAAGAAAGATGTCATTACGTTCGGGGTACTAAGCTGCACAGTGGTTGAAAATACGACATATGTCATTACGTTTGGACTACTAAAGGATATTTATGGTAACCCGTGCAGAGGCCTACTCTTTTCTAGGAGGTGTTGAGCAAACTCACAGCACTAAATAAAAATAGCATATTATTCATAAAAAAGCTTTGTTTTATATGACAACGGACCCTTCGAAAAACAGCTTTAGGAAGCCATTGGTTGCTATGCAAACCTGAATCTTTCTGTTGTCCCTTACCTCCCTATAAAGTTGTTCCAATTATTCTAGGATACGCTGTATATATCTAAATTTACGTCCATCAAAAACAATAATAAATAAAAATAAAAAGGAAAAAAAATACATTACTAAATGAAAATAAATAAATAAAAAGATAATTTAAGAAATTCTGTATAGTTTAGTACTACTATCGCAATACCCATTGTTGGATTTGGCTTAATGTAATGTTAATTGTGCTGACTTGATTTTTATGTTTGATATTTTTTGTTCGCGCTGTTTATTTCAACGTTCCTTTTTTTTTTTTTTTTGTTCCTCTAGTCTGTGTTCAATATAAATTTTATCCAAATTGTTCCATGTGTTCTAAGTAAGTGTTCAATTTTCAAAAAAGGAGCTATTATGAATAACTCTTGATCCTAATGATCGAATTTTTACGTACTAGGACTCAATTTTAACTGCTCGAAGTGATGACTTCGAACATACAAACTAGTTACTGTAGATGATATTTTATCAGACACAAAAACGCACTTTCCCTGAGTAAACATCCCTTTACTTCGACGGATTTTTTACTCCCAAACTATAGGAGGTAGCCGAAATCTGGGAAATATGGTCCTAATAGGAGAGGTCAGGAGAGCGGTCCAAAGTTTGGACTCCTTAATGTAGTTTTACTTTTTGCGTATTTCATCATTTCGCCAAAAGTTTTTGAGTTATTTGAAAAACTTTTGCACACAATTATAAAACTCGTTTATTCAAAGATATCCCTCCAATAAATAACTTTTAGCAAATTTTTATTATTTTATTTAATAATAGTCGTAAAATTGTTGAATTTTAAAGTTTTCAAATTTTTACAGAATGTTATTTTATATACCAAATTACAAAAATTTGAATAAAATCGGTCGAATAGTTCCTGAGAAAATTAATTTGAAACATACTACTTCTTTTAAATTCGATTTCTCAGAAACTTTGAACCAATTAAAAAGCTGACCAATTTTTGATTACCTAATGCTTTTAAATTTATACTTGAACTTTCTGATAGATAATAATGCAATTTCCAATCGTTTCCTAGTATTTACAAATCGAATTTATCTCCTATCCAAATGTTGACCATTATTCGACTAGCTTAGAGCTAAACTTTCAGCTGGATAATTATGTAATACCAATACAGGTGGCAATTTTTTCCTAAATGTTGCGAGTAATATTTGTTGCTATTTTATCCCTATTCAAGATTTCGACCACTTTCTCACATAAAAAATTAACCTAAACGAAACTATAGGAAAGAAAAGAATAAAATAAGGATAAGTAAATAAATTACGGTACTTTAAATAGATTAAAGAAAGATAAAATAAATTTATTTTTGTCAGATACGAAATAAAAAAATATCTATCGTATCGCTTTCGTAATAAACTTCCATCATCACTGAAAACTCCCTCCAAGTCTTACGAAAGTGATGAGCCCTGCGCTTTTTGTTTAGACTTGACAAAAACTTGTTTAGTCTTTTTGTTTCATTTATTTATTTATGACGAGAGGCTTCACAAAATAAAAATATTTCCATTTTTTAATCTATTTTAAAATGTTAGTTTAATCAGAAAATTTTAAGATCTAACTGTTTCTAGAGAACACTGTTTTTTTTTTTTTTTTTTTTTTTTTTTGAAATTTATTCCAAAATTATAACACTTTTTTTTTGTTTTTTAGCAGCAATAACTTTTCAAAATATTTTTAGAAAGTAAAGTTTGTATATTGTTCAATTGTTTTGATAATTTTTCTTTAACAAAGAAAAGAAATTCATTTTATTTTACACAATTCTAGATTGAACAATCATATGCTTTAAAAATAACAGAAATCTGATTATACTGAAACAGTAATAATTAACGAAACAAAACTTATGATCCCACTTGTGAACTTATTTACACTAATAAATGAACAAATTGATTTAGTTATATGTGTTATATTTAATATAACACACACAAAAAAATTCTTATAACATAACAGAAAATACAATTTCTCTTCAGTCCATCAAAGCAATACTAACTTCTTTTTTGTAGGCATCATTTTCCACTCCATTTTTTTACAGGGAAAAATTTTGTAAAACAACCCATCTTCTTACAATAAAAAAATTTAAGCCTTTTTCTTTCTTTTTTTTTTTTTAAATTAAGCAAATTATTTCCTATAAACTGCCTGAATTTCTTTCTTCCCAGCCTTATTCTCCCGATCAGACATATTCTACAACTTGTTTTTTTTTTTTTTATTTATATATTTATTTATTTTTAATTTTCAGACATATGTTGGATATATCTTGATTTCAATGATCAAGATTTGAAAAAACAGTCTATGCAATTATACACCTTAAAGTAAGATAATCAGGAATATTAAAACACACTTTTGTAGATTTATTTTAATATTTTCTAGTTTATCTAATTTAGAGTCCACGTAACAGGGAACTGTTTGCTCAGCTACAATTATCGAGCATATTCAATAATAGGTGCTTGAATGTCAAGGTAAACCACTTCTCCTTTTTGTTGATAGATATACTTGAAACACAAACGTAAAAAAGATAAAGAATTTCTATAAATAGGAAAATATTTACTCATTGAACTACGATTTATTTATAGATATTTTATATTGACACGGATGCTAAAATTATAAACAACTCGAAAGATAAGTTTTTATTTACTTCTTATCGCAGTCTCCAGTCGCGGATTTAGGTCTTCAATTCACTAATCAACTGGACATTGTACTAGTTTTTCTAATTGTTAATCACATAAACTTTGGTCAAGAAATGTTCAAAATCACGTTATCAATTTGATTTATTAGATATAATGGATTCTAATAATTCTAGAAAAATCAAACAATTTTGTAATTTTTTTTAAAAAAAAAAAGAACACAATATAGAAATACTGGATATACTACGACATTTTTAGATTTTAACAATAAACAGATATTAAAAAAATATTTAAAAAAAGATAAATTAACAAGGAAGCCTCAAATCGTTTTATTCAATTTACACAGAGATTCAACTGGTTTATCTTCCAGTTCTACTGGGATGAAATTAAACTTAATCTTTTTGTTCGATTAATATAGCACCTTCCTCCACAAAATCGTTTCTTTAAGTTCATGTTTAATTTTTGGTTACAATAAAAGATCATTTAACTATCTTAAATATAATTAAAAGTACTCACTTGTCTCTATTTATTTTAATTATGAAGTCGGGGCTCCACTGAAAGGAGATTGATTGATTATTTTGGGTTCCACGGCCGAAAAAAATTGGGAACCACTGACTTAAGCGACCACTTTACTCGACATCTTGAATCTTTCGCTAATTTTTTTAATTTTGTTTTTCTTTTTTTATTAAATTTGAGTAATAGATTGTTATTGAAATGTACTATACCCTTCAAGAAAGGCGGAAAAAGGCGTTGTTTTTTTAGATTGAGAGAAATAGCTCTTTTAGAACTTCTATGGATTTTTCCTCAAACACGTACAACAATAAAACACGTGTTATCACTTTAAACATGTAATTTAAAATTGTGCTTTATTCTGTTTTTAGATTTTTTTTAAAATTAACTTTTATTATTGTTTCAACTTATAAAAATCTATTTGAACGATGGTGAAAAATTTATTTAACGTATATCACACAAAAATAATATTCTTCAAAACTCCAAAACCTGTTAAATGTATAAACTATACCAATTTATCTTTCAAGAAATGTTGATTACGTAATTGTATTATTAAAATAAATTTTTCAGAAAAAAGTCAACAAAAAATATTAAATACCGTGCAATTATGAATTTTTCAAATTTTACTTTCCATTCGAATCTGGTCTTTGTACTTGATACCAATGTAAGTTACCATTGTTTCCCAAATGCTATTTTATCACCGATCAAAATTTCAACCACTTTCTATCATAAACAAACTATAAATTGCAAGACCAAAAGAGAAAAAAAAACAAAATAAAAACAAAATTTATAAACTGCGTTTTTCAAGTAGACGTGAAATGTCAAACATTAGTCACGTTACGTTCGTTAATAACTTCTTTCACACCCAAAACTCCCCCTCACTTTAGGATTTATTTTTAATAATTTATTTTTAATTTTATTACTAGGTACTGGTTTAGAGCCGCGGTGGCTAAGGGGATGAAACATTCGTCTCCCAATTACGTGATCCAGATTCGAATCCCAACTGTGGCTGGTTGATACGAATTTTGCTCCCGGCTTGCATCGACCACAGTGCTGACGTAAAATATCGTCAGTGGTAGACGGATCATGGGTTGAAATTCCTTGCCGTTGGACTAACCGCCGGATATCTTCGTGGTTTTCTTCATCGTATAACGCAAATGAGTGTTAGTTGCATCAAAAAGCTCTCCAAGAATGCTATAGTTCATCTTAATGCTTCATCAAGTAGTTCCCTTGTCTCCTGGGTTGAGTTCAAAATTACAAAGCAACTAAGTTGAGTGAATATTGATAGTCGTAAACTCAAAATTGAGTCTACTGTTCAATGCCGGTTATAAAATATAAAATAAAAATAAGTACTGGTTTAAAATTCGTGACATTTTAAGAATCTGTAAACACGTACTACTACTTACAGCCTGAATTTTATTAACGAGAAAAACTTTTGAGCAAGCTTGTATGAATCCAACTCTTGATTTGGAGTTTAAAATACAAGACATTTAATATTATCTTGAATATTAATAATTAGATCATTTGACAGCTTTACAGTGATAGCTCAAAAGTCTTAAATTTATAACTGTGTTTTTAACTTAGTTGTGAATCTTCAATAGCAATTGCTTTTTAAAAACATAAATATTGTTTTGTTTCTGCAAGTTTTTCTATTGCATGTCATTTATTCCAATTTTTTTTTAATTCAATAACTAATTATTGAATAAAAATTTTAATCTTTTAAAGAGGAATTAGTTTTAAAGATTCTTATAATTGATTTAAATTCTTAAGATTTTACTCTAGAATGATACTAAGTATGAATACTAAAATTTTACTTTTAAATGGAAATGAGAATAAATTTTAAATGGATATTTAAATGTGCTGGAAATTTTAAATGGAGCACATTTTAAATGGTTTAACTTAATAGCGAACAAAACAAGCACGGTTTCCAAAACAAACCATACAAGATTGCAGAGCAATTTTCGAGGTTGGGGAGAGTAAGCGAACAGGGGGTGGAGCCCACCAATAATTCTAGAAGCTCAAATATGTATTTTTTTTTACGGTCTATAAGGAAAGATATCGATGAATAAACATTGCTTGTTTTAAAAATATCTCCATTAAAAATAAATCTGTTATGTTCCAAAAAAAGCTTTGATATTGCTATATTTTTATTGAATAATTTTTATTCAACAATTTCGCTTCCTGATTGCTTCACTCATATACTCCTACGACTTTTTCGCAATAGTTTTTACTTCTTGGCGATTAACAAAATCTTACATCAAAAGTAATTACTTTTAAATCAAAAAGTTCCAGAAAATTTTTATTGTTTAAACATATGTTGCATAACCTAATAATTCGCTTAAATTAAATCTAACTATTTTGCTTGGTCAGCATTGCATATTCATTCACTAACTTGTGTTTAAATTTTTTTTTTAATTTTTCTTCTTCATTACAATAAGAACTGGTTAAATATTGTTTGCACACAGATTATTTAGCGATAGTGGGAAAATTAAATTTTTAATAACGCTATGTAAAATTTCAAAAGCAATTTCGATTTCATTATTTTGTCTTAGTACATTAGGTTCAGAGAAGAAAAAAAATTTTAAAAAAATAAAAGAAAAGCATTATTAGTTTTAAGCTCTTTATTTTAATAATGATCGAATTCAAAACGTAATAACAACAGATGCTAATAATTGGGAAGGATAAATGTAAACCAGCAAAAACCGTTTAAAATAGGATAAATAAATAATTTACGTGTCAGTATCGTTATAACTTTTATTAGTTTTACTAGTGGGCTGCGCCCCCTGCTCGCTAACGCTCGCCAACCCCCGAAAATTGCTACGCAATCTTATATGGTTTGCTTCGCGTACCAAGATCGCTTCGCTCGCTACTAACTTAGGTACATTGCAAATGCACAAAATTCTAAGAATTCAAAACAATCATTCAAATCCATGTAAAAAAATTACATCTTTTTAGTAAATACTAAGTCATTAAAATAAATTTGAATTCAAATAAATGACATGTAATTCGTTAAACCTATTAGAAATGTGCTATAGTATAATTCGTGATATAAATCAAAATTCGTCATATATAAATTCGCGAAAAAAAGCGCTTTCGACAAAATACTAAAATAGAGATCTATCGACAAAGACTACTCACTTTTGCCTAGCTTAATAGTATGAGATTGCCGCAGCTGATGCTCTCTGGTTATTTCAGTTTCCGTTTTTAAAAGCGCTATATGTTGAGTCACCTCAGATAGATTTGGCAAGTGACATTTTTAGCAGCAATCATGGGTCGATTCGCCGTGTAACAGAAATAGTAACGTAAACAAAACAAAGCAAACGTTGCCACCGGCGGAAAAGAAATACAGCCAAAATTTGGGAGCCACGTAAGAGAATTATATATATTAGATATTTAGATCTATTGGTAAAAAGAAGTGATTTTTCTAAGTAATCATTTTTTTAAAATAACATTTATATTGTTATAACGTTATAACGTTGAAACAAATTTGATGAGTTCACATACTTAATTTAATATTTTCGCTTACCAAACGGAAGGATAGATTAACAACTTTTTTGTTGTTGCCTGCATCTCATTGTGCATGTAGCTGATCGTTAAGTTCTAAATCATTTAACAGATCTCTTTAACTGTAATTTATAACAGTATATTAATGTTATTTGCTCAAAAATAATAATTGTTAGACCACCTTTCTAAATAACTTTATCTTAAAATGTAAGGCAGATTTACATTATAATACTAATAAGAAAGCAGCAATTCTCTTAGTTTTAAACTCTTGAATTAAAAGCGTAATAATAGCAGTACAGGAAAATAACTTTAAGTTAGGGATTCAAAAATATTTAAAGAAAAGCATGACTTTTATTAATTTTATGCTGACTACAACCAAAACAATAAGGAGACGAATGAGGAAAAACTGGATCACACCACGTGATTTTCTGGCCAATAAAAATGCACTGACAACAATGGAAAACTGCGACACCATCATTAGAATTTTATATATAGTAAGATATTAACGACAATCAAAGATTTCCAGAGCTTCCTAGCTAATTAAGAAACCATATCATGTGATTTTCCTTGCCAATAAGGATGTGTAGACATGCGATGCGAAACTGTTTTAGACAATTATGTTTTTATGATACATAGAGAAGTAATTAAATTGAATGTAATGTAATTGGATATTAACGAATATGAGTATCATCTATTATAAACAATTCTATTGTGATTGAAGTGTACTAATTTCAATAGTTAATTTCATTATATAAATAAATGAAAGATACTCGATACTCTATCCATATATCAAACCCATAATGGACCATCCCGCTATCTTTTTGTATATGAAAAACTGTTAAGTTTTTCTGGATTCTCAGGTTTTTCGCTTCCTAAACCATCTACAGCCTCGATTTTATTGCCAAAAAATGTCACTAAATTCGCCTAACAATTGCCAAGTTGGCGATGACTCCGTTAGAAAGAGCACCTACCCTTTGCCTGTAAGTTGGTACTTTGTGCTGTTAAAATACGTGAAGTCGTCAAGCTAGAATGTGGATTTTAGGGGAAAAAAACTCGTGCTAAAAAAAAAATTAGAGATTCGTTATTTTTAGCTAAAAGTATCTAAGAAACACATATTTTAATAGAAAATAGGCATTTTTTACGTTGTGCATTGTAATCTAATCACAGGATTTTTAAACTTTAGTACTTGGTTATTAAAGTGGTGTGTGCATAAACCTGCGCAGGTTCCAAAAGCATAATTAGCAAAATATGCGCACAAAAAACACATTTAAATGCCCGGAATTTTTTTTTTTTTTGATAAAAATTCATTACCTATCTTAAAAACAATAAATTATGTTGCTTTTATGCCTTTTTCAGAATAATTGGGATTAAATACGTAAAAAAACAAATTTTCTTTTAATACAAACTTTTTAATTTAGAATATATTTAGATTACACTCAATTAAATCGTAATATTTATTCTTTTAAAGTTTAAAATATGCTTGAATAAAGAATGTCGGCAGAACTATCTCAAGAGTGGGGAGGGGGTTCGCACCCCTCCCTGCTATATATATATATATATATATATATATATATATATATATATATATATATATATATATATATATATATAAAATCAATAAATAAATACAAGAAAACAGGAAGAAAGTTAAGAAAAACAATAAGTTTCATTTCTTGCGCATAAGCTGCAGGTAAACAGAACTCATTAGATAAGTTCAAAATAAAGATAAAACAAAAAAAAAATTATAGACGTAACAAAGGGGAAATATCTTGTTTGCGGATATAGTCGTGTGGGCTGATGAAAAGATTATATCTTTTTTTTTTTCAGTTTTTTTAAATAAAATTTCATATTTTTTCTTCTTCTTTTTAAAAACTGTTGTTTGTTATTTTTTTAGTTATTATTATTCCCCCCCCCCTTTTTTTTCATATGTCTATAATTTTTCTTTGTTTTATCTTCATTTTGAACTTATATATATATTTATAACCTGGCGTTTTGTTGTCTTTACAATATGGCGCCATTTGTGTAAAACAGTAAATATTTAAAGTCAAGACGTCAATATTGATACATTTTACAGCTCGTGTGACTGTCAAAACTAACATTATGAGAAAGATAAGAAATCATACGATATTTTAAACAGGAAAAACAAAACTATTTTTATCGATTTTGTGATAAAGTCATTTTTAATGTGAGATGGACACGTTATCAGTAGATAAATTATTAAAGAGAGGGTTAGCCTTAAAAATACTCGCAATATCTCTGAATCACAAAGGTAAAAGATAATTTCAGGCACTTTACGACTAAAATAAATACAAATTAAGCCATAACCCAATTTCGTTATATGAAAGGGGATTATGGTTTAATTTGTATTTATTTTAGTCGTAGGGTGAAATTTCGTTGTAACATAAAACTGAAATTGTATGGCTCAAATGTTAATAAACTCTATTTATTTTACAATGTGTATTAAGTCGCTGTCCTATTTGTAAGGGTGGAATCTTGCTTTCAAAATTTAGAGTACTTTTAGACAAGATGGAGCTTTTAAATATGCAATGAAGCTCCATGGACAATGGCAATGCATGATTTAAGCGTTTTCTGACTACTGCAAGCGAATTTATTGCCATATTATAGCTAAAGCAACGGAACGTCAATCAAATTTCTGATCCATTGACATCTTTCTGACTAACTAGAGAACTCAAATCTCATACGGATCTCTGTGCCTGATGAAAACACCCATTTTAACCATTTCTTGACAGCTACAAGCAGAGTTTATCTCAATATCATGGCAAAAAGAATTTATCGAGGATCAAAATTTTGACGATTTATCGACGCTGAAATTTTAACTGAAGCTTTACTGTGTTGGTCGAAAAAACTAAATGTAATTTTACAGAGGCAAAGAAATGTAGCGTCAATAAAAGTTTTAACAAGTGTTCGACTGGCTAGGCTTGAATTTTATCAAGAGCTTTATGTCAAAGACAATACAAGTTATAATTCATTTCCAAATGGGGCAAGCTAACTTTTTCTCCGTGCGAAATTTTTGCTTTTTTCTTATGTAAACAAACAGGTACAAAACTAAAAGGAAGAAAAAATAGTAATATAAAATATAATTTTAAATAATACGTTTCCATGTTAACTGAAAAGGAAAAAAAATAAATAAATTTTTGTTAGACTTAAAAGAAAAATGCAGTTTGTATCATTTACAAAATAAACTTTTATCACCACCAAAAATCCCCAGCCACGCCATGAGCTCTGAATTTTTATTTTTAGTCTAATTGCAATAAAATTATTCTCTCCTTTTTATTAATTTCAGATAAGCAGATTTTAAAATTGTATAACTTCATTATTTTATTTATCTTTGGTTTTATTATTAGGTATATGTCTACACTGTAAAAAATTTTCGGGCATCTTAACACCAAAAATGGTGTCAATTACTTAACACGTAAGTGGTGCTCCACCAAGTGTTCCATGACACGAAGAATGTTCTTCTTTTGTACTACTTCATGTAAAGTAGCAGCCAACATTTTTTTTTCATTTATAAATTAAGAAATTCATTTTATGAAACGTAAGATATTTACAGTAAAATTCAGATGATTTTGACTGACAATGTCCGAAAAAAATTAAAGAACTTCAAAAAGAAGTTTCAATGCAACTCAAACTTTATTTGAGTAGTTTTTAAAATCGATAAACTTTTCTGATTTTTAATGATGGGCGTTGCATTGATCCAATTTTTGAAGGGAACGAAATTAAGTTACATAGTCACAAAAGTTCTCTAACTTTAAGGTATAAGAAAGAAAAATTTAAGATGTGCAAAATGATAAGTCTTTTTTTTTTTTTTTTTTGTCCTTCTCTTGATTTTTATTTGAGGAATTTAAATCGATGATGCTCATGAAAGTTTTCTTTACTTGTCTAAAATATTGAGGGGAACTTTCAGAAATTTTTAATTATTGAGAGTTACATATAGCCAGCGTTCCCCCGCTAACAACGCTCATGATTTAAATGAACTTGAAATTTACATTACACTTAAACTTTTGCTGTTATTAAGTTTTCTCCTCAAAAAAATGAAAAGCAAAGAAGTCACTGTATCTTGTGATCAATTGAAGTAGATAAATATTTGTGGCATTCTTTTTTTCAATTTCATCTTTTAGTTTTAAAGTAATAAGATACTATTTTACAAATATTTCCTAAAGATCATTCCTGATGCTATTTCTGGATAACATTGTGCTTTAAATATTTTTCCTCTCTAAACGTTTTCTTTTCCACTTCAACGTTTCTAGTTCTACATTACATAATTTAACATTTTATGATACATCGATTCGTAAAAGACTAAATACGGATAATTGCTTTAAATTTGGATTATAGTTTGAATAACTCGGTTCAAACAAATTAAAAAATCATCTTCTGAATGAAATATTTGCTAGTGACCTAGTGTGGGTATCTTGATACTGTTTGGCTGTTGAAACGTAGCATTTGTTTACGTTAGAAACTGTTGTTTTCATTCTATTTCGAATAAGCCAAGCCCGTCAAGTATCAATTCTCTTAAGTGACACATTCTATATTCATTCAAAGAAGACTCTTTCACAAAGATTTTAATTCTTTCGCTATATATTTTCTTAACACAAAGATAGGCACGAAGTCATGTAGAACATAAAAAAGCTAATTAAATTTCGAAGTTGAAAGGTACTCAAAGCAAAAATATATCATGGTTACGATAAAACACATAAACTAATGATATATAACGTTAAGTAAATGACGTAGGCAAAAGAGAATTGTATTTTAACTAATTCGATGTTCGATACTTCACAGTATTCAATCAACTACGCGTTAATTAACATTCTAACTTTTGTGGAGAAATTTAGTTCAACTTTAGCATGCCATTTTGCTAATAAACGAGCAGCTGGCACTGACGTCATAGGTCACATGTGTGGGTATCTGTAATCTTCTTCTTTTCGGAGTGCAAGAACCCAATTATTTCGTTTTAAATTCAGTAAAATATTTTTAAAAAATTCTTTTAGAACTAATGTATTTCATATGTATTTTAAGTTTCCTGATTTACAACCACCATTTAAATTAACTGTATCATCAAAAATTTTAGCACCAATTTTAAATTTTTTTTTCTATAACTTTTTACCTTTTTTCTACGAGATTCGTAAACTATTTATGACTCACTCTGCTTATAAAACCAGTCATTCCTTACCAAGTTCCATAAGTACATAGAAAGTTCGTGAATGCATGGCATTGCCAGTTGAGAAAAACTGTAAAAAATTACTTTTACAATTAACTAAAATTTGCTACATCAACGTGGCACATTGTGAAGATAAAATTAGCTGCCCTCCAGTGCAGCCTGACAAGCTCTCATTAAGTTCATTAACTACTTTTATTCTGCGGGACATGTAAAAAATTATTCACAAATTCGCTGCCCAAAGTCTGACAAAAATATAAAAATAAAGCTAAAACTAAAAGACGCATTTTTTATTGATTGATCTAATAATTAGTCATTATATGTTTAATTAATCTGAAAATATTAAACTAATGGAAACTTACCATTTTGGAAACAATATTTAGCTTTCGCATCAATCAGGTATTTTTATCAGGTGTTTTCTTATGAGGAGACAATTTTATTTGACGGCACCTTATATCCTGATTGTCGTATGTGCTGCTCTACAAAAATATTTTAATGAGAACAGTGATGTATGCAACTCATGCTGACTTAAAAAAATTCCTAGTTGCGTGAATCTACAGAAAACCTGCACTTTCATGCCGCATAATAAACAACAATTATGCTTTTTCCCGTCTATCCAACAGTTTTTTAAATTAATTCGTTCTAAATTAATAATTTTTCAACTGAAAAAAATTTCCTGTTTATTACTTTTCTTTTAAAATTATCAAACAAGTTATAATATCTACTCACTCACAAAAAATCTTTCGACATGACGATACAAATTTTAAATATTCGCCTTTAATATTTCATAACAATGGAATTTCCAACTTACATGAGGCTGGCGGTTGCAATTAAAAACACCAAATGGCGGGCCGCAAGTTTTATCAAAATTTTATATAGGACTCTTTTTGTGTTTGAAGGAACATTAAATATTACTGTCAGACTTTTATCAAGTTGTACAAAGCAAAAGTATTGAATTACAAATTAAAATAAGAAGTAGATTTTTACCTGAGAAATAAATTTTTTTACACTGTTGGTATGTTAAATTTCACAGAAACGAACACATTTGTTTGTTTGTTTTTAACGAAAGAAAAGTATTTTAAACCCATATAGATTTTTTACGAAAATTGTCCGCAAAAAATGACAACTAATATATTTTAGTTCCCGGGCCACAAAAAAAGGCTTCGCGGGCCGGATGTGGCCCGCGGGCAGCCAGTTGGTAACCACTGGTACAAAACGGAAATTAGGACAAAGTGTACAATGCAGACTATGCTTCTCACCTTGAAATCCTGTTATTCCAATAGCTAACTTCGATATGTTAGCAATAAAAAGATGAACAAGATTTTCCATTTTGTGATTTAGTTAATCTCATAGTTAACTTCGATATGTTAATAGTAGAAAAAAAGGACAATGCTTCCAGCCTTGAGATCCAGTTACTCTTATAAGAGATCGAGTTACTCTTATAGTTAACATCGATACGTCATTACTTGAAGAAAAAAAAATTGACAATATTTTGACCTTGAGATCCAGTTATTCCTATAGTTAACAACTTCAATACGTCTTTAAAAGAAAAGAAAAAAGCGGACCATGATTTACACCTTGAGATTTAGTTACTCTTACAGTTAACTTCGCTACGTTATTAGTAGAAAAAAAACGACAATATTTCCAACCTCGAGGTCCAGTTACTCTTATAGTTAACTTCGATACGCCATTAATAGAAAAAAAAAGGACAATGTTTTTCACCTTGAGATTTTGTTGCTCTTATAGTTAACTGAGATATGTTATTAATAAAAGAAACGGACAATGTTTTACTCTTCGAGATCTAGTTAACTTTAATACAACTTAAATTTAAAAAAAAAAAAACTCCCTTATTTCTCTGTACACTTTTTTTAAGCTTTTTTTTTTCAGACAAGCAAGAGAGGCATATTTTCCAACATATGTTTTCATTCTGAATCGAATTAAATCAATCTCGTGACGATCAGGCTAATAGTTTAGATGTTATAAGGGTTTTATGAACAAAAAATTCCCATTCATCACTTACACATCTGATAATGCTATAGAAACACGTGAAACATTGTCGCCATTGTAGTTTTTACGCTGAATCAAATGAGACCATACACAAGACAATTGTTGATAGTGGTCCTAAATATTACTAATCCTTCAACAGCAGTCCTAAGTTGCAACAGTTTTTATCTATAAAAAGTACTTTTTTGATCCGTACTTATGTATGTACTTCACATTACTATCCAGAAAACATATAAGGCAAATTTACCAAAATAAGGCGACATTTTGCACCAAATTGAATGAAAGTAGTTGCGAGAAGATTGGACTAATAGTTTAGAAGTTATAGGCGTTATATAAGTGTGCAAAAAGTACAATTTTGTACTTGCCCTTATTTACGCATCTTACATTTCTATGCAAACAAGTGAGGTATTGTTTCTCGTGTATTTTTTCTCGTTTAATTGAATGAGATTAAACATGAATCAAAAGGGCTAATATTTCAAAAGTTAAATTGGGTTTGCAGTTCTTTTGTATAAAATTTTTTGAGTTAACTATTTTTAAATTGTACTTATTATGCAGAAACCCCTTGTAACTTCATAACTATTCGTCAGATCACTTGGGGATTGGTCTCAATCAAGTTTCATCTGAAAATTCCTTCAAATATACTTTTCATGTTAACTATTTTTAATCGTACTTATCATGTAGAAAACCCTTGTAACTTCATAACTATTCGTCCGATCACTTGGGGATTGGTCTCAATCTAATTTTATCTGAAAATTCCATCAACTATACTTTACAAGTTTTTTTTATTTTCTGGCATGCAATTTAAAGTGTATGCATGAGTACGTAACAAAAAAAAAGTGCTTTTCATACTTGAAAACTATTGCAACTCGTTGTTCGTTCCTTTGTTCTCTCTTTTGATCGATAGACTTGTGTAGAATCTCATTTGATTTAGCGTGAAAAATACATAGAAAGTAATGTCTAACTTGTTTAGATAACATTATGAGATGCATAAATAGGCACAAGTACAAATTTTAACTTTTTACGCATGAAACCCTTATAATTTCTAAACTATTAGTCCGATCGTCTCGAGGTTGATTTTATTCCATTCCGCGGAAGAAAATACATCCAATAATATTCCTCCCTTGTCTCGAAGAGATTCAATTCTCCAGCTCAAGTCCCCCTTATTTACTTTAAAAAAGAGGGAAGCGTGCAGGTAAGATTAGGAATCAAGTCTTGTTTATAATCACATAACAAAGCTTTCTATGGAAAAAAACATATCTTTGGTATTATTTTCTCATATTAATTTTTAAGTAGAAACAGCCTCTTTTTTGCTATTAAGTATGCCATCTGTAATCTTTTCCCGTCCTTTTTACTGCATAACAAAGTTTAAACGAATTTGGTTTTTAAATATCTTTTTGCAATTTGAGATACAAGTAGTCATTTCAGTTATCTTCATTCATTGGGTAAATAATGTTTTAATACTTACTTTTGTATTAGAACACCGCCCTCTATGATAAAGTTTCTTATTGTCCCGTGTCTTATTGCCTAATCTTTTGCAATAGCTTATTGTTAGTTCCTTGAATTCAATAAAACCGCAGAAACATCCATGTTTGTTTTTAACACATGTTGAGCTGACTTTACATACTTTCATTTTTCTAGAAGTTTCCGCATTCTAATGATAGAAAAAATTTTCTTTTACTTTTACTATTAAAGTTATTGAGAAGTATTAAAAGGAAAGAGAAGTAGCAGAGCTTTGAAAATTGTTCAACTTTGTAACCAACATTAAATCAAATATAACTTTGCTTTATAATTTTTTATAACTTTGCAATTGCTTTGTAATTTTTTATATGACAAACCCTTTATTTCTGTGGTTTTAGGAAAAACAAAGCTGAAATTTTCCTCGAAATTCAGATATGATCAAATAATATATTACAATAAAAAAAGAGAAAGATCTTTTTTTATTATTATATACTCTCTCTCTCTCTATTTTTATGTATTTGTATATAACCGCCACAATTTTTTGAGTTTACAAACTTCAATGCTCAACTCCCCTAGCCTTGTAATTTTGAACCCAACCCTTAACGCATGAACAAAGGAATTCCTTGATTATGCATTAAGACAAACTATAGCCTTCTTGGAGGACCTTTCGATGGAACTAACCAACATTTGTGTTGCATAGAGAGGAAAACCACGAAGATATACCACAGTTAGCCCGACAGCAAGGGGATTTCAATCTATGGTCTATCTATGACTCAGGATATTTTACAGCATTGTGGTCAGTGCGATAAGATAATAGAATTTGTATCAACCAGTCACCTCTGGGATTCAAACTATGGTAACCTCATTGGGAGGAGAACGCTCAATCCCCTGAGCCACCACGTCTACAGTTTGCTATGTTTGGCGACATTTTAAGGGCTCTAGTTGACAAACATTATTGAAATCCGACATGATTCAGACTATACATAAAATACGCGTGCAACATATGCAGAAGAAGAGAGTAAATAGGTCGATAAATATTTACCATTTTAAAAACCGAAATTATTAAGGGTAACTTTACCCAGTAGTGCCATGAACTTATATTTTTGAGAGGGGAGAAATTCCCATTTTGACATTTACAATGAAATTTCTAATTTGACCGAATCATAAATAAGTATGAAATTTATTTACTTCAATAAAAAAATTAAATTACTTTGTTGCTAATATTTTTACAATATGTTAATTTTCCCACTAATATATTATTGATTTAACAAATGTATACTTAATTAATTATACTAGTCATTGAGCCGTGAGGGCTAATCGGTTAAGGCACTGAACTGTCATTCTGAAGAACTGGGGTTCAATCTCCAGTGGCTGCTTGAAGCTCAACCCAGCTTCAGATTGATGGGTATTAACTTATCAGGGAAATAAGGGTGACTTGGCTCAACCTTAACCACATTTATCGCCACCAGGTCGTAGGTCTCGAAATTGTGGAAGCTTAACATCCATGAAACCCTTGATTCACTGCAGGCTGTTACGGAAATGCTTTATTTTTATTCTAATCAATAAATAGAATGATGAACTATTGAATAACTAAATATAAAAAGAATTTGAGGTTAAAATGAAGAGATAGTTCTTCCCATGAGTCAAATAATAAATAAGTAGGCAATCGATAAATCCGGGTTAGAGCTATCTCCACAATCATCACCATCAGTAATTAAATAGTCTGTGGAAATGGAAATTTATACCTTCCTACTATCAAAAAAAAAAAAAAAAAAAAAAGATATCTGAGAAACGTCTAAGAAGGTTAGGTGATACACTTTAACCCTTTCCGGTACAATGTAGCCAGTCTGACAAAACTAGATCAGCAAATTTTACAAACCACTAGAAATGTAAAACAAATTTTCATTTTATATTAAAACCGTCATGGAACAGCTTATCGAATTTTCAGTTTCCGGCTACCAATGTTCAACTCGTGTCCTTGTAATTTTGAACCCAATCCAGACGACAAGGGAACTCGCCTGGATCAAGTATTGGGAGAAATTTGCCTTCGTGAAGGACTTCTTGATGGAACTAGCCCGCATTTGCGTTACGATTTATAGAAGACATCGTTACAGATCCGTTCTTCAATAGCTTAATGTAACAAAGATTGAGCTCCCCCTACTTCTAAGTCCCGCAGTGGACTGATCGTTAAGACACGGTTCCCAGCAGGTCACCGAAGTCTAGCATCACTGGCTACGGTCAGTGTGCGGGTGGGTGACCACTTGGATCAGTCTGCGTAGGAACCGAGAGTGTGGTCCTCGTTAAGCTGTGCTACCGTAAAGTGCTCGACTTCGCGCGCAGGTCGTCGGACTACCGAAGCGGGGATGCCATCCCCTCCGCAGAGGATCAAAATTGTGATGGCTTGTCTTCGGATCATCCTCCGAGATGTTTCCCAGACCGTCGCCAATAGCCCATTGTGCAGCTCTAGTGCGACGTAAATTAACAACAACCCCCTACTTCTAAGTTAAAACCGAATCAGGTTAATACTGAACTTATTTTAAGTTAGTACCGAATCTTCTCAGTACTTTAAAGGGTGTTTAATCTAAACACTAATAAATGAGGAATCTTATACCAATATCAGATGCATTTACGAATTATTTTTTCCAATTTTGGCGTGCATTAGGAAGCATCAGATGACAACCTTAAATCGTTTACAATCGAATTCGAGAAGGTAAAAGTTAATTTTTTCTTCTCATCGCTGCAGAACCTATTACACAGAAACAGAAGTAAACTGTTATAAAAGGGGCATGTATGTGTTGAGTTGTATAATCAAGATAATTATGTTCTCATAAGAAGATTAGCATAAATCTGACAATTGTATTAAATAATTTTATAACATTTAATTTTTATTTTTGATAACGCTTTGTTAAGTCATGTTAATCATATCATATTAATATTATCCCTGTGTTTTGTGTATGTACTACTAATAAACTAATTTTATTTTAAAAATTAGAGTACCAATATGCTCCCTAAATTACTGATTTTTTCTTTATATTGTATAGTAAAAATTACTTTATTGACTTTTATGTTAATCATAACTAACTGTAATTATAAATCAGAAGTCGTCATGGAGAAATCTTCAGAGGAAGGCATTGACTCACAATGGGCTGTCTGGCCAACTATGAAGATGATGATGAACTGTAATTATAAATTTTAGTGTTACTGTGTACAAAAAGTGGTAGCAGCCACCATTGACCATTTCCACCAAGTAGTGCATCATTCTTGGTGTTTCACTACAACGGGAACTAGCTTCAATTCTTGGTGTATTGAAGCACGAAAAAGAAAGAGTTGTGTATGGTGTATCACTACACCATTTTGATATGCAGTAGTTGTCGCCATTTTTGGTGATGCGATACACTAAAGTTATTTACAGTGTCGCCTCACGCTAAAATACAGGTCAGTTTCAAAATTGACCTTAATTAGTGAGCTAGATCTTAATTAGTGTTTTACGATTGATGCCCTGTAAAAATATTCTGTTAATAATGGAATTAGAAAATTTATTTTAAAAATCGTAATTATTCAAATTTTAGATAAATTATAAAATATTAAAATACACATCTGGAACTTATTAATGATATTCTTTGAAAATTGTCAATATCAAATTAACGATAACATTGAATATAATAATCGCAAATATTAAAATTTAACCATAACTGGATAACCATAACTGGATATTAAAATTATAGTTATGGTTCCGAGTACTGATGCGAGTAAACATTCGTTGGGTGCTGTATTAATTCAAGAAGATGAGACTGGTTTTCAGCATCCTATCAGTTTTGTCTCTAGGAAATTAAAGGATAGTGAAATAAATTATTCTGTTTTTGAAAAGGAAGCATTGGCAATTATTTTTGGTGTTCAACACTTCAAACAATATTTAATCGGAAAAGAATTCACCATTTATTGCGATCAAAAGAGCTTATCTTACGTACTAAATCTAAAAGATCATAATTCAAGGATTGCACGTTGGATAATGACCTTGCAATCTTATTCATACAAAGTAATACATAAGGCAGGAAAATTGAATCTTATTGCAGACTACCTATCGCGGTTAAAAACAAATGATACCGTAAATTGTGTACAGTCCCAACAAAACAATTTAAAAGTCTTTCATTTAGTTAACCTATCACAAAACCAATTAATAGATGAACAGAAAAATGATCCCCATTGCCAGAAAATTGTGAGAAAATTAAGTGTTCATGTAAAATTTTCCCCGTCTTCTCCAAAATTTTTTCGAAAGAATGGTGTCTTACTGTGCTTTAGGGTTAGTTCTTTAAATCCTAAACTAGTTGTTCCCAAAACTTTAATTCAGCTTGTATTAGTACAATGTCATGATAATAACAGTGTTGCCCACCCAGGTTTGTCTAGAACCCTTCATAGAGTCAAAGAAAATTTTTTTTGGTATAATATGTACAAAAATGTTAAAAATTATATTGCTTCTTGTCCCTCTTGTATTGAACGTAAAGGATTTAAAGCCTCAAACAAGGCACCTTTACATAAGATTCCAACTGCCAGTGGTCCCTTTCAAAAATGTAGCATTGATGCAGTTGGACCCCTAGTGACTTCAAAAAATGGAAATAAATGGTTACTTGTTATAACAGACTATTTTTCACGGTATCCTGAGGCATATCCTGTACCTGACATCCAAAGCTCTACTGTTGCTAAAGTTTTGATTGATTTCATTTCACGTCATGGACTCATGGAAACTTTTTACTCAGACCGAGGAACGAATTTCATTTCTGAAACAATGCAAAAAGTATATGATACACTTGGCATTCAAAAGCAGCATACTGTAAGTTATAATCCGCAAGGAAACGGTGTAGTAGAAAGATTAAACAAAACACTCATTAATTTCCTCAGCCATCTTGTTAGTATAAACCAAATAGATTGGTGTGAACGTGTTCCCTTGGCTCTAATGGCTTTTCGCACAGCATTCCATCGTACAATAAAGCAAACCCCAGCATATATATAGTATATGGTCGTGATCTTGTGATGCCATATGACTTAATATTCTCGTCAAAGTTTAGGACATACAATGATAATCCTACCTATGTTCAAGAATTGATTCCTAGATTGCAACAGGCGTTTGCCATTGTAAAAGAAAATTTAGAGAAAGCTGCTGATAACCAGGTTGCTTCTACTGCCACAACTAGACATATCAAAGATATAAAATTATGTGATTTGGTTTATCTTCATACATCTAAAATTAAAGTTCACACCTCGAAAAAACTCCCAAAATTAAACCATGGTCCTTATAGGGTGTCAAAAAAATGTTCTCCTTTCCTTTTTGAATTAACTTGAGTAGCTAACCCATTAAAAACTACTACATCTCATGTCAATCGTATAATAAAAATTCCAGAGCGAGAAATATTTCCATCGTCTTCCATATTTGAGGAAGAAAATTCTGTAATTAGTGATGATAACCTTAAAGGGTGTGAGATTAGACGCCCTGCTGAGGATAAAAAATTATATCCTGCCTTAATGATTAATGAGAAAGAATTACTAAGTTTTGGTTATTTTGTATCACAACCCTGTAGGGCTCAATTAAATCGTGATGTACAAACAGATGTTCAAAGTGAAGAAAGTAATTCTTCATATGATTTCTTTCGTGATACATCTATTTCACCCATTTCATTTTTAAATGATTCTTTATCAGAATCTGATTCGTCAGATGTGGTAGAACCGAGATGTAATCTCAGACCTAGAGATCCTCAGGGATTTGTAAAAAAATAAAAGGGTGTAACTACTCTGTAATAATGTGTATTTAATGTGCTATTTTATACTATGTTTTTGTCATTGTATATATATTATAATTCTTTATGTTGTGTATGTGTAAAGTGCTTATCATGATAATCAAGAAAGCTTCGTGACTAAATCTCTTCATGTTACTGAACTAAAAGCAATTTAATGTGAACTTTAAGGACGTTTAAGGGGAACTCTTTCAGAATTAGTCTGGTTAGGAGTCTGAGTGGATCAGTCCTATGGAAGTGACTTCTGAGTTGTTGCCTGTGAGTGGATCTGTCTCAAAGTGAAAGTGTTTGCTGAATCCTCGCCAGAAAATCGTGCCGGCCCCTCTAACTTCTGAGCTCTTCAATGGCGTGTGAAAGATAGGCACTCCTGAGGCATCATAAGGCCACAAATATCTCTTGATTGTTTCGCTTTTCATTGGTAAATGCTCAGCTGGGTGGTAGCCATTGTCTTAAAAAAATAATATTTCATGATACCTATATGCATCATTGATCCCTTCAGCAACCTCATCCATAAAACATAACACCTTCATGTTAATTTATTGAATTGAACTTTCCTAACAGACACACTGCTCATCCTGATCACTCAGTTCTCCCACCTCACTTCTCTTCAACGTCAGACTCCATAGTTTGTGATGTAACGGTAACCATCCTTATGCAAGAATAACTCATCAGTGACTCCTTCCAAAAGATACTACTAGTCAGTGACTTCTTTCAAGAAAAAAATTTAATTTATTAAATTTTTTTTCCCCAGGGGGAAAGATATATGTGGTATTGCTTTTATGATGTTTTGTTACTTTTATCTTTGCTGCACTGCTATAATTATTTTAAAGTTTTAGTTTCTCTTTCATAAGTTTTCACCTGCCCTTTTCTGCCCTTAAATAATTTAGCCAAAAATAAAAATAAAAAAGAAATAGCAAGTATAGCCCTACTTATTTTGTGATGGTGGAAACAGCCAATAAGAGTTGAGTATGCTTTGGGGGCTTGGTTAGAAGAGGTGAGAGAAAAGGCAAGGACACACATGGTTTTGGAGAGCTGAGGTTAAGATACAAAAATATGAGGATCCTCAACAGCTAAGTTAGATTATAAAATTTTCTATCACCCCATAATTATTTTTTATTTATTTATTAATTAGCTGTGCAGCTTCATAATGTATAATTTCATGTTAAATTTTTATGTACCTATTATTAATTGGAGTGAATGCCTTCCTGGAACAAAATTTGTAACTCTAAATATCTTAAATGATCTATATTAAATAAATAGTTTTAACTCCTTGCTATTAGTGATCATTCTAATGATCTTGTTCTCTTACTTAAGAGTATATTATTTTTAATTGTTATTCATTTTTATTCTTATCTTAATGTGTGTGGTGATGAACTGAACATCACCACACAATTTAAGATTGAAAATAAGTAATTGTGAGAAAAATAAGTATTAATTTCTTGTATAAAAAGATAATACCACACGAAAATAAAACTTTTTATTAATAAACATAACAAAAATATCGCATTTTATTCACAATACATCCAAAAGAAATGCTTGTGAAAAATGTTGCTTCTAGTTTAAGTATTTATTTTATCCAAACAAAGGATATTCTTTTACCAAAAATGTAATTAAAGCTTTCCGGATTCTTTTGATATTTATATTTACATGTCATGACTTTTTAAAGAATTTCCAGCAAATAGTGTAAAAATAGATGTTAAGATATCGTCCAATAATGTTAGGCGACATTAATCCAAATTTTTATACATTGCAGTGATTTGAGGCTTGAAAACCTTTGAGCAAACAGGTCTTTTAGTCTTCATTGTGGGCGTCAACAAATTATTTTCTATGCTAAATAGCTCTGGATGCAAGTAAATTTCTTTGACCTGAAAAAAATACTATATTTAATTTTAAGGTATGGAAACAAGTGCAGAGAAGTATTGTAATATCAGTATCGCGTTATATTGTCAGAAAATATCGCTGTTTGGAAATATCTCAAGATATTATCCGAGGTTAACTAATTTATAGTTCGTTCACCTGAGTTGGCACTTGGCTCCACCTCCTCGAACGAAGAGTTTATTTCAGCTCGGGAGTAAAAGGAGAAACGTCTCCACGCTTGAAATTGAGACAACCCTTAATGCGCGTCAAACGTAAACAGTGAATTCTTTTTCAGTCACTTACTTCGCTGTATCATCTGCCATTATACCTTTCGTTACCCTAGCTAATTAAATATATTACAGCAAAATGTCTCAAAAAGGACAAACTATTCATTTAAAAAAGAGAAATATCGTAAAATTTTTGAAATATTTAATGATAATAAAATGAGCGGGAAGATTGCGAAATAAATATTTTTGTCATACGATCTCCAAATGGTAACCTTGTTCATGATTGTTCACATTTTTCTCCTAAAAGTAGCGAAATAGTTTCGTCGGATACCACGTGATGAAGGGGGTGCCAAGTATCAACTCCTGGTGAACGAACTATACATTATTTTTGCAAAGGTTAATAATCCCGTTATCCAATTGAAATGAAAATTGAATCTTACGATAATATCACATAAAATAATTATTATCATCTATAATCCTCGAGTTGTTTTCGTAATGATATTTATCGTTGTTGATAAATACCTCTATCGACTGATAATTATGATTAACGATAATGTTTGATATTGTTGTATTAGATATAGTTGTCGATAGCACTCGTAAAATCATCATATAATGTGAGTATCGTTGTGGAAAATTATCGTATATTTGATATTTCTAAGACATGGTATTCAATATATGTAGTGAAAATACATTTTAAAATACTGGTATTGTAATATTGAAAAAATTTCGATATTTCTCCAGCTCAAGTGAAAACGTTAATTCGAATGATTATGGAATAACTTTGCTTGAATAGTTTTGAAATTTCTTTGACGACTGTAAAAGCAATGTTTTTGTTCGTTATTACCCTTACAGAATTTCTGAATCGGTAAACCCTTACCGGAATTCCTGGTAACGATTTATCGGTAATTCTGGTTTTAAAAACTATAGTTCTTATACAATACAAAATTAAAAATTGCATTTAACCGAAAAAATGCTTTTTAATTATAAAATTATACATTTACCAAATTTGATCACAGAATTATGAAACCATATTTTATCGTTGATTTTATCATAAATTATTTCCAAAGCGCTTCGGTAAAAGTTATCAAGCTTTTTGGTGTTTCCATAGAGTCAGATATACAGTAAATTTTACCATATTCTGGTAGTTTTGACCATATTTTTTTTCTCAGTGCGGTTGTCAACTCACCAAATCTGCTATGATAATAAAGCTTTAATTTTAAATACTATTTTTTATCAAATTATTGCTAAGTAAAATGAGTTATGTTCACTAATTGATCTTAATGATTTTTGGGCTTTGCTAACACGAGCGAAAAAAATTAGCACTATTTTTAATAAATACAGTTTAAATGAATGATTTAAGAATTTGAAGGGGAAACTTCTGTATACTACGGAGCAAAAATTATTGCGATGCAATCAAGGGGTTGGTGATCGACAACAAACAGGGGACTCTTTTCCCTGGTTTCCTAGTAAAATCAATAAAAATGTTTCAAAGATCATATTTCATAATTTGGTCATCATAAGTAGGCAATTCACAAAGATGGTATAAAATGTTGTGTTTTTTAACATACTTAAAGAGAGAATGTGATCTTGAGTTTAAGGAAACGAATTTGCACTTCTTGTAGAAATTTTCAGTTTAACTAATACACATAGTAACTGATGATTTCAATGCTGTGAGCCCATTATTTTATAACAGCATTGGGGTCAACATAGGTATGAATCAGAATTCGAAACTAAATGCTATAGCTTGGATTGTGAGGCCATCAACCAGTGTGTGAGGTGAGTTTATACTGAGCGGCGTTAAATGAAAGTGGCCTGGAACAGTAGATACGAATATATGCATGTAACCAAACCACACTAGCAGAATGACAGGTTCTGGGTAACGGAGAGTCCGCATTACATTCAGCAGCATCATTGCTTGATCAAAAGTTTGGTGTGCAACGTCTTTGCGTCGCATTATTGACCCTATTTTCTTCATCAGACGGCTAATTTGGAGCCTTAGAATTCCAGTATTTTTAATCCATGTTAAAATGGATTAAAAATACTGGTAATACCCGGTGGCTGAGTGGTAGCGCTTCGCGTTGTCGTGTCACAGGTCCCTGGTTCGATCCTTGGGCCGGGCAAGGTTGACTCAGCCTTTCATCCCTTCAGTGGGTCGATAAATGAGTACCATGCATGCTTGGGAACTAAACACTGGGGGTTACGCGTTCGGCTGACCACCTGACCGGAACATCTGCTCCTGCACCCCAGAGCCCAAGGTCAAGAAAACTGAGATGGGCACAGTAGGCCTTGGCCCTTTATGGGCTGTCGCGCAGCTGAGTTTAGTTTAGTTTTAAAATGCTTTAACTGGGGAGGAAAAGGACTATAGTTTCTTCCTACAGGATAGAGCAACTGCCTATACAGTCCGGCGAACCATGGATCACATTTGCACAAGCTTCACTTCCGACGGATTTGTTAGCAGAGGTCAGTCTAGTGTCGGTCCTGGCTGGTCACTATTTGATCTCTCAGAGAGTGATTTCTTTTTCTGGAGAGCTCTCAAGTCTAAGATGTATTGCAGCGACCCTCATAATCTTAAAGAACTGCAGCAGTACATTTCTGATGAGTTAGTAGCAATTCCATAATCACAGCTTAGATCTGACTGCCTCAATTTCATGATCAGGGCCCAAAAGTGCCAAGAGATAAATGGCGGTCATTTTCAAAACATTCTATAAACAGGCTAGTGAACTATTTTCTTCCCTTGCCTTATTACTTTGTACCTGGAACTCCGTTCTTCGGGTGACTTTTATTTACGCTGCCCTGTACCTCGCCTAGAACTGCTTGCACCGTGGTCTTCGTGCTAAAGACTAAGTTTATGATCAAACAATAGTTTCTCCAATCAAAGATTTAGTAGGATCTGATCTCACTCCAATATAAGATCTTCCGTGGTTTCAGAGGAGGAAAAAGCGTGCATAATTGGGCGGTTGAGGAGAGTGGTGCGAAAATAAAATGATAACTAAAATCATCTATCCACCCATCTAAATTGAGATAGCGTACTGTACGCTTGCACCATTATTGTCTTCGAATTATCATTAAAGTTGAATCATAAACCAACGGCAAGAGCCAGTTATTGCAGATCTTGTGTGACGTTATCAACAATACCTAGCCACATCCAACAGTGTGTAATGTAGCAACACCAACAACTATTAAATTCCAATTCACTAGTATATAAGACATTTTAACTCGATTCTATCTCGACGTACCTTTTGATAGATGACGGTGGACGTTGAAGGCAGCCTAGCCCCCCCCCCCCAATTGTGACTCGCGGTCGCGATCTGAACTCGCCTACCTCGGCGGAAACACCCATTTCGATTTAAACACATCTAGTTCCATGAATGGTTGACAGTGAACAGATGACTTGCTATTTGCGAACATTGTCCTCCTCACGTTGTTACTACTCATGCACTACTCATATCACACACAATGGGGGCCAGTACACACTCCACTGCTAATAGCAACGCAAGAACAAACATCCCACAATCGTGATCGTAATAAAGCTCTCCCGTCCTCTCACAAAACAGTGATGAATCAACTAGGGGCATACATTAATCGAATTCCATCACAGATAAAATTCTGGTGAGGGAGTATTGTAGTGTAACTACCACTGCAACTATTTATTAAATTCGAATTCACTAGTACATAAAACGTGTCAGCTCGATTCCATCTTAAGGTACTTTCAGATAAATGACTGTTGACATTATCGGTAGCCTTTACCTATAAGTGTGAGAAATGTACACGAATTTTCAGTCTTTTTTTGTCCCAAAAATTATTTTTAGTATAATTTTAAATTCAAATGATGATTCTTTCGAATAAGCAAAGCACTTTCTTACCTGTTCAAATGATTTTAAGCCAGCTTTTTTACCCATATCTATAATGTCCTCTAAAATTAGTTTCTTTATTGACTGGAAAAAAGGAAAGAAAAAAAATTATAAATCAATTTGATTTAAAGTGCTTCACAAAGAAAAATGGAACCACATTATCATTTTTTATTTATTTATTTATTTGTGGAATTTTAACACGATGCCTACAAGGCTTGTGTTCTTTTCGCTTTTAACAAAACCATTATCTCCGTTATAACATCGTCTTGAAAAATTATAGTTTCTTGAATAAAGAAACATACATTTTTTATTATCTTTGTCATATAAAATAATTCAATATCCGTTATCAGAAATTTAATTTATTTTGCCTCGTTTTAATTTAAACTTACAGCAGAGCACTAATTAGAATTAAATGTTTGATAAATAGCACGTTTTAAGAAACTTTACTATTTTTTCGCATGATAAGCGGAAAATGATTGTCTGCAAAATCCTTTATAGGTCTTGTTTTGCTGCAATTCAAAGTTAAAAATTCTAATTGAAAGTTTATATTATTACTTAACCCAAGTTCTCAATCACTTTTTAAAAAAAAGATTTTATAAGATTTCGCAGCGGTGTTAAAAGATTTGGCATATCTAACAACAACTTAGTCTGCCATATTTTAGTGTCCTGCTCGATTTGTGCAATTACGTAAGCATGAAACATTGCGAATGATGCATGATGTAGCGAATACAGCTAACTCAAAAGAACGGCAATTATTTAAATTAAAACTTATCACTAACTTAATTTACTCCATTTGAACGCTTGTGCGTCTATGTTTTACTGAGTTATTGAAAAGAAATAGTTGAAAAATTTGTAATTTTCGGAAAAATTGATATTAGTAAGTTAATAATTTATAAGTTAATTTTAGATTCATAAATTCTAAAACTAAGCTTATTTAACTAAGTTGAAAAGTTAATTAACCCGTTTCATGCAGTTTTTTTTTATTTTATATTAAAGCAATACTAAAAGCAGCTTCAAGAAAAAAGTGATATGGTGTACGCGTTCAAACTAATTGAATATTTTCTATTGCTATTATAATTTTATTTCTCTTTAATTTTTTTTAAATCACACATACATTATAGTGTGTAAATGTCTTTTAATTCTCCTAGAAAAATTCTGATTTCGATACAATAGTTCTACCGGTTAAAAATATATGATAATGAATATAATGCATTACAGCAATTACAACAATTTACAACCGTTCCATTCATTAAAGAATCTTCTTGTAACAAAATGCTTATATGAGCAAAAGTGTGACATTTTGATGTCTATCTTTTTCTTATAATGGTTTTGCAGAATTTTAATGTTCTGTAGAAATAGATTATTTTAAACTTATTTTATCAATTATTATGTTGAAATATGAAGTGCGAGTTTAATTAAAATATCTGTGACTTTAATCGTACATATGAAAAATAAAAATATGTCATTTATATCCAATATTTACTTACTATTTATAATAAAACTTTAATGGGATTTGGTAAATATTTGTGTCAAATATAAGTAAGTCGCTGTTGGAATCGAAGTCCAGCTCACAAAAAAGTCTAGAGTCGAAGCTGGAATTGGAGTCGAACATTTCAACTGCCTTCTCCACGGATCTTTACTATAAGACATATCATATCCTGTTTTTTTTTAATTATCGATAATCGTTGTGGATTATTCGTGCTAGATCAAGTGATAGAGCATACGCCTCCCAATGAAGTGACTCAGGTTCAAATCCCAGGGATGGCTTGTCGATGCGAATTCTGCACCCGGCTTACACCGACCATAGTGCTGACGTAAAATATCTTCAATGGTAGACAGATTATGGGTTAGAATCCTCTCGCCGTCAGGCTAACCGTGGGGGGTTTTCGTGGCTTTCCTGTGCATTCAACTGAAATGCAGGTTAGTTCCATTTCAAAATCCCAGTTTACCCCAATGCTTGATTCAGGAGTTGTCTTCCGGGTTGGGTTAAATGTTATAAGGCTGCAGAGTTGAACATTGGTAGTCGTAAATTCAGAATTGGGTTAGCTGCGCAACGCCGGTTGCAAAATAAAATATAAAAAATCATTATAGATTATAGTAAACAGTATTTAAACTCAATCAAGATTGTTAACTTATTATAAGAAGTTTGATATTTATTGGTCAGTTAAAGCAAAATTATAAAATTGTTTCAAGTTAACATACTGAAATTATAGTCATATTATCAAGATAACATAACGGAAGTACTTTTGAAACCATATAAAAATTATGATTTTGGGGGATTAAAAATGTTTATGAAACATGAAAAAAAATTTCTGTGTTGTGCCAGAATATATTGTCTATTGTCATTAGCAGTTTATTTCATACATACTTTGTTTTCGCAGATTTCTTTCCAACTTCCTTCAATTCCGTTTAGTTTGCACCAATTCATTATCACCTTTTGCTCTGGTACTACAATACCTACTAAACATGCCTGCAAAAGAACAATAAGATTTTAACATTTTCGTCCTTTGAAACTAATATATTCACTAATTTTTTTTAATTCACTAATCTAACCCTTTAACGTACACGTTTTTACGTTAGACTTTTTAGAGCTTTTAATGTATTTTGGTAAAAATCAAAATGAAAACAATAATAAATGTTGGGCTTATCATTTCAATTTTATTCTATTCAGTTTCACTCTCTATCCCATTTTTTTCACAAATAAACACATAATGAATAATAATAATTTTATGATAATAAATTTTTCGCAATAATTTTATAATAATGACGAAATCAAAATTTTTTTTTCATTATCTAATGAAACAAAACTGAAAAAAGTTATTTCTATATAAATTTGATGATTTCTGAAATGGAAAGGATTTCATTTGAAGATGGAAAGGGTTTATTTGGAGTTATCTGAATCATGTTTAGAGGTTCTCATATTCTCTAAATTTTATGTTAGATTTCCCTCTCAATCGTCTCAACCGATAGGTTGCTTTTAACAAAATGTTTACTTGGAGCATTTCAAAATAGGCAGTTTCATGTAAAACTCAGACATTAGTGAAATATTGTAGTTTTACAGATCAATCCTTACGCTATCGTACGTAATTATAAAATAACTGCGCATGCTCATTAACTGTTTTATTGCTTTTTTAATATTACTATTGCGCACATTGATAGTGGTCCTTATCATGATAGCAATCTTCAATTTAGTTGTCTGCAACTATTTAATAAAGTGTTACCATACTACCACACTAAAGCGCCACTACTTCTTAGTAAAGCACTACAGTACTACTACTAAAGCGTACTACTACCACTAAAAAACTACTAATACTAACGAATGACTTCTACTAAAGAGCTACTACTACTAAAGAACTACTACTACTAAAGAACTACTACTACTAAAGAACTACTTTTACTAAAGAACTACTGCTACTAAAGTGTACTACTACTGCTAAAGAACTACTACTACTAAAGAGCTAGGGTACTACTACTAAAGCGTACTACTACTACTAAAGAAGTACTGCTACTTAAGAAGTATAACTACTAAAGAACTACTTCTACTAAATAACTACTACTACTAAAAAAATTCTACTAGTAAAAACTTCTGCTACTAAAGCATACTTCTACTACTAAAGAACTACTACTACTAAAGTTCTACTACTGCTAAAGTTCTACTACTACTACTACTAAAGTACTACTACTAAAGTACTACTACTACTATAAAACTGCTGCTATTAAAGCGTACTACCACAAAAGAACTAATACTACAAAAGCGTACTACTAAGTTTAGGTGCGCATGCGCAGTTGCGTTAAAACTAACGTAAAGAAGTGTATGGAATGATGCGTTAAGCTGTAAAATCTCTCCATTTAGAATCTAATTTTCACAGTTAAAATAAAAGCAGCGTTATCATGTCAGTTTAAGCAAACAAAAATCCCCCTTCAACCAAAAATTTTTTTGGGAGAATCGATCACAGTCGCGATAATTAGAACCCACTCTTAAGTGCGAGAGGTTACATTTAATGGTTTCATACAATTGCTACAAAAAAAATTTGAAATATAGTGAATACCAGTTCTGAATTTTTGTTTAGGAAAATATTATTTTGAACTTACTTTTAAACTTTCACCATGAACATATAGTTGAGCAACATATTGACTTGTTAAATATACATTTTCTATTTTTTCAGGGGCAATATATTCTCCTTGAGCCAATTTGAATATGTGTTTCTTTCTGTCTATAATTTTCAATGCTCCATTCTAAAACAAGAAAAGAATATGTTAGGACTAATTGTTATCGAAAATTTGTTTGTCAATCCTCACCTGATCGCCATTTTTTTCGTCAAAAATACACACTCTGTGCTGTCTATTTTTATTTCTTTTAACAAATATGGAATCATTATAAATATTTTATAATATTCTAAAAATTACTTAAATGCTGCTTTTTTTAAAAATTGTTTCTTCTGCTTAGAAATGAACCATGAAAAAAAGAATCTTAAAAGAGTCATATATATTTAAAATTTGATTTCTCAGGAACTGTTAGATCGATTTCGCTCAATTTTCGTGTTTTGTTACATTCTGTAAAATGATTCAAAAAATTGCATACCTTACAATTCGAAAATGTTCCGACCGTTCTTAATTAAAATAATAAATAGTTACTTAAAGTTATTTTTTGCACAAAATTATCTTAGGATATACAAATTTTAAAATTGAGTGAAAAAGTTTTTTAATTCGTTAAAAGAATTCTCGAGCTATAGTGAAATACACAAAAAGTAAAATTAACATTAAGGGGTCTAAGCTTTGGAACGCTCTGATGACCAACTATCGGAACCATGTTTCCCAGATTGCGGCAACCCTATATTTTGGGGGTCAGAAATCCAAATCCGTGGAAAAAAAGGTATGTTTATTCAGAGAAAGTAAGTTTTTGTGTCTTATTTTGTAACTTAAATTATCGTCTGTACAAATTAATAAGCATATTTGAGGTCACCCCTTCAAGCCATTAAGATTGAGTCCTAGAACGTGAAAATCAGATCATTAAAAATCAATATTATTCAAGGGTAGTCCGTTTTTTTTCTTTTTTTGCACTGTACATCTAAAATATTGAGGATATTTCGATTTTTTTTCCTACTACCCTATTAAAAGTATACGCTTAACGGTGGGATAATTTCATAAAAATAAATGCTCCTGCAATAATTTACTTCGCATTTTATTCTTATTCTTAATTAAATATCTGCAAAATGTATCCTATTTTAACAGGAAGCAAATTTGAATTATTTCTTTAGATTCATTATTAGGCCATTAGTTTTCCTATTAACACTAATAATAATATGGTTATTATTGTCACTGTAAATTGCTTCCCGCTATCGTTATTCAAGGTTATTTACATCTTCTTGTGCAATTAAGGCAAAAATAGTTAATATTAAAGCAAAAACTAATTACTTACCTTATCCTTACACTAATTTTATTGAACGATACATCGTATGACATTGTCAAGGAATTGACAAATTAGGAGGGGGGGGGGATTATTTTAACTCTTTGACAGAGAATTTGTAATAAACATATTTTTCACATTTTTTCATTATTTTGTATTAATTTAGGACAAAATAAATGAAAAAATATTATATATAGCGTTTTAATAATTTACGGTTATGAAATACAGTATGAAACACCCGGATCTTTTTCTGCGTTAAAGGTAAAATCTTCCGAACACGGCTCACTTCCAAACAAAAAAAATTTTAAAATTTGCCCTTGTTTGCAGTTTTTTAATCTAAGATATTGTGGATTCATCATTAAAATGTCTTCGGATTCCAATTGTGTTTTATATTTTAGTGCAAATATAATTACGATAAACTAACAAATTTTTATTAAAATAACAGATAAACTCTGCTTTTAACCTCTTCCTTCTCGCTCCCGTGAAAATGACGGGGGGAGGTTTCGCCCTCTATTTCTCGCTCCCGTGATATTGACGGGCTGGAGTGTTCAATAGTAACGCGCCAATAAGAATAAAACTAATTCATTTCTTCTGTCCGGAAAACATTTTATTTCTCTTTACACACACCAGATGGCAGTACCAGGATATTTTTAAGGTAATTGTAGATCGTTAGTTTATTTTAAACTAGATGTCAGTACTAATCAAATACGTAATACAAATACGAAAGCCAAAAAGATAGTCACTTTTATGACCGTTTTCTTGAAAATTAACCGATTGTTAAGGGGTTAACAAAAAAAAACTTTGTTATTTTAACAAATAATCTGTATTAAATAGCCATATCAGCCTTGTAGTTGGTGCGAGACGAGAGCAAAATTTATTCGAACAGTCAACGCCGGAATTCGAACCCGGGTGTCATCAAAGGGAAACGTCCTTTGAGCCACGGCAGCTCCTGCGTTTGGTTATGAAGAAAAAAAATCTTCAACTTTCTTTATCTTAAAAGTCTTACTTCTTGAAATCACAAAGTGTTAAAATGTTTAAGACCCTATTATCCCACCCTTTAAAAAAATGTCTGGCAATTTTACTTACTGAAAAATTGTGTCTAAAGACAAATAATTATCAGGTAGAATATCGATTCAACAATGAAGTTGAATCTCAACTTTATTTATACGGTGTTCAAAATTATAAAGTAATTTCTTAAAGATTCGAACAATTATATAGAAAATTGATTTGAAAAAAAAATATAAAGTCATCTTGCGGTAAAAAAAAAACATGACAAAAACTAGAATTTGATTTTCCCGTTTTAATTCGTTTATGATTGGAGTGAAAAACAGGAAAAAAACTATTAGGTAAAAAACAGCTTTAAAGCTTTAATATACGAAGAAAGTCTGTAAAAGAAAAAAAAGAAAAAAAGAAAACAAAAATTTTCTGTAGCGCTTGAGTAATGATTAAAAACAAAAAAATCTGTGTTTACATTCAAGCAGTTTTTGTTCTTTTCTTTTTTCTTTTCTTTTTGTAAAAAAATGACTTATTTTTTACGGTTACTTTTTACAATGTTACATCCAATGTTACATCGAGTAATGAAGATTAGGAAGTACGAAATTGTTATTCAACTTCTTACTTTATTAACACTGCGACAAATTCGAATTCCAAATGAAGAGCTCTAATCAAAGAAAAAAAAATTTGTTTTGTTTTATACGCTGATATATCTTTTCAATAACTGAGTTTTCTTAAAGAAACTATAGATATTTAAAAACTATTGAATAAGAAAGTTAAAATATTGAATCATTGATTTAAGGTCTCCTTCTCCTTTTTGAATTGAAAAATTTTTTTTTTCCTTCTTTAAACAATCTGTGAATCATGAGCTACAAAGTGCTGCTATTAATTTCTAGCATTGATCCAAAATCTCCCGAAAAATATTATATCAATTACATACCCATTTAATATTTTTTTCGAAGTAACCAACTTGTTGCCATCTCCAAAACCCAATTATTTGCTAAAGGAACAAGGAAGTCGGAAATCATTAAGAAAAAACCCCAACATTAGAAATAAAGAGCGATCCAAACGATAACTTCAGAAGTTACAGAAACTTTTAAAATGCTCGTTCTCAACAGGAGTGTTGTGAGTAAAAAAAAAAGGAGTAAAGGAGCATTCTGAATTACTTTTATTTTAAAAATCGGATTTTCACCACTTAATAGTTTGAGGGCCTATCTTAAAATATGTTAATTAATTAATGCAAACGGAATCAGGACAAAACCTAATAGAAAACCCTACAAAAAAGAAGTCAGAAAAAATATATCAACATCAACACAAAACGTGCTAATCATGAAAATAATCGTGATCACTCGTGTAGTACTCCGTGTAAGCTTAGTGTTCAAAAAAGACTGTGGCAGAATTTAGACTTGCGGTGGGTCATGACTGTCTTGTGCACCACCTCCACCGCATTGTTATTTTTACGAGTCCGAATTGCCCACTCTGTAGGAAATTCAAAGTAATGGATAGAAAGCCCTTGATGGGATGTTCGGCTGTACATGGAGACTCCGAAGTGAACAGATATTGGAGTGCTAGGCATCTGCTAATGAGTCCTTGACTTTTTTCTCTTATCTATGTTCATTCTTCTTGTTAAGAGTTTGTCAATTTCTGCCTTTGGAAATTTAAAAATGAAAAAAGAATTAAAAAAAACTTATCATGAAAAAGCATACCTTTGCTCGACGGATTCGGATTCATGAACAAAAAAATATGGGGGGGGGGGTGACCGCAATGTGGAAGATCTAGATCCAAAGGTTGGTCCGGACATCGGAGGTCGAAAATACCTGAACGAATCAACCATGAACGAACTAAAAAATCATGTTTTATTATTTATTTATTTTTAAATGCTACGCAGGAGAGCGGAACGTTAAGGGCCGCCGGATTTGAAAATTGCATGCTAGAAAGGGGGTACTAGGGAACAACACAGGTTAGATTAAAGTTCTATAGCATTTGTATACGTCTCAAGAAATCTGCACCGCTTATAGCGCCATCTGTTGGTAACTTTTGCAATTAAATTTCTGAATTTCCACTTTAAATTTTTACAGTTTGTACAACACTTGCTTATCCCGACAGGCGAGTGGACACCTGAAAAACCTCACATTTTCTGCTAATCAAAAGATCTTTCCTCTTTGCCCTAAATGCCAACAAAACCAGGCATCTCCTGAGCACATCTTGAACTGTTTAGGGCTGGACTGGAACGACATTCATTCCTCTCCCATTCTGGTTTCGGATTTTCTTAATGTTAACGGATTTATTGATCTGGTCTGACCCCGTCAGACCAGATGGGAATTAGCAACAACAACAGTTTGTACATTAAACATAGCCATTTGTTTCATTCCTCCATCCTCTTTCTTTCTAGAATTTTTAATTTCAAGTTTGTTTGCTGATGGACATTTCGTACTTCGAGACATATTAAGTGGACACGTATAATTCACATAGTATGTCCTGGAGTAATTTAATCAGTCTTGGCATATACTAGTTTGTTCTGTACTTACTTCCATCCACATCCCGATGTCCCCTGTGTGTAACCATCCATCTTTGTCGATTGTATCAGCTGTTTTTACGGTATCTTTCAAATATCCCTGAAATACATTCAGTCCTCTGATGCACACCTAAACATTTGAAAAAGTAATAAGCATGGTTAATATCACATATATACAGGGTTATTCATAATTCTCTCAGCCTGTAAACGCCCTTTTTCCTTACTACAAGTGGCTTCAGTGGTACATGTTACTGCCATCTACCGGCAACTGCTTAAATTAAAACTTGAATACTTTCGGAATAATTTCATATGTTCTTTTTGCCATATTCGTCTTCGTTTTTTCACTTTAACGCTTCGAATTATGAATAACCCTGTATTTGTATTTTTCGTATCAGTCTTGTTAAAAGGTTGAGGGGAAAAATTAAGGAAACTGAGGTAAAAAATTAAATGACTATGAGGATTTGATTTGGCATCGAGTGTATATTCGTAATTTTCTTTTTTAATTCGAGGAAAGTTCATTTTTAAATAAATGAATACTAATGATTCTTAAAGAAAAAGATCATTATTTGTGTTTAGTCGAAATTTTTACTTAACAGCCTTTATATTAAGTATAACATTGAAACTATTAAAAAAAGTGGCAGGCCAAACTTTTTGCATTTTTTTCTTAAAAAAATAGTGCCATATTTCTTTTTATTGAATAATCTCAATTGAGAAATGCTTTTATTGATACTATTTCTCTTTATTGAGAAATGTCTTTTTAAGTATTAATAATAGAAACACACAAGTTGCCTCTTTTAATGAAATAAATTTCCAAAAAAGAACAAGTAGACTTGTAAAAGAAAAAATTTACATCGTAACTTTTTAAAGAAAATGTTGCAAAATAGCACAGATTCAATTTTTAAGGGGGGAAATGTACAAAATAGCGCAAACTGAGCTTTCTAAGACAAATTTACAAATTGACATAAATTAACTTTCCAAAGAAAAAAATCACAATTTAAAAGCTAAATTACAAGGTAGCACGGAATGACTTTTCGAATGAAAAGTTACTAAGTACCTCAAATTAACTTTTCATATAAAAGTTTTCTAAGTAGGTCATATTTACAGTTCAATTCATGTTTAACTTAAAACATTTCTTTTTGTTTATTTATTATTCCAGTAGAAGATTTCCCTTTAAATTTCCATATAATGTTACCGCGCAGTGCGTGAAACAAAACACGGACCACCCTGAATAATGAATGAGCATAATCGGTCGAATAGTTCCTGAGAAATCGAATTTCAAAATTTGACTTTTTTAAAATTCAATTCCTCAGGAACTATTCGACCGATTATGCTCAAAATTATATTTTTTCATATAAAATTGCATTCTTTAAAATGATGTAAAAAATTTTGTACCTTACAATTCAAAATTTTTCCGACTATTATTAAATAAAATAATGATAAATATGTACTAAAAGCTATTTTTTATGGAATTACATTTAAATAAATAAATTTTACAATCGTTTTCAAAAATTTCTAAATTTGTTAAGAAAAAAAAAATTCTCCAGATACGATGAAATTCGCAAAAAGTAAAACTAACATTAAAGGGTCCAAACTTTGGACAGCCTTCCTGACCAAACATATATGACCGTATTTTCTAGATGGTGACTACCCCCTATATTTTAGGGTTCAGAAACCTGAATCCGTCGAAAAAAAAAGGCATGTTTATTCAGAGAAAGTACGTTTTCATGAGATGATTCGATCTTTCAGGGGGTGGTCTAATTTTTCTTTTGCGCACTTTTCTTTTTTACACTTATCGCCTTTAAATTTTTAATAGATGGACAGCTCTCTCGTTAGATCAGTCCAAACAAAAACTACGTAATAAGTCAGAATATTATACTTACTTCACCTTGTCCATTGATAGCATAGTATTCCATTTCAGAAACATCAACGAGTTTTATGTGGTTACATGGTAACGGTGGTCCCACATGTCCTGAAATAAATAAATAAAAATATTAGAATAACCACTCCTATATGTCATATATTCACACCTTTTTAACATAGCCATTCAGGCATTCGCTCAGGGTTCTAGGTGATGCTAATAAATTTGAGGAAAAATATATCTTACTATGTATACTGACAATGGACGGTAAAAAATTAAGATTATTCTTAGTCTTTAGCTTCCAATTAGCGAAATCTATAAATTCCCAACACAATGTCCAACACATTTTAATTTGCTGTTAAAGGAGAGGCTATCAATAGTTAATCGTTTACTGTTTGTGATGCATTTTGAGCATTCTTCCACCCCAAAATGCACTGCGATCTGCAAGATATTATAAAACATAAATTTTTTTAAATGATTTACTAAACCAGTTGAACCTTCTTTTACTAAGCTCATTAATTATATAAATTCCTTTATCATCATCATCTTTATTTTTATTATTATAGTATCCCGCAAGTAAAATTTACGCGAACTTGGAGAATCGAAGTATTTCTCTGTCGAATACGCTGCGCAGTTCTTACGTACGTGAGTGCATGTTACATAAGATTTCACACTCTTGCGTAATGTCCAATAAGTAGGATCTGCGCGAAATCAGAGAATCGAAGTAGTTCTGTGGTAACTACGCTGCGCAGTTCCTATGTAGAGTGTATATTACGCAAGATTTCACACTCTCGCATTGTATCTCGTATGTAAGCTCTAAGCGAAATCAGAGAATCGAAGTAGTTCTGCGGTAACTACGCTGCGCAGTTCTTATGTAGAGTGTATATTAAGCAAGATTTCACACTCTCGCATTGTATCTCGTATGTAAGATCTACGCGAAATCAGAGAATCGAAGTAGTTCTGTGGTAACTACGCTGCACAGTTCTTATGTAGAGTGTATATTAAGCAAGATTTCACACTCTCGCATTGTATCTCGTATGTGATATCTACGCGAAATCAGAGAATCGAAGTAGTTCTGTGGTAACTACGCTGCACAGTTCTTATGTAGAGTGTATATTACGCAAGATTTCACACTCTCGCATTGTATCTCGTATGTAAGCTCTAAGCGAAATCAGAGAATCGAAGTAGTTCTGCGGTAACTACGCTGCGCAGTTCTTATGTAGAGTGTATATTAAGCAAGATTTCACACTCTCGCATTGTATCTCGTATGTAAGATCTACGCGAAATCAGAGAATCGAAGTAGTTCTGTGGTAACTACGCTGCACAGTTCTTATGTAGAGTGTATATTAAGCAAGATTTCACACTCTCGCATTGTATCTCGTATGTGATATCTACGCGAAATCAGAGAATCGAAGTAGTTCTGTGGTAACTACGCTGCACAGTTCTTATGTAGAGTGTATATTACGCAAGATTTCACACTCTCGCATTGTATCTCGTATGTAAGCTCTACGCGAAATCAGAGAATCGAAGTAGTTATGTGGTAAGTAAGCTGCGCAGGTTTTACCTACCTAAGTGTACCTAATGTTACGTGAAAGTGAGAAATCTCTCTCGTTACATTTTTTAACTTTGCCCAGTGGTTCCGAACTTTCAACATGCTTGCACATATTTTTGAGTAATTTTACTACAGCTCCTGAATTCCAATAAATGATTATCAGATGATGATAAATTACATTCCATTTTAAAATTAATGCCTATTATTTCTTTTACTGTTTTTTATTTATATTTCTTAAATACCATATTAATATGTCTTTTTTTAACGATATCTCATTTAACAAAAATTATAAGGAAGTCGTTATTGTTCATTGTTGTTCAGGCATGAAAGAAATGGAAATCGTATTCGTGTTTCACCTGTGATTCGTTCTAAAAAATTTATAGATTCTTAATTTAAGTAAATTAAGCGCAATAGGGAAATTTGAACGGGAAATAAAACATGAAACTAAACAAATGTATTCCGTGCATTAAATAATTCAAAGAGAAATATTCTGAATAATTTCTTGTATTCTTCCCATCATTAGATTTTAAGCTGGTATATCACGATTTTACGAAGATAATAATGTAAATATATCAATCAATTTTAAAATAAAATTCATTCGTGAAATAAAGAAGTAAGCTGTGCCTAAAAGATTCTTTTGTAAATTATATAATGTGTATTAATTATTTTTCAAGCATTATTTAAAATACCAACATGAAAATAGTGTTTATGAGAAGTCAAATACCAAGTATTTGTCAATTATTTTATGCGAAGTGTTTCCGAATTTTAAGCACTAATTCTTATAAGCAGGGACCTTATTATAGCACAGACCTAGGATCCTGGGCACAGTACCTGAAGAGGCACTAAACGCTTATTATTACACTCAGAGGAAAAGCGTGTTCCACACTACCAGAATAGGGTAAAATGTACCATGTTTCCGGCTCTATGGGAACACAAAAAAGTACGGAAATTTTTAACGAAGTCCTTTGGTAATAATTTTGGTAAAACTAACAATGAAATATGATTTTATAAAATAAAATAAAATTTGGCAAATGTAGTAAAATTTTGTAATTTTAATGGTAATGCAATTTTATTGTAATTTTTATCATGATACCTTAGAGCATGGCATAATAATCATTCATTCGGTAAAATTTACTTTTTAATTTTGTGATTCTTTCTAAATGTGTGGTAATTAGAACTAGAACTTTGAAAACAAGAATTTCCGATAAACCTTTTCCATATGAACGAAAAAAATTATCAAATGCATAATTTAAATACTGTATATGGTTATTAATAATGTAATACTTATTAATAAAAATATTTTTTAAACTTTCTCCTCCGACTGATCAATATGTGATATTTATACTTTTACTCTTTGTAACATATTATTAGATTGATTTATTATTAATTTTTTAATGAAAAAAAATCTTTCTGTTTCGATGCTTATAATAGATTTATATGAATGTAATTAGAATTTGAAGTTCTAACATATTTTCAAAAATTACTGCTGTTCCATGCAGATTCATAATTTCTTTATTGTAGAAAGAGTTAAATTTTAAAACTTAGAGAAGTTTTGTGACATTTTGGAATTTTTTTAAAATATGCGACTTTTTTAATTGAGATTCTTGATTTTAAAAACGGCCCATTTACAAAGGTAGCACTAAACCAAAGTTAAGGCTCTGGACGTAAGTTTACTATAGTCGACCCCAGCTTGCAAGAGGTGAGGATCATTATAAAGAAGAATATCGCGGGCCGAGAGATTATTGTACCAAGTTCGCAAATACGATGTTTTGGGAAAATTTCAGATTTTTCTTTAAATAGTTTTGGAGTTATTCTGACTTAAATCAAGATCTATAACGAAACTTTTGCTTCAAAGATGTTATAAAACTTTTAACATATTGAAAAAGGTTTAAATAGTTCAATAGCCTTTTAAAGTAGTCCTTTTAAAAATTTGTTTCTTAACATATTACAATTTGTAGACTTGAACACTTTTTAAAATATGAAAATTGATGTAAACATTAAGAAGACATGAAATTTTGAAAATAAGTTAAAGTTTTGTTTAGATGCATTTATTTAAGTTATAGTAACTTTACAAATATTTCTTCAAAGAATTTACCATTTTTATAGAACGACAAAAATTTGTCACAAAGTAAGGTAACCAAAAATTTAAGTTTAATTTTCTATGATCATGAATTGTGTAAGAACAAAATAGTATCTTTTTAGACTTTCTAACTCCAAACATTTGAGTTTATTGATCTATAGCTTTATTAAGTATAGTTTGATGAGTCTGAGTATCTTTGTATCACATTGTAATAAAATTTTAAATCACAAAATGATGGTGGGATATTGATATTAATAACTGAGAAAAGTGGACGTGGAATAATCCAGTTAATAGGATATAAAAGTGCTAATTCATTAGAATTCAAGTTTCATTAAAAGAAACAAATCAATAATTATTATCCATTATAATTTAAATTAGTTTCGTCCTACAAATTAATAATTTAAAAAAAAAGATGTTTAAAATTTTACCAAACTATAAACAAATTTTACTGCTTTATCTTAAATCTACACCTTTTTAATAATAATATTAATATAACAACGCCTGAAAACAACAGATAATTTTACCGTCCTAGCTTTACCATAAAAATTAGAAACTGCACGCCTAAAAAATCAATATACTTGTCGCGGATAAGGAATTACCTGACAACAGCAGCGTCTCAAAATAATTTTATTGTTTATATGTATTATCTTATTTCTACCGAATAAAAGATAATTTATTACTATCATAATATTACTCAGTTAATCCATTGCTTTCTACCGAAATTCAAGAACGATTCAGACATCTCATTATTTTCTTAAGCATTTCAATTATCCATAAATTATATTTTGGAATCTCATTTTCGAATTTAAAAATAAAATTAAAAAAAAAAAACAGTAATACATACCAACACTATTATCGCCAATTAATGTCATTGTGGCAGGTGCCACACACTCAGTTTGACCATAGCCTTCTAAAATCTGAAAGAAAAAAAAAATTCAAAAAATTATTGAAATCTAACGAATCACTACAGAATGAGATGAAATTCATTTTATTTTATAACTGTCGTGGAACAACCGATCCAATTTAGGGTTTACCACTACTAATGTTTCAACTCCGTATCCTTGTAGTTTTGAACCCAATACAGAAGACAAGGGATCTCCTGGATCAAGTATTGGAAGATATCTGACTTCGTGGAGGACTTTTTGATGGAACTGATCCTGATTTGCGTTACGTGGAGAAGAAAACCACGAAAACCTCCCACGGTTAGCATGGTGGCAAGGGGACTCTAACCCATGATCCACTGACGATATTTTTCGTCAGCACTGTGATCGGTACAAGCCGGATGCGGAATTCGTATCGACGAGCCATAGCTGGGATTCGAACAAGATTCACCTCATTAGAAGGCGAACGCTCTATCCCTTGAGCCACCACGGCTCTTGTAAGATAGAATTGAAAACACTGAAACCTGTTTGATTTCTGAAGGAAAAGTTGAATCAAATAATTTATTTTAACTCTCCTTTGCCTCGCTCAGCAAATAAACAGGTTTCTTGTTATTTTGACTCAATAGCTATTTTTTTTTTAATTAAATGCTAACCTGACCTTTAATGTGTAAACTTTTTTACTTCTATTTTGATAAGATTTCTTGAATGTCTTGATCTTATGGGTATTACCTAAATAAAAACGTCATTCGCTTCAAAAATATACAAATCGGAAATAACAGTCAACATGTTTCAAGTACTCAAAAATAGACACCCATTTTCATGACTTGCCAAACGTAAATCAGAAGAAACAAAAGTGATTCTTCTCATTCACGTCTGGCAAGTCATGAAAATGGGTGTCTATTTCTGAAGCTCTTGAAACATGTTTTCTATTTGTATATTTTTGAAGCGAATGAAGTTTTTTAACAGGTAATATGTTACCGTTTCAGTTTTTTAGGTTTATTTATTTAATAAATAATGAGTGATCATTAGCATAATCCTTAATAGAGCTGTGGTAGCTCAGGGCATCCTATAATGAGGTGGCCTGGGTGCGAAACTCAGCGATGGCAAGATTACGGAGTTAAACATTGATATTTGTGAATCCAAAAATAGGTAGGTTATTTAACAACAGATATAAAATAAAATAATGTAACATAAAATAATGTAATATAAAATAAAATAATGCAATATTAAGTGGCGTTAAATAATAAAATCATTAAGTGGCGATATCAATAGTTATTTCTTTCACAATTAAATCCATATAAAGATGGACAATTAAATTGATTAGATTGGGATTTTTAAAGTGATATGCAAACACTTTAAAAATTAATATAGCTTACAATAAGTATAGCTTACCATGCAGCCCAAAGCACATCGGAGGAAAGTGAGGACATTTGGACCAATTGGTGCTGAACCTGTGATCATAACTCTCACTCGCCCTCCTAGATTTTCTTGAACAGGTTTTAAAACAAATCGATCCCATACACTTTTATTTGTCACAATATGTCTGAAAACATAAATTTATGTAAATATCTTATAAATTTTTGTTTGTCACAACATGTCAAAGAGACGGATACCGTAGACATACACTGGTGGACAAAATTAAGAGATAGAAGACATTTTCCCAAATATCTCAAATACTGAATATAAATAAATGAAATTTGGTATGGATATAGCTTATTCCATGATAATAAAGTATGCAAAACAAAAATTGAAAGTACCATTTACTGGCAAGACCTATTGCCAATAAATCCAATGTAGTCTGAACTTAAGGATAAAAAATGACAATAAAAGTGAGGCTTGTACAGTGTGTGTTGCCTCTAGTATGGTGTATGGTCACCCCTGACAGACAGACAGCATGCACAACGAGCATGCATGCTGTTAATAAGGGAGTTAAGGAGGACTTGTGGAAGACCCTCCCATTCTTCCACCAGAGCTATTTTTTACTCTAGAATGGTTCTGGGGGGGGAGGTTGGCGCATCGCAATAGCTCTCCCAAGAGCATCCCGAGCATGCTCAATAGGATTCAGGTCAGGGGATTTAGCTAGTCAATCCATTCGTTGAATATCCTCGCTTTTGTCGCGCATTGTCGTCCATAAAAATGAACTCAGGGCCAACAGCGCCCCTGAAAAGACGCACATAGCGCTCTAGGACCTCCTGCCTGTACCTCTGGGCATTCACGGAACCATTGTCAAACACATGGAGCGGTGTGCGGGTATCTTGCATGTGCGAATGAATGTGCGAAAATGCTTTCCATCTCTTAGTTTTGTCCACCATTGTATATAAACGACTCATTTCAGACCTCCGAACGTTAAGCCCCAGGTCATATATATAGCACAATAAAGTTAAAGAGGATAAAAAGAAAATAGAAAAAAACGAGGAAAATCAAGAAAATAAGAAGTTTTAGCAAGAGCTCAGAATTAGGATCCCGATTTCAAGATTTGCCAAACAAAAGTGATTTGAAATATAAAACGCAAAGTTGTCAACAACAAAAAAATGGAAAAACAAACGTGAGTACAAAAACAAAACTAGAAAAACTTTTATTCTCTGCTACTGATATTTTCTAGTTGGGTTTACCGTTAATTTCCATTTTACGTTGAAAAAACTGCGCTTTACATTTCAAACCACTTTTGTTTTCTCTTTAAGTTTGAAAGTCATGAAAATGGGTGACTATTTTTAAGCGCTTGAAGCATGCTGACTGTTATATCCAATATAAATATTTTTGAAACGAATGAAGTTTAATTGAATCAAGGAAAATAAACTAGTTAGATAAAACTTTCCTATGTAACTTGAAAAATATTTTATTAGATTTCTGATCAATTTAAATTCGATTTTAATCACAACTGATAAAAGATGATGAAGTTAATCCTCTATAATAAACTTCTCCACTAGACTTCTCCACGGGCAAGAAATTGATTGAAAATAAAAAAGCAGAAAGAGAGTAATTATTTTATTTTCGAATTATCTTAAAATGATTGTTTAGATCATCCGCAATTGAAAGCAAGGAATAATCTTTTCATTTCCAAAGAGAACCATTTTAGCATTAAAAATAAGGATTTCCCTTTCAGTTGCTTCCGTAATTTCTTAAGACTTGGTATATGAAATCAAATGATAAAAAGTTTGATATGTTTTATGCTATTTTCAAATGTTTTATATTGAATTCAGAAAATTTAAAAACTTTCTGTAGTTCCAGAAAAACTAATTAAGCTCATATTATGAAAATATTAATAATTCATATTACAATGCAGGGTTAATTGATATTATTTTTTTCAATTTCTGAAAAATATTATATGAACTATCATATGAAACTCTATTATTATTATTATTATTATTATTATTATTATTATTATGATTATGATTATTATTATTATTATTATTATTATTATTATTATTATTATTATTATTATTATTATTATTATTATCATTATTATTATGATTATGATTATGATTATGATTATTATTATTATTATTATTATTATTATTATTATTATCATTATTATTATTATTATCATTATTATTATTATTATTATTATTATTATTATGATTATTATTATTATTATGATTATTATTATTATTATTATTATTATTATTATTATTATTATTATTATTATTATTATTATGATTATGATTATGATTATTATTATTATTATTATGATTATTATTATTATTATGATTATTATGATTATTATTATTATTATTATTATTATTATTATTATTATTATTATTATTATCATTATTATTATTATTATTATTATTATTGAACCGCAATGTCTCAGTAGGTAAAGCATAGTACTATCAATGTGGAGAACTGGGGTTCGATCCCCAGTGGCGGCTGCATGAAGCCCACCTAGCTTCATATCGATGGGTATCAGCTTGTCTCGGAAATAAATGAGGTCGTTACGCAGTGCTAATCTTATTGCCACAGTCATGCCGTTGGTCACGAAATAGTGGAGCCTTTACCTCAATAACCCCCCCCCCTCCCTGGAAGCCCACAACGGACTAATGTGGAAATGCTTTACTTCATTATTATTATTATGTAAACATACTGACCTTTCTAATTCTGATTGTTTACTTGATAAAGCCATATCCATGATCCATTTTTTCAGTCTGCTGCCTTGTACGCTATTTTGGATCTAAAAGTATGAGGTCAAATTTAGTAAATGAAATATTAAAAGTTACATAAAAAGTTTAAATTAATAAAAATTTCGTCCATTTCAGAAAATATCAAATTCTCGTTCGAAAACTTCAATGGCCATGAAATCAAAATTTATCGCAAATATTAAAACTTTTTTATAGAAAATAAAATTTCACATTTCATTAAATTCGTGATATAATTTCGAAATATAATTTTAATTTATATTAATTTTAATTTAAGAAAAAAAATAGTGCGTGGTGTCCCTTCGTGAAGTGAAACTTCGTAATGTGGAAATGAAAATAGGAAGGGATAGAAATTGATTTTTAGTGAAATCGTATTGTTTCTTTAAGACAAACTTTATTAACATTGCTTACAATTCACAATTGATCGCATCTTTTAGTTATCATTTTCGAGTGGAGAATTATCCAAATCTATAACATTTACAATGGGATAATGGGATTATAATAACTGAAGTAAGATACGAAATGTTTGAGTTCTATTTTTTCAATATTTCTTGCAAAAACTGCATCAATGGTAGTTCCCCCTGTTGGATCATTCCTACCATCTATCATTTCCAATCCAAATTTGTCTTCAAGGAAGGTTAATAATGTTTCAGCTTCAGGTAACGAGAAATTCACATTAAAATCTCCCGCAAGGATCACAGGAGCTCGTTGCCATGGTAGCGTTAAACGTTTAACGCAACCTTATTAGAAGTCGCATTAGAAGTTTCACTTCAAAAACAACGTAAGTGCTACATTTATGATATATTTCGAGAAGTGTGGTTTGAGAACTATTTTCCTTCTGTTGACAATGCTATGAACGCGAAAATTGAATTTCAAAATCTGGTAATGCAAAATTTAATAATTCAGGTATTACAAACTACCAAACATACAAAAATTTTATTTTAAATTTTTCTTTTAATCGCTGACGTTGATTTTTCTATTGGATGGCAGTTTATACACTGTACATACCATGCAGAATGCTTTTGACATAATAAAAATATTTCATTACAAAAAAAGTATTAATAAATTCGAGTGCTCGACCTTTAACAGATACTTAACAATTACAAAGGGAAAAAAAAGTTTTATTAATCTTTAATTGTTCACAATAAGAAATTTTGGATAGCGTTTAGTGAAATAATTGCTGCAACCTAAATATGATGTCAAATTGAACCATCTTGTCGTGCAAATGAATCCTTTATTTTTTATTTCTAATGCAGCTTGCTAGAAATGAGCGGAATACCATCGCCAGAGATAACGTACATAAACGGAATAAAAACAATTATAACATCATCTTAAGAGGTCTCCAAGAGGGCTAGTTTCTACCAATGCTTGATCCAGGAGTTTCCTTGTCTTCGGAGTAGGGCTCTAACTTATACGGCAGTGGGGTTGAATGATGATAATCGTAAACCCAAAAATGGGTTCATTGCTTGACGCTGGTTATAAAATAAAATAAAACATCGAGATACAAAATAAAGTTTTGCGGTGGCAGTTATATCTAATTTAAATATTAAAGCTTCCATAACAGACATATGCGTTAAATTATTAGCTAGACCCCTCTTCAAAAATTTGGTTCAATGTGATTAACCTTGAACCGTGATACAGTGCTCTCAACCTTGATAATTTGTTGAAGGAAATGTGTTTCTCTTCAAATAGAAGCAGAGCATCATGTAATCAAGCTCAGGAAAAATAATTTGCATGATAATTGAAGTTAACACGTAAGTTAGTAAAGCGAAGTTAGCACGTAAGTTAGTAAAGCGAAGTTAACACGTAAGTTAAGCGATGTTTTATATTAACGTTAGTTCACTATACTTTATATTAACAAATTTGAACAATAAAGTAACAAATGTTCCAAAATTTTTAATAATTTGATATGTATTGATTAAAATGTTTATCCGAACTAACCTCCAAGCAAGAACTTCTATACTTGAGCAAAAACTTATATACCAAGCAAAAACTTCTATATCTAGCAAAAACTTATATACCAAGCGAAAACTTCTATACCTAGCAAAAACTTATATTCCAAGCAAAGTTAAAATTAAAACAAATTTTAATGCTACGCTTAAAAATCACATTCAACTCTCTAAAAAAAATTCGCGTGCATGAAGAAGTTTTTTAAATTGAGTTAAGAAATTATATTCACAGAAAATTTGAAGCACAAATTGTTTGTCCAAATTATTTTTTTAATTTAAAAAACAAGGTAAAATGCTAGTTTTGGTTTTTCAATTGCTAAATGTTGAAAGTTTCCTTTTTTTTTCTACCAAAAACAAACTTGTCCATATAATAAAATTTTGAAAAATATTTTTTTTCTTTACAATAACCAAACTAATATTTTTATTTTAATACTATTTTTGCAGTAAATAGCCAACATTTTAAGATGATAAAATTTTACAATGTGGTTAATAACTATTGGTTATTGATTATTCAAAGGAAATCAAAAAAAACTAAATGGTGCTATTTTACTACAATTGATCAGAACTAAAATAACTGGAAAAAAAACTTAAACTGGTATAAATATTTTAACGAGTAGTGAATATCCACTGTTTGATTACGAAATCTGTGTCAAAATAATTTGGAAAATATGACTTTCATATTTCAAGCAAGGAAACTACGTCATTACTATAATTTTCACTCGTGAAATAAGAAAAAAGCAAGATTATTATTCGGGATAATTAAGGATAATTATACGATTATCCTCGAGGAGTATCTCTTTCATTCTAGAAGAAGTATATTGTATTAACTTACAAGGAAGTATAAACAACCTGTTTCGTTTAATGATTGCTAAATATTAGCCAATATTTTGTTTACACTTAACAAATAACACGTTATCTTACGTTGTGATATTTTAAATTAAAATTCCGTCGTGTTAATGTTCGTAATCTATTTAAATTTAATTTCTGAAATTGCGGTGAATTAACCGGCAGAAGTTTGCGCTTCCGATTCTCTGTAAAGTTTAAGGATGAGAACAGTTCTTTACTTCTACGGGTTTGAAACCGTTTACAACTGGTATGGTTAGAAAAAACGTGATTACAAAACCATGCGTTTTTGTAACCATTTTCACCTACCAAAGTTTCAAAACCGCATAAAATGAAATTTAACTGGGCATTGGCGTTGCATGGTAGTTAGGTTATGTTAGGCTTTTCGATAGGCAATGAGCGTATGAGTTAGGTTGTGGTAAAGTTTTGTTTTGCCAAGTGAACGGTGAAATGTGGATTAATTCGTTCATCTAGTGGTGCCATCTGTGGTGAAAGGTAAGAAATACTGGACTTTTGGTGTTAATCAGTTCTGTAGTGGCGCCATCTATGCACCAATAACAGTTTTGTATTCCAATAGACCCGGGTCATCAATTGAGGTGTACAAGAAGCACGAAACTTCTCAATTGTTGCAAGAAAAGCGAAAATATTGTGAAGTCGACGCTGGGATGATTATTAGGCATCCGCTGTTGTGATAGATATCGGATGATGGAAAATAAAAGCATGAATTCGTAATCCGCTTCCAGCTTTCAAAGAACATGCGCTCGATTCTCTTTGGTTATGGGCCTGGTTGGCGTGGATAAAATTCTGATTTTTTCAATCGTAAAGATGAAAACAGTCAATAAACGATTTTTCGCACGGTTAACATTTTTAATATCATCTTTTTATGGTTACATGACTGTTTTGGGTGATTATGGTAAAATAAAAATTAAATAAATTGCTTTATAACCGTTTATTTGCGAGAAATTTCTAAGAGTGCATATGATAAACTTTCGTAATACTTTATTTTACATAGACATTCGTTTACACGAATTTTTTCATATATTAGTCCCCTTAAGTTCGTTTCCTAATTAAAACTAAAAGCTTGACTGTTTAGCACTGCGGTTTTATATTGAAATAAGTGCAAATAACTTCTTATCAAAATATATAATTGAATAAATTTTATTGATTAATTACAGCATTATCACCATTCATTTATAAGTTTAATTAGCATTTTGAAATTAGTTCTGAATGTGAAACAAAGTTTGAAAAATAAAAACCTTTCCTTTACCGGTTATGTTAGTATACATTGCCATCAACGTATGGAATGATGGCATTTTTATACAATGCCGTCTCATTGCGTGAAATAGGAATGCCTAGAACTTCAGTCTTTGAGTGCTCAAAAATAGGCTCCCTTTTTCAAGATTTACCAGGCGTGAAGGAGAAAAGCAAACGTGATTTGAAAATTAAAACGTAAAGTTGCCAACGAAAAGTGTAAAATAAAAGGGAAAAACAAATGTAGAAAAACTGCGATAGTCGAGAATGAAACAGAAAACGAAGAAAAAAATGTGAAGAAAAAAGCAAAGCTGAAAAAACTACGGAAGCCGGAGGAAGCAAATCAGGGCAAAATGCAATTCCACGCGCTATGGAAGATGTAGAGGAACTGAAAGCTCAAAACATGTTGACTTTTATTACTATATTCATGTTATTGAATCAAATAAAGATTTAATTTCATCAAGTACATCTTTCCACTTCAATTTCTTGGGATTATTCATTTAATATGAATATCTGTTCTTTAAGGAGGAAGGGATAATCTCACCAATTTTATCAAAAACAAGAAAAACATTACTTTTAATTGTTTTCTAACTCTTTTAAACGGATTCCGAGGCATATCGATCTTCATGTACTAAAAGTATTTTGTGCATGAAGCAAAACAACCAACTGTGATTTGGTAGTTTTGAACTTAACTGATTCTGCAACTCAAATTTTAAAAAAATAAAGTTTTTAGTTTAAGATGAATTTCCGTGTTAACTTTAACTCCATAACCATAATATACCTTTCCTATAAACATACCTTTTTTTCCGACGAATTCGGATTTCTGCCCCCTAAGGGATAGTCGCAATCTGGAAAATATGGTTCCAATGATTTGGACCAGTTTTGATCAGAAGAGCGCGCTAATGTTTAGACCTAATGTTAGAATGTGTACGCAGAAAATAAAGTTAACATTAAGAGATCCAAACTTTTCAGTGCCCTCCTAAGAAAACTATTCGGATCATATTTCCCAAAATACCTCCTATATTTTAGGAGTTCAAAATCCGAATTCGTCAAAAAAAAAAAAAAAAAAAAGGTATATTTATTCATTGAAAGTATGTCTTTGGTAGTGACTCCGCAACTTAAAATATCGTCTGCACTTATCTATTCGCATATTTGAAGTTACCCCCTTGAGCCATTAAGATTGAATCCTAGAACGTGAAAATCCGATCATTACATCAAAAGTTATTCAAGATGAACCGTTTTTTTTTCTCTCTCTCTCTCTCTTTGAGCACTGTAATACATACGATTCCTTAAGTTACAAAATCTGACACGAAAACGCTCTTTCTTTGACAATAAACAAACAAATTTGCAACGAATTTGCATTTTTATGCTTAAAATATAGATGATATCCACAATTCTTAAAATATGGTTTCAATAATAGGACAGGAGAGAGGATATAGGAGTGTACTTTTTAAAACGCATCTTCAAAATTGCACTGCACCACTACGGGCCTATTCCTACAAAAAATTACAGATTAAAAAATGATTGTATTTTATTAAAAATATATTAAGAAAATGAGCGGATCTAATGTGTTACCTTAGAAACCATACATATGTACTTATATTTAATAAAAATTCCTTAAATAAATATGCTTAAAAATAGATCAATGTAACAAACAAAAATTGCTTTGCTTATTAGTACCTATATATTGAAGCAAATTACTTATAAAATAATGCATATTTTATTGGAATAATTATTTATTTTATTTATTGACAATGCTTAAACATATAACTTGTGGAAAACTTAGCTGCTGCCACAATTTAAACGAAAGGAAATAAAATTTGTAGTTCAAAATGAATTTTCATGTGAAAATCTGACGACCACCTAGCTCGGATATTTCTATTTGTATAAAAATTAGGGTAACAAAAATGGTAACATTAGTGTAGAATCACCTATATATATGTGTGTGTGAATAAATATTTAAAAGTACTGCATTTCAGGTATGCTATAGTTATAAAGTTATGCTAGCTATAGAGAACTAAAATTAAGCACGCTTTATAAGTCGTGGCCTGTGTGCCGAGTCGAATCGCTAGTTACTGAGTTTAACACTAATTAATGATTAGAGTCGGTGGCTTAAGGGATAGAGCGCTCGTCTTGCAATAAAGTGAACCGGGTTCGAATCCCGGAAATGGCTGCTTGATTTGAATTCCGCACCCTGATCGTACCCACCACAGTGCTGATATGAAATATTCTCAGTGGTAGGTGAATCATGGGTTAGAGCCCCCTCACCATCTGGCTCAACGCAAGAGGTTTTCGTGGTTTTCCTCTCCATGTTATGCAAATACGGGTTAGTTCCATCTAAAAGTCCTCACGAGGGTGAATTTCTCCCAGTATTATTTCAAAAATACAAGGTTCAAGATTACAATTCTAAATTGGGTTCAAAATAACAAGGCTGCGGCGTTGAACATTAGTAGTCGTAAACCCAAAAATTGGGTCGGCTGTTCAACGACGGTTATAAAATAAAATAAAATAATTAATGATTAATGTTAAGTAATTTAGGATTAATAAGTAAACGATAACAGCTCGGTGATTTGAATTTCTTTTGTAATTTCATAAGTAACGATCATTGTTATGCGAGGCGATAGAGAAGGTCATTCATCTACCTGGTCATAAATCCTGTTCAGCAACCTTGGCACAACGGGGAGGAAAGTTGGTTGGAGTGTTTTTATATCGTCTGTTAAAAGTTTTATATTTCCTTGAGAAAAGCCAACACTCCCCCCACTAATATATGACAGAATCTGAAACATAAAATAATTTAATTAAATTTAACATAAAAAGTTATATAATTAAATAAATTTTCTATGCATATATTTGATATCTAACATCGATTTAAAACAAAAAATTTAATATTAAAAAATAATCGCCAATTTTTTCAATGATGCTTTTTTTTAATCGATATTCAATGACATATTTTTATACGAATGGAAGACTAAAATTAGTGAATGTGTATTTTATTAAAATTAGTGAATGTATTAGTGAATGTATAGTATATTTTTATACGTGGGGAAGACTAAAATTAGTGAATGTCAAAATGGTTCAGTGGACATCTGTGTTAGAGTAAAAAAAACAAAATTTGTGAATGTCAATGTTTTCCAGTGGATATCGATGTTAGGGTAAAAGACCGAAATTAGTGAATGCATACATTTACCCGTGGATATCGGTGTTCAGAAGAAATAAATTAAATTAGTGAATGTCAACATTTTTCAGTGGATATCGATGTTAGAATAAAGGTCAACAATTAGTGAATGTCAACACTTTCCAATGAATATCGGTGTTAGAGTAAACACTTAAATTAGTAAATGTTAACATTTTCCAGTGGATATGGAATTTACAGTTGAAGAGCAAAATTAATAAAGTGCCAATATATTTAAGAGGACATCGATGTTACTGAAAAAGACCGATATTGGGGATTGTCAATAATTTCCGGTGAATATCGATGTTACTGTGAAAGACCAAAATTAAACCCAAATGTTAACATGTCGTAAATGTTAATAAGTTGTATGCATAGTATAAATGTTGCACATGTTTAAAAAAAAAAAGACCAAAATTAGAAATCATTTGTTAGAAATCATTAATTGTCATTATTTCTCACTTTCTTTGCAAATTATGACAATTCAGAATATCGGGAAAAAAATTCGTAAAAAAATATTATTTCTCAAGTATATTATATATTTATTATATAAAAGTATTATTTGCAAGTTTTCGGACTTTCAAGGGGAAATATCGAAACTCACTTGAACTGAATGTCAGAAACACTCTCTAAACATCATTATTTTTCGCTTACAGTGGCAAATGTTGACATTCAGCCCACACTAACGGTAATTTGATTTTTGTCCTTTATTATTATTATTTCTCATTTACATCAGAAGTCAATATCCAGCATGCGGTTGTAGCTAATATTGAATAAGAGTTTAGTTAAATATCGATATTTCTCAATCGCATCAGCAATTATCGGTATTTTTCTATCTGAAAAGAAATGATATTTAAAAAAAATGTAACGTAGTAGACTGATTGTTAAGACACGGTTCCCAACAGAACACCGAATTCAAGCATCACTGACTGCGGTCAGTAAGCTGGTAGGTGACCACTATGATCAGCCTGCGTAGGGACCGAGGATGCTTTAAACTGTGCTCGACTTCGCGTGCAGGTCGACGGGCTACCAAAGCAGGGGGGGGGGGCATCCCCCCTGCAGAGGATCAAAATTGCGTTGGCATGTTTTCGGATCATCCTCAGGGATGTTTCCCAGACCGCCGCCAATAGCCCATTGTGCAGCCCTAGTGTGACGTAAATAAAGTACCTACCCAGAAAAAGAAAAATTGTGACGTACACGAAGATGACTATAATGTGGTAGTCAAAACTTGCAAAGATTTCGTATTTTCTATGGGGAATATCGAAATTAACTTAGTCCCTTTCCTAAATGTCAGAAATATTGGTTCAACCTCATTACTTCTGTTTTACACTGACGTTTTCATGGCAAAATTCAATAAAAAAAAATTATCGAAATAAATATTTATTCCATTCGTTTTAAGTCGTGATTATGTCTTAAATGGATTATAAAATGTTGGAATAACTCTAGGTGGAGAAGTTTTACAAAATACATACTAAGCATTTAATCTCTCCATATGTTACTCGTTTTAATCTCCAAATTTTTCATTTAAAAAATAATAGTATGGTACATTTTTTAAAAATTTCTCGAAGATCGGAAATTGTGTTGGAGATGTATAAAGGCATATTGAATAAGTAGATATTTCAAACAAAATAGAAGATAAAAGAATATTAAATAATCAAAATGATGAACCTGAGTTATTCTTTCAAACATGTGAGCAAGTGGTAAATATGAAATTAAGACGTCTGATGAAGTAGGCGCGTTGACACCCTGAAACAATAATAAGAGTGTAAAAATCAAAACAAATTATTGCTAAAAATTATAAAAAAAAGTTCTATTCCATGAGCAGTTTTATGTGACAAAAATAAATCATACATACATATTGTTAAACATTTGTTTTCCTACTGATTTTTTTTTTATCAAATCACTATTTTGTTGTTAAAAAAGAAAAGATTTCTCTATTAATATTCTATTATTTTATAAATATTTTATAAAAAACATTTTTTTAAAAATATTCATTTTTTACATTTAAAAAAAAAGCTGCCGAACTCACCTTTCTTTGGGATTTAGTATTATTCCATTTAAATTTAATGTTAATATTCATTATAATATTTTTTATGAGTAGAAAAATATTTTTATACTCCTTTTTTACTAACTTTAATGATAAATTTTTCCGAATAAAAATTTGAAAGAAAATTTTTCGAAGCATCTAAAAAACTTTATTTCTCTCTGTACGCATAAAATATTCAATTTGCGAATCATGAATAATTCGATTTTTTAAACTTCGATTTCTTCAAATTTTATTTTTTTATTATCGTGTGAAATTAGGTAATTTATCGTTTGAAATTAGGTAAAAACTTGCACTACAAATCAAAAAGTTTTCAGCTATGATAAAATTAAACAATAAAAAGTAATGAATAATTATAACTTTGCATAAAACTCTCTTTTGATAAAACAGTTTTGCAGGTGAGTATAACAAATTAGAAAAAAAAATTCTTGATACATTTAAATAACGGCATTGATAAGTTAAAAATATGCGCAAAATAATTTAATATTAATGGGCTAACGCTTTCGACAGCTTTTCTATCTTAACTACCGGAACTATTTTCCATATTACGGCTACCCCTATATTTTGAGAGTCAGGAATCCGAATCCTTTGGCGAAATAAAATATATGTTTATTCAAATAAAGTACGTTTTGTGTTTGATTTTGCTACTTAACATCGCAGGCCGGGATAGCTTGGTTGGTAGGACCTTGGGTTCGTGTTCGTTAGAACGGGAGTTCGAATCCCAAATAATCGAAGAATACCCGTAAATTAAATGGTGATTGGTGCACGTTAAATCTGTCAGGCTCACAAAGTCCTCGAAGTTGATAACAAATCAATGCCTCTAAGTGTACTGAATTGGAGATTGATCGTTCTCTGGTTCAGGTCAAAATTACGATCTGGGGGTGAATGATATGAAATATGATTGAATCCTCACTGAAAAACGCTGTGACGTGTGCGTGGCTGAAGTAAAAATCTTCGCCAAAGATGGCACTATTGAGTAAACAAGAAACGCACATTTGGCCTTAAAAATTCACTTTTTTTCAAGCACGCTTGCTGGTATTGGCATAAGTAACAACAACTGAGCCGCAATGGCTCAGGGGATAGAGCGTAAGCCTTCCAAGGAACCGGGTTCGAATTCCGGATGTGGCTGGTCAATACGAATTACGCATCCGGCTGACTCGTACCGACCACAGTGCTGGCGTAAACTATCATTAGTGGTAAACGAATCATGGTTTAGAATCCCCTTGCCATTTGGCTAACCATGGGAGGTTTTCTGGGTTTTTCTCCCCATGCAACGCAAAATGTGGGTTAGTTCTATCAAAGAATCCTCTACGAAGACATATTTCTCCCAATATTTGACCCAGAAGTTCTCTTGTCTTTTGTATTGGGTTAAAAATTACAAGGCTATGGAGTTGAACATTAGTAGTCGTAAACCCAAAAGTGGGTCGATTGTTCCACGTTGGTTTTAAAAAAGTAACAATAACATAAAACATCGCTTGTAGAAATTATTTAGCGTATATAAGGTTAGATCCACGAACTTGAAAGCTCTGATCATTAGATTAAAACTTATCTAGGAGTTCCATTTTTTATTTTACGCTCCGTACAATAATTTCTGACTTACTTAGCAAAATTCTATATAAAGATAATTATAATCTTTAGTTGACGTGAAATGATTGAGATTTATACAGAAAATAAAGTCTTACCATTACTAAAATAATTGCACTAGCACAGGCGATCATATTACCATGAGTAAGAACAACACCTTTCGGGTCTCCCGTTGTTCCACTAGTGTAGCAAACTGTTGCAACCATTGATGGAGTTGGGGGCTAAAATAGCAAAACATACATTTGTCTTTTTTTTTTTTTTTTTGCGATAAAACTTTTATATTAAGAAAATTGGCTTTTTACAAACATTCATAAAACAAATAAGTTTTGACTCAAACTGGAAAACTATGTAACATTAATTATGAGCATCATATTCGATCTTGTTCAGATAGAAAACATATTCTACGTCTTCCATGTTAGGCTTAGGCGAATTATATGAATTTAACTCATTAAGTTAACTTAAAACCCTTACTTATTAAATGATATTTTAGAATCATTTTTAGTTCATTTTATTCATTGAAGTTCGTAAAATTGAATTTAACAAATTTATTTTATACATTTTATGGATGCAAGAATATTTAGATTTTAAGGTTGTGTCTCCTTTTGAAAATTATTATATTACCTTTGAAAATGTCTGAATAAAAGTTGAAAAGTTTCATGGCTGTTTGAAGAGCTTGTTCATAAACTTTCGATCGGTAGAGTATGTTCTTTTAGCAGACACAAACTAATTGCTGATCTAATGACAGTTGCTTGAAAAGCATGTTCACGAACTTTTTTTAAGTGATGTATGACCCACAGCAAACAAATTTCCTATTTTTTATAACGAACATTCTTTGAAAAAGCATATTCAAGAATATTCTTCGGTGGTGTATATAAATTAATAATTTGCTTTGCCAAGGAATTTTTTTTTTCATTTTTTCCTGCTATTTTAATTAATCTTTGTGGATTCTAATTTAAATAAGTATTGTGAATCTAAATAACATACTCTAAGAAATTAAGTATTGTTGAAACTACTATAATATTCCGAACTTTACAGTGCTTCTGGCTTAATGGTAGTTTTTACCGGAACGTTTTAGTAATGATTTTTATAAAATTAACATTGAAATATTATTTTAGGATATGTGTTGTAAAATATTGTTTTAAAATTATCAATTATATCATAATACCGTAGAGCATGGAATAAAAACTATTTATTCGGTAAATTTATTTTTCAGTTTTGTATTTTTACTAGATGTGGGATTACATGTTTACTAGATGTTATAGTTTTGAGAACCAGAATTCGCGGAAAAACCGTTACGAATGGTTTAAATACTATACAGTAAGGTTTTATTAACCAAAATTATAGTTATATTAAATACTAGAAATATCATTACCATACAATATGGTAATTTTACCAGAATTTTTTTCTCCGTGTGCTGTGTTTTCTAATAATTAAGCTGCGAAAATTATACCTTCACATAAAACTGTACCCGCAACAAACTAATCTAGAACCCTATTAAAGACTTTATTGGTACGATTTTTCATGTAACAAGAATTTCTGATGACACTGATAGTCTATGACTATATATAGACTGGCATAGTGTTTGCTTTTTCGGTTGCAGTTTGTTATGCTGATTTCAAATCTGAAAATGTCTTGCTCCATTGCGTTAAGTATTTAAGATATTGACCAAAAATCAATTTTCATGGAACACCGTTTAATTTTCATAGAAAACTGTTTAAATTTTATTAATTTAAATTGAATACTATTTAAATTTTATTAATTTTAATAAAATAATGTTTACATTTATTTATTAAATTTTTTTTAATTTTAATTATAATTCAAAATTATTAATTTTAATTCATTTTAATTATTAATTTTAATTTGCTTTAATTATCAATTTTAATTATTTGTAATTTTTTTTAATTATTAATTATTAGTTTTTATTCATTTTGATTATTAATTTTAATTCATTTTAATTTCAGTAATTAAATATTAGTTAAAATTTATTAATTTTGATGAAATTTGTTAACATTAGGTCAACTACACATTTTCACCACAGACACAAATAGTTAGTGAATATCCTTGCAATGAGTGACACTTTATACTAGAGCCACAAAAAAAAATGCTGTGGTAAAAAGTTCTAGAAGAAAATGCAAGGAAAATGAGTACTGGAGAAAAGCATCGGGAAAAAAAGCACTACTTTAGCAATCACATGAATTTAATTTAATTAAATACAATTTATTTTTCAAAATCTTTTTTTTTTTTCAGATTCTTTCCAGTGCTTTTTATCTAGTGCTTTTTTCAGTTTTGCTTCAGTGTGGGCGTACAAGATGTGAACAACACTGTATACCTTAGGCTAAGGATGCATTTTTAGTGTGTATTAATTTTATGCGAGTTGACTTTGAATAGATGCTATGCAGTATGCATGTGATATGACTTAATCGGGCATTGCGCTGGACCACGTTTGTGAGAACGGGAGTTCGAATCCAGTCAGCCGAAGACTCCCCGTGTAGTAAAAGTTGACCCATGCACGTTAAATTTGTCGAGTCACAAAGTCCTCCATGTTCCCATAACAAATCAAACCTCTGGAGGTACTGAATGGGAGATTGATCGTTTTCTGGTTCAGGTCAAAATCACGATTGTGGACGAATGAATGGATCCACCCTATAAACGGGTGTGGCAGGAGTCGAATTCTTAGCCATAGATGGCGCCACTGGAAAACAAGAACAATCACACCCCCTCTGCCTTAATGACGGACGACAACAACAACATGACTTAACATGACTGTTTTGTTAGTCTAAGGTAATAATATGTTCATGAGTTCTCAATGTAACAGTAAATGACTCCAGTGAAATATAAATGGCTGAAGAAGTACTGTTTGTCTACGATAGGTAATCTGCCAGACATTCGTCTGGAGCTGTGGCGGTGACTACGGTAACGAGGTATGATTATTTCAAGTAGGGATGCGGGGTCCCTCTTTAGGACTGGTTTCGGCAAAAGAAAAGGAGATCTCTTCATCGAAGTCACCCTCCCTAAAATGCCCTCTTCTTGTTTCCATAGCACCAGACTACCGCAGACTTAGTGGCGGTCAGAGTACCTATCTTAGACAAACAGTATATCTGAACAACGCTTAGTGACTGAGATAAATGGCTGGCATACTTTGAATCAGAATATTTTTACTGCCTATGAAAATGTATTGGTTATTAAAATATCCCTAACTTTTTAAAATTTGTTAATCAGTGTGATCACTGTGATCCGCAGGAGAACTATTCGTTGCGAAATTTCCATATTCATAATTAGCGTATGAACCAAACAAAAACATTTATTATCAAGGACATGAGTGAATCTTGTTTGAATAATAACATGATATTTGAGATTTCCTTTCTGTACAAGACACTTCTTTAAAAAAAATGTTCGAGTAACCTGTAAATTCTGTAAAAGAAAGTTCAAAGAACTTTCCACTGGACTGTCAAGAAATAAAGGGGAAAAAATTTGTTCTGATATTAGTGTTACACTTGCAATCATAGAATAACTAAAATTATCACGGCATCATTACTTTCCAATGGAACTATTTTTGTTATATCACAAAAATATTCTTCGTTTATACATTTTGTAAGCGAATTGGAAAAATCTATCTCTTTGTGAATTTCAAATGTCAAAAATTAATAGCTTATTGGAATATGATATAATTCTCCATTAAGTTAAGATCCTTGCGATTTCATAATTTGTGTCTTATTATATGCGATTGTTTAATAATTCCATTATGCAAAGTATGCTATTTTTATTGGTGCTGTTAAAATGGGATTTGTGAAGCCAGTTTCAAGAGAAATCTAACTTTTGGTGCAGTTAGGGAGTAAATATTTACAATAAATTTCAATCAATAATAATCAAAAAAATAATGCATTTTTTTATTATATTTTAAAATAAGCAGTTTCATTTGTTTAACCAAACTTCACTGCAGGTTTTCATTTAAATATTCAAAGATTGTATGATATTTTTTTATACAATTATAAGAATCATTATAAATCAGTTTGAAATTTTTGTTCTGGGGTATTATTTAAAACCAAAAAGTATTTTTGGGCTTTAGTTAGACTTATAACTTCTATAAATTAAGTGGAAGTGATTGTGAAGATAAATAGAATACGAGGACTTCAATGTATATTTTTAGCATAAATATTACTAGTAACAATAATTAAAAAAGAGTTAAACAGTAAAAAAAAAGCTTAAATGATCCCAAAAAGTAACTTTTCTGAAGTTTGTACTCTTTCTTAAATATAGGAATTCTAATGCATGTAACTATAAATTTTTCTACAAATATTTTTCAGTTTCTCTGAAAACAAACTTTTTTAATTGAAGTAAATTTTAGCGACTAAAAAACTGACCACTTAACCGCTAAAAGTATAACTTGTTTTTTGATCACATCGGAATAAGCCTCTGGGTTTCATTATTATTATTATTATTATTTAGTCTGATTGCATCTGTATGAAATCAGGCTACTTGTGCAAAATTGTGTCGTTTTTGTTAATAATTTTTTTTTTAAATTATTAGTTTAAAAGAGCAACAGCTCATCACCATAAATTGTCAGAAAATCACCATCACTTCCCGAAATCAACTTTGAAATTTTTGTTTCCAAAGAAGTTTTCCGGTGTCATAAAAAATTTTCTTTGTCAAAAACGAAATCTGCAAAATTTTATTTGCGTAAAAAAAGGAATTGTTCCAGCTTGTCAATTTTTAGAATTTCTCACTTTTGCCTCTAATCTAAGTTTAAAATATTCAAACATATCTATTTAAGTAAATCAATTTCGACTCTTCCAAACTTTTTGTCTTTATAGAGAAAAAAATGCTTGGAACAATAAAAGTTACTATGCTAATATGATACGAGTATTTTAAAATTTGATTGCATAACATAAATTGCAAAAAAGTTTTCCAATTGGCTCGTATTTCTTCAGCTTCGTTATAGATTTACTGAAGAATAAATTCATGCTAGACAATTCAAATTAAAGTTAGCTTTCAAATTTTATGCCATGCTTAAAAAGTCATTAATTTACCAGAAAAAAAAATTCTTATAAGATGTTTCTTCGTATTCTTAATTATTCCTGAACCTAAATTCCCAATTAGTCTCCATATTATTCTTAAACACAAGTTTGAGATTGATGATTAGAAAAAAATCAGAATTTACACGATTATTATTTTTTTTGTTTTGAAAAAAAATTTTATGAAAACTTAATACTCTGTGAAATAATATAACTTTAAGAAGTCTGTAAATGAGAAAATTCAAAAAGCCAATTTTAATAAATTTCTAACAGAACACGTAAATCTAAGCATTAAAATTAAATTTTAGTGCTTGCAAATTATCACTAAAAAATTAAATTTTAACAATTACCAGTGGTTGACAAGGATGTTGTTTTCCAAGTTCCTGAAAAAAAGAGATAATTTTTGTGTTTTTGAAATTTATCACATGAAAACATACATCTAAATCAATAAATAATTTATTAAAAAAGCATTATTATCCTGACTGTAAGAAATTTGTGAAGGAAAGTTTTTATTTAAAAAATTATAATTTATTGAACGCTTTCTAGTATTTATCCAAATGTTTTGATCCCAACTTTTAATAACAATTAAAATATGAAAAAAATTGTATGCGAGAGGAGCACATGAGGAATTAGTAGACTAGAATTAATATTAATAGAATTAATATTACAATAACACCTTGTATGGAGTTACCATTGTTTTTCAGACTAAATTTAAATAAAAAATTTTAATTTAAATAAATTTCATAAATATAAGATTCAAACTTTTTATTAATAGATAATGATGAAAATTAAAACGCTCCAATTTTATAAAATTGTGGAAAATATTTTTAAATTATAAATTATTTAAGTCCAGAAACACACCCAGCTAATCTTGATAATTAACTATAATTTAATACATCAATAACTTATATAAACTAATCGAACAATTATCTTTTTGTAACCATCTTTGTTTTATTAAAAATAATTAATATATATATATATATATACATATATATATATATATATATATATATATATATATATATATATATATATATATATATATATATATATATATATATATATATATATATATATATATATATATATATATATATATATATATATATATATATATATATATATATTAATTGTGTTAAATGTTTAAATATGAAAACAAATATATGCTTAAATACGCAAAATATATCTATTACTATGTTTAAAATCCATGCAAATATTCAGAATTTCTTTAAAAAAATACTTACGTCTAATTCACTAAATGCTATTAATTGCACTTTTGCAGTTTGTGCTAAAAGTTTCAGTTCATCTGAAGCTTTCTTTATTAGTATAATTCGTCGCAAATGTGGTGTGTTCTTGGCTTCGTTCAAAAGATTCTTTGCCTTGATTTCAGTATCACACATTACTGTTTTAATATCAGCTGAAAGTGTAACAAAAAATATTTAGTAAAGGAATCCGAAAAAAGTAAACATTAAAATTATTAGGCTTAACATTTCGTTTAGATGTATAGTGTTTTTTAGTTGCCCGGCACAATTTTATTAATTTAAGCAGCTATCGGAATTAAGCATATTTTATCGGCAAACTCGCAGCGTCAATAAAATTTGCATAAACTCAGAGTTCATAACATTTTCACTTATTTTGTAAATCCACACTGATAGAATTTTCATTCTAAAATCATGGTGAAATAAAAGGCAGCGGTCTGTCCATCACATTAACCGTAAGGTTTACGGTAAAGAAAAATTTTTACCTTTATGGATTTTTGCAACCGTTTACAACTAGTAAGGTTATAAAACCATGAATACTAAACTATACGGGTTTTTTAACCATTTACAACTAGAATGGTTTCAAAACCATAAAAAAAGGACATTTAACTGGACATTGAAACTTGGCTTTTTGTTAGGTAATGGGCATAGGAGAATACAGAAACTCCTGATGAAAGGAATTGAGGATATATTGTGGCACCAACGTTGATGAGACTGAAAAATTAGCCCTCTCGGATATAATATGTAAGCATCTACAAGAAATGAGTTTCTTCAATAGGTGTGCTTTCCTGATGCGATAAAATTCTGGTTGTTTAATAAGCGGTTTTTCTCACACTTAACAGTTTGAATACCATCTTATTTATGGTTTTGTGACTGTTTTATGCGAATCTAGTAAAATAACAATTAAATTAATAGCTTCTTAACCATTTTTATGAGAAATTTCTAACAATGCAACTATTACCAATTTTACTCAGTTATTCGTTAATTCTTATCCGTCAGGTAATTAAACAGCGAGCGTGTATTACACATGTCGTGCACGCCATTTTGTTAAATAATACCCTTGTTACATTAAAGTAGTAATGTGTTAAATGTTTACAAAAAACTTGACTCAATTTTTTTATCAGACATATAATTTATATTCCTCCACGGTAAAAAAGTAAACTCTCAAAACTCACGATGTTTTTTCGACGTTTGTAAAACCATTTTTAAAAAATTCTCCCCTCGAACACTTCGTTAAATCGAGGAAATTACAACTTTTTGGGGGAAACGATTAACAAAAATGATTGGGAAATACAACATATAATAAAAACAGTATGAACGAATGCAATCTCAGTCATCAGCAAGATTTGAACCTGTGAACTCTGCTTGGCAGGAGAGAAAACTAAGCCCTGTACCATCCCGTCATACACAGAAAACCGCTTTGAAATAAGATTGAAAAATGCTGAAAAAC